>NC_060123.1:685026586-685333044 GCF_021461395.2 Schistocerca americana | reverse complement strand
AGGGGTGGGGGCGTCCAGAGGATGGACAGGGACGGTGAGTTCAGGAGTGGTCGGAGGGGGTCGGGCTTTACACTTTTGGGAGTAGGTGGGATGGGGGAGATTGCAGGTATTGCAGGAAGGAGGGGATTGGAGGTTAGGGCACTGCCTGAGGAAGTGCGCCTGCCTACAATGCGGGCAGGTGGGGGCCTAGCGGCACTCAGCTGTGGGGTGCGCGTTATAGCGCAGTCCATTACACCTAGAGGGATGCTTATTAAGTATCAGATGGCAGGAGAAGTCAAAAGAACAAGTAGCATTATCTATTATACAAAAATATCAATCTCTCAGCAAGACATTCAGTCTGTAAGAAATCAAGTAATTTGTTTTTAATATCAGCTTTGGATTTTACACCGCACCTTAGTGAACAATGGTGCAGGTACACATAAATCCAACATGTACGAGGGTTGTTTTTTAAAGTAAGGGCCGTTCGCCCGTATAGTCCCGTAGTTCGCGCGGACGCCGCAACAAGCCACCGCGCCACTTGCCGGCATCCTTTCAGTTCCCACTGATGCAAGTTGCAGCTCTGTAGCTGACGTGTGCGCATCGCTGTGCTATTTTATAATGTTTACGATTATTGAATCGCCCGCCGCGTGTGAGATACGTTCAGTGATACGTTTTTTTACCGCGAGAAGCCTATCAGCTGCAGAAATTCATCGACAGTTAACAGAAGTTTATGGCCTGAACGCAATGAGTGAAGGTAAAGTGCGTCAATGGGTTAGAGAGTTTAAAAATGGCCGTCGAAACGTCCATGACGAAGAACGCTCAGGCCGGCCCTCTGTGATCACTGATGATTTGGTGGCTGCAGTCTAAACAAAGTTTCGTGAGGACAGAAGATTCACAATTTCCACTCTTTCTTTGGAATTTCCACAAGTTTCAAGATCGGTTTTGTACAAAATTGTGTCTGAAAACCTAAACTTTGAAAAACTGTGTTCTCGGTGGGTACCCAGACTCTTCACAGAGGACTACAAAGGGAAGAGATTCGCCACTTCATTGGACTTTTTGATTCGTTACGAGGAAGAAGGGGATGACATGTTGAGTCAAATTGTCACTGGAGATGAAACATGGGTATCCCATATCACTCCCGAAAGCAAGCGACAAACGATGGAATGGCGACACACAACCTCACCCGTCAAGGTCAAAGCCAAACAGACGCTGTCAAAGCGTAAGATTATGGCAACTGCGTTCTGGGATCAGCGCGGTGTTTTTGCTAGTTGACTTTATGCCACGAGGAACGACAATCAACTCAGATGCCAACTGTGCAACTCTAAAGAAGCTCCGCAGAGCAATTCAAAACAAAATGCGCGGCATGCTGACAAAAGGAGTTTTGCTCCTGCACGATAACGCTAGGCCTCACACCTCTCAAAAGACTCGGGATTTGATTGATTCTTTTGGCTGGGAAGTTTTGGACCATGCACCATACAGCCCCGACCTTGCTCCTAGCGATTTTCACCCTTTCCGGTACCTGAAACACCATCTTGGCGGGCAGCGCTTCAATGACGACGATGAAGTGAAAGCGGCCGTGAACTCATGGTTGTCGGAGCAGGCGGCCGAATTCTTTGAAGAGGGAATTAAAAACTTAGTAGTACGGTATGACAAGTGCTTAAATAAACAAGGCAACTATGTAGAAAAATAGGTACAAGTGTGTAGAATCAGAAAATAAAAGTTTTTTACAAAAGTATTTGTATCTTTTTTTAAAAATAAAAACGGCCCTTAATTAAAAAACAACCCTGGTAGCATTATGTCCACATGAGAGGATATGCTGTTTTGTAGGCGTTCCTTAAAATCGTGGAAAATCATGCATTTATGTAAATGAAGTCAGAAAGTTTAAACGCATGCCGCTTAACATAAATAGTGCTGACTGAAATTCCGGAATAGTATGAATTGCGCCAATAGAGACTGTTTTTTGCTACATATTAATCATTATGCACAAGTGCGCGGATAACATGATGGGAACTAGACACCTTTTTATAATATAAAAAAATTAACTGAGGTCCTTGACAACGTCTCAGTCCCCCAAAATCCTAAAATAAGATGTGTTGAGAGTTAAATATAAACGGAAATATTTATAGAAAAACCATGACACACCACATTCTTCACAGTTTAGGCGTGTCACGGAACAGTGTACCAGTGGTAACAAAAGCTTCAGAGTCAGTAACTAATCACGTTTTTACTAGTATGGATATCTGAAACTCAGATACTTCTTTGTCAGAAACTTAAAGACCCACAGAGGACCTTTTTCAAAACCCATGTCGCTGGGTTTTTCATTGTCGTTATGAATCCAGAGCCGAAATCACTTTGTGCTGAAAACAATGGAGATGCAATATACATTCAGTTCTGCACAAGATGTAAATTTATTACGAGAAATCGTCTTCCAAAGGATCCCAACAAACAGCCATACTGAATAAAAATTACTCGATACAGTAGGTATTATAAAATTTTACTGGGCCCTTAAAGAACTCAGTTACATAAGAGAGGCCCATTGTAGACCAGAGCTCCAACTGTTACATCACATTTACGAAGTCATTTATCAAAATGATATTAATATCCGCAAATATATATCAAACGAGAAAATAGTGATACATAATTAAAAATTAAAGGTAAGCCACTTGTGAAGCTGTGAAACAAGAAACAAGGAGAAAACAAATACATATCGTAGTGCAGAGGCCAGGGATGTGACCTCTGATGTGGCAGAGGATACGGCTACGCCAAGATCAGGAAGTAACGCCGCGTCCTTCGCCGGGAAGTGAGTTAATTAGCCGAACATTTTTGTATGAAATACGCGTGAAGAATAAAATATAAAAAAGAGGTAATGAAGTAAGATGTTTGATTTATGTGACAAGAAGAAGTATAACAAGCATTAACTTGTGGTCTCAAATATGTTAAGTCCTGATCTCTGATTTAACAATTTTAACATCAACTACAAGAATCCTGTGCTCACGACTAGAAAACCAAATTCTTATTGTTAGCTTCTCTTTCTAACTAAAAAAAGAACTGCGTCCGAACAGGCCATGAGGGACCAACGGTACAGACCGGCCGCCGTGTCATCCTCAGTGCACAGGCTTCACCGGATGCGGATATGGATGGGCATGTGGTCAGCACACCGCTCTCCCGGACCTGCTACTTCTCAATCAAGTAGCTCCTCAGTTTGCCTCATAATGGCTGAGGGCATCCCGCTTGCTAGCAGCACTTTCTGGCTAAGGTAACTAAAATTTCACTCACGCAGTCCTCAACGTACACGTATGAATTCGTCGAAGGAAACAGAGGCGTAATTACAAATGACAAGTGTCATTGTGTAAATGATTCATTTAATATGTAATCATCGAGGCACTGAGCCGTTTAAATATGTCAAACATGAACGTTATAGCAGGCACCGATGGGAGAGTCAACATCACATCACGTTTATAAACGCTCTGTTTATACATTTCTCAAGCAGAAAATAGGATTTGGGGGACAGGACACAGCTGGAACTCTGCCGTGTCCTTTGCGGAGGTACCATTCCAGCATTTGCGTTAAGCAGTTTGGCGATGTGAGACTCAAAATCTCGATGACGGGAAAGTGATCTGCACCGCAGATCTCCTGCATGCTAACGCTGTTTGCTAACCGGCGCGCCAACCCACTGCTCACCAAAACTCCACCCCCGCTCCTGATTTAATAGCGGCGCTGTGTGGGGCTGGTAATGACGTATCGCGCTGGTTGCGGGGTGCACAGTGGGGGACTAATAAGTTGGAAGCCGGCTTTCGGAACCACCCGACAAACCCCCCGCTGAATCCAACCCTTCGCCGCAGGTGAGTTGTCTTCTCGGGCTTCGTAATGTAGTTTCGCGTTCGCTAATGGCGTCGTAACTTATCTTAATCTCATTTTGACCAAAACGGACGCCTCCACGGAGGTTCAGAATTTTTAATAACGGCCAAAAAATTCAATAAGGCCTTCTCCGGAGAGGTCGTATGTATATCAGAAACAACAAGTAACACTTCTTAATGTTTCTGAAACTCTCTGAATATCATAAGGCAAGTATGCTGTTATCTGTTGTAAGGTGAGATGGACTACGTATACAAGGTTAAGTACTTACGTCTGTGTGCAAGTATTCCTAGTGGCCACTTTAAGTAAAATACTCGAAAAAAGTAGTGCCAAATCATTTTAAGACTGCAGAATTTCGGGCCAATTTCCGAATGACGATAACGTTTTCATTTCTACTCTAATCTCTTTTCGTTTCATGCAGTATTCATATGGTGCGTCACAGAGTGCGTGAACGACTCATCTTACAGTGAACCAATAGATTTTGCAGCTACGCCTGTGAGGTTACGTTCCAGAAACTTGGAGAAGGCAACGTAAGTAGGTGTTACGATGCAGAGCAGAATGTCATTAGGCCCCGCCACAGCAGTAGGTACTGTGTGTTCTTATAAACTTCCATCCACCGTTCACAAGACGGTATAAAGAAATTATCTGGTGAGTTGCTGGTTTTGAAGTGTGAGTCTCAGATCTAGTCTGTAAATTGTGTCAGTCCTCTTCGAGATTAGTTTCTTCCTCATGGTGACGTATACTCAATTTTGTAAATGGACTGCAGCTGTCAATTTATGCATTTGATAAACACTGGTGCCATGACCGGCATGCAAACTCCGATATCCTGACAACATCAGGTAAGTAATGAAATAGTGCTGTCTTGGTTCATTTTACATCTACATCTACCTGTAACTACACCTATACTCCGCAAGCCACGTTATGATATGTGACGGAGAGTACTTCAGTAACGAATTGTGTTAGCCCCCCTCCGAAGATCTCTAAGTGTTCTAGCGAGCACTTAGGCAGCTCCGCAAAACCCGAAATAAAGGATGAATCCACAACTAATTAATGAATGTGAAAGCAGGTGACAGATTCGGGGCATTTTGATGAGGAACAAACCGCTGCTCTAGCCATGACTTCCACTTATATAAAATGTCATCCGCGTATTAAAGTGACGTAATAATTATAGAAACGAAAGAAACCTTTAAATAATAATCCTGTAGGTACTCAGGTTCAGTTGCTGTCATTTTGAGAGAAATAAGTGACTTGTTCAATACGGCGACGGCTGTTAAAAAGATTCAAGTTTAAACGGAGTGTCTCGTTGCCCTTGAAGAGCGCACAAATACAGAGAATCCCGTCGTTCCAACGGCCGACACTGAACCGGGTTAGGAAACTTCTGAGGCAAAAAGAAAGAGGCCAGTTGTATGGCCTAGCAAGCGACAGCTAGCCGCTTGACCACCCAGCAAGTTGGCGTCACAACTACTTCTTTCAGTAGAAGGCACACTAGCGTGAGGTGCCGGCTATCTAACAAAACCGCCGACCGCCGCCGCTCTGGGACATTCTGCAACGTCTTCTCGGAAGGACCACCGGCTGCCAACTCGTGCGCCACCGCGTCCTGTATGTAGTGACAAACCACCAGGCAGAAGTGAAGTTTAAATGTTCGTTACTTCTGGCACAATCTTGTAATGACGCTCTCATTCGATCGCCTTTTCGGTCGTTTGGCAATAGCGAGTTTTTCGGAATACTAAGGGAGCGCAGCAGCGTCAGTCACGTAGTAAGATTCACCTTTTGCTGCCGAAGCCTAGTTCTCTTCGTTTAGTACTGTCTCTCCAAGCTATTCCGTTGTAATAGGCCAATGTTCTTTTTTTTCCATACGTCGTTCTGAGAATGTTTTATTCTGTCTGTGAAGGTTACTGTCGGTTACGAGTACGTCTTTTTGTTTAATTTTAGAATCTATCTCTTTGTTTATTTTAAAAACACTCAGCCTTTCGATTTGATGGAATTATATTTTTCTTGAGACATATGAGTCTCAACTTTATCTAAGATGATGATAGGAGCTGAAGAAATGATTTAAAACTTGTGCTGCAGCCAGGACTTGAACCTGGGTCCCCCGCTTCCTAAGCAAATGTGCTAACCATTACATGACTACAACAATAATGCCAACAGAGCTTCACAGACTACCTTGATCCAAAGCCCTCCCTAACACAAACTTAAATACACTCCTTCAGCTCATTTTCCCCTCGTACATCTCAAGGAAAATACCATTTCATCTACATCTACATCTACATTTATACTCCGCAAGCCACCCAACGGTGTGTGGCGGAGTGCTCTTTACGTGCCACTGTCATTACCTCCCTTTCCTGTTCCAGTCGCGTATGGTTCGCGGGAAGAATGACTGTCTGAAAGCCTCCGTGCGCGCTCTAATATCTCTAATTTTACATTCGTGATCTCCTCGGGAGGTATAAGTAGGGGGAAGCAATATATTCGATACCTCATAGAGAAACGCACCCTGTCGAAACCTGGCGAGCAATCTACACCGCGATGCAGAGCGCCTCTCTTGCGGAGTCTGCCACTTGAGTTTATTAAACATCTCCGTAACGCTATCACGGTTACCAAATAAGCCTGTGACGAAACGCGCCGCTCTTCTTTGGATCTTCTCTATCTCCTCCGTCAAACCGATCTGGTACGGATCCCACACTGATGAGCAATACTCAAGTATAGGTCGAACGAGTGTTTTTTAAGCCACCTCCTTTGTTGATGGACTACATTTTCTAAGCACTCTCCCAATGAATCTCAACCTGGTACCCGCCTTACCAACAATTAATTTTATATGATCATTCCACATCAAATCGTTCCGCACGCATACTCCCAGATATTTTACAGAAGTAACTGCTACCAGTGTTTGTTCCGCTATCATATAATCATACAATAAAGGATCCTTCTTTCTATGTATTCGCAATACATTACATTTGTCTATGTTAAGGGACAGTTGCCACTCCCTGCACCAAGTGGCTACATTTGTCTATGTTAAGGGACAGTTGCCACTCCCTGCACCAAGTGGCTATCCGCTGCAGATCTTCCTGCATTTCGCTACAATTT
This sequence comes from Schistocerca americana, assembly GCF_021461395.2. NCBI lineage: Eukaryota > Metazoa > Arthropoda > Insecta > Orthoptera > Acrididae > Schistocerca > Schistocerca americana. The sequence goes on along the minus strand of NC_060123.1, from coordinate 685,326,129 downwards.
TCTAATGCTGCAACTTCTCTGTATACTACAGCATCATCCGCGAAAAGCCGCATGGAACTTCTGACACTATCAGATCAATAGACCACCTTCATCCGAGGTACAGGTAGGATTACTCCATTACGTAGAGATCTGAGGAGCAATTCGAAGACTGGAGAGCCTCGACAATAGTGACTATTTAAGGGGGGAAACATGGGCTGATTGGATGAATTGATGTTTGTGTTAGGGAGGGCACTGAACTAGAATAGTCCATGCTGCTGCACCAGCTGCGCTACTACGGCAGTGTAATACTTGGCACATGTGCCTTGTAAGCAGGAGATCTGGGTTCAAGACCTGGCTATGGCATATTTTCTAAATCATGTCTTCAGATTCTGTCATTATCGTAACTACATCATTTGTTTATCTGTGTTGCGATTACTACCACCTTCCCCCAGAACCCACTCAAATCGTGGCTCCCTGCAAGTAAAGTCGTAGTCCATACCTTCCACACAGTCTGATAACTGGGGAGAATATGAGATCCTGGCTGCCTATCAGTATTTATTTCGCCCGCTAGTTGGGGCGAGATCTTTTCATTCACGCCGCCTAGGATACGGGTATAGGTGTGATAGTGCTCATTATATACGACAGTCAGTTCCCACATTTCGCGTAGCAGTCGCGAATGTCCCATGGGTAGGTGTTACTAAGCCTCAGTGTGAGATCCAGTATCTCTAATTCTACGTCGACTGCGTTTGGTGACATGTACGAAGGAAGAAGCACTATATTCGTTTTGAAAGTCTCTTCGGGTTTGCTGCCGGATCCTAAATTCAACCGTGATGGGCGGCTCATGTGCCGTGTACAGAGCGGTGGCCTATACAGGACGTCGATTAGCAGCCTGGCGTCAGTTCTCAGTAGGACTCATCAGCAGAAGCCGCATTCTCCTGAAGGTGGCGACCAGCTGGATCGCCGAAATATCGAATCAAGTTGATTTTAGGATCCGGCAGCAAACCAGAAGAGACTTTCAAAACACTTATTAAGCCGGGAAAGCCTACGTAGTCACAGTATATTCATTGATTTTTCTAGTAAAATACACTCTCGGATATCTTTATAGTAAACGATTTCGTGATGCACAACGCGCCTGCCTCTGGAGTTGGTGAACATGGCTGCTTTCTAAGGGAACTTGTAACGAAGAGTGGTTCACTTCCTTGGGTCTCCTCTATCAGTCCTTTCTGGACCGAGCGAGGTGGCGCAGTGGTTAGCACACTGGACTCGCATTCGGGAGGACGTCGGTTCAATCCCGTCTCCGGCCATCCTGATTTAGGTTTTCCGTGATTTCCCTAAATCGCTTCAGGCAAATGCCGGGATGGTTCCCTTGAAAGGGCACGGCCGATTTCCTTCCCCATCCTTCCCTTACCCGAGCTTGCGCTCCGTCTCTAATGACCTCGTTGTTCACGGGACGTTAAACACTAATCTCCTCCTCCTCCTCCTTTCTGGTACTGAACACTCTCCTAGTGATTGTTCTGCAATTGCGTAAACATACAACAATGAGTTCTGCTGCCTGTTTATGTTCAGCATTCTACGCCTGTTTATGTTGGTGTTCCACAACCAATCGCTGCGCCAAGCGCCGATCATCTGCTACTTTCACTGCATTTCGCAACAATTTTGTAGCGTTGGCGCCTCTCTGATGATGATGATGTTGGATTTGTGGGCCGCTCAACTTCGCGGTAATCAGCGACCGTACGAAGTCCCAATTTTTACGCAAACCAAGTTGTTTCACAGTACAATCTAGCCGCTGTCACGAATGATGATGATGGTGATGAAACACTCAGTCCCCGGGCAGAGAAAATCCCCAACCGGGCCTGGAATCGAACTCGGGACCCTGGCCGGCCGGAGTGGCCGAACGGTTCTAGGCGCTACAGTCTGGAACCGCGCGACCGCTACGGTCGCAGGTTCGAATCCTGCCTCGGGCATGAATGTGTGTGATGTCCTTTGGTCAGTTAGGTTTAAGTCGTTCTAAGTTCTAGGGGACTGATGACCTCAGATGTTAAGTCCCATAGTGCTCAGAGCCATTTGAACCATTTTTCGGGCCCCTGTGATCGAGAGGCAGGAACGCTAGCCACTAGACCACGAACTGCGGACGGCTCTTCTCTGTACACTAAAGGATCATTTGTGAGAAACCTCATGGAACTTCCCACATCATCCACTGGATCGTTTGTGAAAAACACTGTAATTGTAACATTCCACTGGGGTACTCCTGAACTTACTTTTAGGTCTGAAGATTTCACGCCGTTGTGATTAACACACTGTGTTCTGTTTAGCGAGTGCTCTTCAGCTCAGCCATGCAGCTGGTCTGATATTCCGTCCGCTCGTATTTGGCTCATTAGGCGGCAGTGTGGAAGTGCATCGAACGCCTTACGGAAATCATGGAACGTGGCACTAAACTGGGCGCATCTTTCTACTGCTTTATGGGTCTCGTGGACCGACCTAGGTATCACACGATCGTTGTGTTCCGGAACCCATGTTGATTCCCACCCCAGGACGTTTTAGGTCTTCAGAAATGTTATAATAAGCGAACTAAAAATTAATTCAAAATTCTGGAAGATGCTGACATCAGAGATATGAGCCTGTAGATTTGAGCGTCTGGTCGACGAGCCTTCTTGGAAACGCGAGTAACCTGCGCATTTTTCCAGTTAGCGGAAACTCTTGCGCTTCTCCAGCTACATTTAGTAGACTGCTGCTACAAGCGGAGCATATTATTCCTCATTCTCGATGTACAGTCGTGTAGGTATGCCATCACGTTCAGGCTACTTGCCTCTGTTGAGCGATTTCTGTTGATTTTCTAATCCGTGGTCACTTATACCCACTGTTACGATGTTTGTGCAGTGATTCGAAAGAGCAACCACATTGAGATCTTCCTCTGTGGTGCAATTTTGGGAAAAGAAATTTGGTACTTCAGCCTTCTCTGTGTCGTTCTCTCTTTCGGTGCCGTTGTGGCCTCAGACTGTTTGGAAACATTCCTTTTATCCGTATACTGATTCAACGTAAGGCCAGGAATTTCTGTTAGATCGATAAACAGAATTTTACTTCAGAATTAGTCGAACCTTCTCTCATTCATCCCTTACACTAACTTGCCTTCGTTCAGCGTTTGTCTGCAACTGATGCTTTGGTTGTTACCAGTTTGGAAATTTGGAAATTTGTGGTAAGGTCTTACTGGACCGAAGTGTTGAGGTCATCGATCCTTAAGCTTGCGCATTACTTAATCTAACTTAAACTAACTTACGCTAAGGACAATAAGCACACTCATACCCGAGGAAAGACTCGAACAACGGACGGGGGAAGCCGCTCGGGCCGTGACAACACGCCCCTGACCGCGCGGCCACTCCGCGCGGCTGTCACCAGTTGATCCAGTCCTGAATCCTAGGAGTAATTTTATAATCTCCCAGTGTTAGGAGCGCTGCGCAGGTTAAGTCGTGTATTGGGCCTTCCATGTCTAGCTATGGCGACTGCAAGAAACTTTGAAAGGCTTGAAATACAGAAAAGCTAATGGGAAAATGGAAAAAATGGAGAACTAACTAAATATGAAGGGTTACCACTAGATGGTGATGATGATGATGACTGATGCTTTGGCTACGTTTAAGTCTGCAGTGACGGTTCATCGCCTTCGGTTCAACTTTCAAGCTCTTATGTCGAATCACGATTGACCATTCCCGTCCTTTACAACGATGCGCGGCGCATACACTGGTGAGCCTACACGTTATGAACAGTGCCCACCGCGAGGTTGAATGCCTCCTGGTGACGCAGTAAGGAAAGACTGTAAGAGGATCAGAGACGAATGGACAGTCATTATAGCTGAGATAAGGGTCGCAAATGCGGAAATCCACTGATATAAGCGGTTTTGACAAAGGGAACATCATTGCGGCGCTGCGTCTGGGAACGTGCATCTCTGAAACGGCGAAGCTGGTCGCCTGTTGTTTTACTACTGTAGTGAGCACCTACGGAAAGTGGTTGAAGGATTGTCAAATAACGAGTAGGCCGTATGGCATTGGACGAGCACGTCTCATCACAAAACTTGGCGGATGTAGGATCTCCTGCTGTGTAATCCAGGATAGGCAGCGGTCTGTGGCAGATCTGATGACAGAGTACAACGCCGCTGCAGGCACGAGTGTTTCAGAGCACACCGCTCAAAGGCCACTATTGAACATGGAACTCCGTATCACACGCCCCTATGTGTTTCTGTACTGACCCTATGACACGGTCAATTGTGATTGCCGTGGCCACAGGATCACTGAGTTTTTACTGTGGATCAATAGAAACATGTTACCTGTCGAATGAATCGCATTTCTTGTTACTCAAGGTCGAGGGTCGAGTCCTTACACGCCTTCATCCAGGTGAATGGCTGTATGAAACAACTACCATGCCACAGATTCGGGTCGGTGAGGCAGAATTATTCTATGAAGTACGCTGAGTTGGGCTTCCATGGGACCTGTGGCGGTAATCGAAGGCACCATGACAGTAGTGAACTACATGATCATTATTGCACATCACCTGCAGCACTTCATGCTTGAAGTCTCACCCTACTGTGATGACATTTTCTAGCAGGATAACTGTCCATGTTGGAGGATCAGAACAGTGTTACAGTTTTATGATGGGCATTACATGAACTCACATTGATATCTAGCCCAGCAAATGTGCCTGACCTTTACCCATTGAAAGACATGTTGAGCCCAGCTCGAGCCCTTAAACAGCCATCGAGCAATTTGCGAGAATTTCTTGGCCCATGCATAATCTGTTTCCACATAAATCTGCAATCCTCTCAAGGACTTGCACAATCGGTGCCAAGCAGACTATATGTTATATTAAACACATGGTCATAATGTCTTTGTTCATCGGTGAACTTGTTCAAATGGTTCAAATGGCTCTGAGCACTATGGGACTTAACATCTATGGTCACCAGTCCCCTAGAACTTAGAACTACTTAAACCTAACTAACCTAAGGACATCACACAACACCCAGTCATCACGAGGCACAGAAAATCCCTGACCCCGCTGGGAATCGAACCCGGGAACCCGGGCGCGGGAGGCGAGAACGCTACCGCACGACCACGAGCTGCGGACAGGTGAACTTGTCTAAGGCGTGTTGAATATACAGGGTGTTACAAAAAGGTACGGCCAAACTTTCAGGAAACATTCCTCACACACAAAGAAGGAAAGTATGTTATGTGGACATGTGTCCGGAAGCGCTTACTTTCAATGTTAGAGCTCATTTTATTACTTCTCTTCAAATCACATTAATCATGGAATGGAAACTCACAGCAACAGAACGTACCAGCGTGACTTCAAACACTTTGTTACAGAAAATGTTCAAAATGTCCTCCGTTAGCGAGGATACATGCATCCACCCTCCGTCGCATGGAATCCCTGATGCGCTGATGCAGCCCTGGAGAATGGCGTATTGTATCACAGCCTTCCACAATACGAGCACGAAGAGTGTCTACATTTGGTACCGGGGTTGCGTAAACAAGAGCTTTCAAATGCCCCCATAAATGAAAGTCAAGAGGGTTGAGGTCAGGAGAGCGTGGAGGATATGAAATTGGTTCGCCTATACCAATCCATCGGTCACCGAATCTGTTGTTGAGAAGCGTGCGAACACTTCGACTGAAATGTGCAGGAGCTCCATCGTGCATGAACCACATGTTGTGTCGTACTTGTAAAGGCACATGTTCTAGCAGCACGGGTAGAGTATCCCGTATGAAATCATGATAATGTGCTCCATTGAGCGTAGGTGGAAGAACATGGGGCCCAATCAAGACATCACGAACAATGCCTGCCCAAACGTTCACAGAAAATCTGTGTTGGTGACGTGATTGCACAATTGCTTGCGGATTCTCGTCAGTCCACACATGTTGATTATGGAAATTTACAATTCGATCACGTTGGAATGAAGCCTCATCCGTAAAGAGAACATTTGCACTGAAATGAGGATTGACACATTGTTGGATGAACCATTCGCAGAAGTGTACCTGTGGAGGCAAATCAGCTGCTGATAGTGCCTGCACACGCTGTACATGGTGCGGAAACAACTGGTTCTCCCGTAGCACTCTCCATACAGTGACGTGGTCAACGTTACCTTGTACAGCAGCAACTTCTCTGACGCTAAGATTAGGGTTATCGTCAACTGCACGAAGAATTGCCTCGTCCATTGGAGGTGTCCTCGTCGTTCTAGGTCTTCCCCAGTCGCGAGTCATAGGCTGGAATGTTCCGTGCTCCCTAAGACGCCTATCAATTGCTGCGAACGTCTTCCTGTCGGGACACCTTCGTTCTGGAAATCTGTCTCGATACAAACGTACCGCGCCACGGCTATTTCCCCGTGCTAATCCATACATCAAATGGGCATCTGCCAACTCCGCATTTGTAAACATTGCACTGACCGCAATACCACGTTCGTGATGAACACTAACCTGTTGATGGTACGTACTAATGTGCTTGATGTTAGTACTGTAGAGCAATGAGTCGCATGTCAACACAAGCATCGAAGTCAACATTACCTTCCTTCAATTGGGCCAACTGGCGGTGAATCGAGGAAGCACAGTACATACTGACGAAACTAAAATGAGCTCTAACATGGAAATTCAGCGTTTCCGGACACATGTCCACATAACATCTTTTCTTTATTTGTGTGTGAGGAATGTTTCCTGAAAGTTTGGCCGTACCTTTTTGTAACACCCTGTATATCGGTACCGAAGCCACGGTGAAATAGACCCGTGCCAAGGGCGCAGGCACTGAGAGAATTCAAAAACTGACCAGTTTAGAAAGAGAAAGAGCCTTTTCCTAGGCACGAGACTGAAAATGTACACTGTTGAAAAAGTGACATTTCGTGCAATTAGCACACAAAGAAACATACTGCCGAACACGGGTCACTTGAGTTACGTGTGCACTTGGTTCATACGGCTGTTTCGAGCATAATTAGTCCGCATCTCGTGGTCGTGCGGGAACGTTCTCGCTTCCCACGCCCGGGTTCCCGGGTTCGATTCCCGGCGGGGTCAGGGATTTTCTCTGCCTCGTGATGACTGGGTGTTGTGTGCTGTCCTTAGGTTAGTTAGGTTTAAGTAGTTCTAAGTGCTAGGGGACTGATGACCATAGATGTTAAGTCCCATAGTGCTCAGAGCCATCTGAACCAGCATAATTAGTTCAAGTACCACTTTGGAGTTTGAGAGGCTCCATGCCTTTTTTAGCATGTTGCCTCTCAGTTTCATCAATTTTACTGATGCCTTATGTCATTGCACGGTGGTAACAGGCCGAATAATATTATTCTAATGAGAGTATTTGTACTGAGAGCTGAAAGTACTTTTTAGTAGATTGCTATGTGTGTTGGGAACTGTATGTGGTCTTGCTTTTGGTTTCCTCTGTTACTTCACTGGGTGGCCTGCTGCAAGACGAGCACCAGAGGATGTGGCACACAGCGCTTGCGGCGGGGGGGGGGGGGGGGGGGGGGGGCGGCTGTTCTTCCACAAATACTGAGAGGGTCGTACATCCGTTGGCTTGAGCACCTGGCGTGATGAGTGACGTAGGTCGGGTTTCGCGTATTATATTGTATGCATGGCGAAATGAGTGGCTAGCCATCTGAGTGTCGCCGCAGTTTATGTGTTTACCGTGCCGGCGCGTCTGGAACGAAGACTGCTGGCGCCGACTGACAGGCATTGTCGTCATGATTCTGAGAATACTTGTGGACCGTGCCCTGCTGGGCGCGACCAGCCGGCCGGTTGTGGCTCTCCAATGGGAACCGAAAACATTTGATCGCAAGGTCATAGGTCCACCGATTCCTCCACAGGAAAACACGTATGATATATTCTATACGATACTGGTGACGGCATGTGCGTCACATGACAGGAATATGTTGTCGACGCACCTAACTTGTACACTTAGCGAATGGGTAAAAAGGTTTTTCTACCTTGCCCGATTTAGGTTTTCTTGTGGATGTGATAATCACTGCCAAAAAAAGTGATGACGGACAGATAATAATTGTCAGAAAATAAAATATTAAACTTTTCACTCGAGAGAGAACTTGAACCAAGGACCTCTCGTTTCACAGCTGCTCACGCTAACCACTTCATTCCAGAACTGCGCGTCTGCAACGGTCGCAGGTTCGAATCCTCACCCAGGCATGGATGTGTGTGATGTCCTTAGTTAGGTTTAAGTAGTTCTAAGTTCTAGGGGACTGATGACCTCAGATGTTAAGTGCCATAGTGCTCAGAGCCATTTGAGCCACTTTTTCTTGGTGTGACTGGCGCTGGATGGCCGGTGATCTAGGCATGTTGTTGTCGTAGGCGGTCAAATACCAAGTTCAGTGCCCTAAGCTGAATAGCAGAGGCATGATTGGTCAAGTTAGTCTGAGGCCAACTGACATCATAAAGCAGTGCTCGAAATCGGAGGGAACGATCGCTATTGGCGCGAATGATGTTCTGAGATAGTGTTGGAGAATTTTGGAATCAGGACAGAACGCTGATTCGCGGTTTTTGGATGGTAGTGGGATGTGAGTAGCGTTGGCTTCACTCTTGCATTGTGCAGGCGCAGGGCTTTCTGGATCTGGTCTTCGTCGGAATCGGGTGGTCTTGAGACTTAATCGCACTTTTTCGGAATCGTGGTGGAGCGATCATACTCCAGCTTCATTCTGCGACTTAAGACCCTGATTCTTACTCTCCGTTTTCGCGGCTGTACCGACAGGGCGAGTAACAGAGTTTCCGCACAGCGGAAGTCGGTGCCTACATCATGAGAACGTTGCCTACCGACGACCAGCTGCAGGCTTCAGGACTGGTAAATATTTTGCTGCTCTGGCATTGTAGGACCTATCATTCTTATACTGAAGTCCTCAGCAGGACGCGTACTGGCTTCGCTACAAGCCGTTTCTCCATGTGATCCCATTTGAGCTCTCACTACTAATAGGAATACTGCATTCGAGAGTAATATTTGATTCCTTAGGACCTCCAGCCTTTGTCATCAGTCTATTGGATCACAGAGAGTGGGAGCCACTTGCTATCGAGCCAACTCTTATTCCCATAATAGTTCAGTATACGCTATCCTTTAACCCACTTTTTGTGTTGATAATCAAGTGTCTTTACGTCCTGATGTACAATAAATCTCATTGTAATATTTAATCATTTCGTAGATAGGTGCATAATCACATTTCCTGTTGTTTACTATGATAAAGTTCTCCTTTTTTTTACTGAGTAAATTACCGTTTTTATTAAATTATTGTGAGCGTGAACTCTTTATTTTACCAACTAGCAGGGTCCATTAATAATTCCTTTCCAGAATGACATTTTCACTCTGCAACGGAGTGTGCGCCGATATGAAATTTACTGACAGATTAAAACTGTGTGCCCGACCTGGACTCGAAATCGGGACCTTTGCCTTTCGCGGGCAAGTGCTCTACCATCTGAGCTACCGAAGCACGACTCACGCGCGGTCCTCACAGCTTTACTTCTGCCATTACCTCGTCTCCTACCTTCCAAACTTTACAGAAGCTCTCCTACGAACCTTGCAGAACTAGCACTCCTGAAAGAAAGGATACTGCGGAGACATGGCGTAACCACAGCCTGGGGGATGTTTCCAGAATGAGATTTTCACTCTGCAGCGGAGTGTGCGCTTTCGTTACCGCTATGTGCAGAATTGAAATTGGTGGTAGGTAAGGAGGGGGGCGAGTGCATGTCTAGTTCTTACGCAAAATTCGTCAGAATTAAAGAGGTACAAACTCTTCCGCCTCGGCAGATCGTATTTTTACTGATAGTTTTCTGCAGGTTAAACTGCTTAAGCTAGACTGCTTCAAAATATTTGTTAGAAGAATAAGTGTGACGGGAAACAGCTCACACATATAACAAATTTCACCTCACTCCAGTTCCCTGTCACGTAAGCGTTAAATGAGCGCTCTGTATCTTACTTTGAAAAACTTGAAGCAGATATATATATATATATATATATATATATATATATATATATATATATATATATACTCCTGGAAATGGAAAAAAGAACACATTGACACCGGTGTGTCAGACCCACCATACTTGCTCCGGACACTGCGAGAGGGCTGTACAAGCAATGATCACACGCACGGCACAGCGGACACACCAGGAACCGCGGTGTTGGCCGTCGAATGGCGCTAGCTGCGCAGCATTTGTGCACCGCCGCCGTCAGTGTCAGCGAGTTTGCCGTGGCATACGGAGCTCCATCGCAGTCTTTAACACTGGTAGCATGCCGCGACAGCGTGGACGTGAACCGTATGTGCAGTTGACGGACTTTGAGCGAGGGCGTATAGTGGGCATGCGGGAGGCCGGGTGGACGTACCGCCGAATTGCTCAACACGTGGGGCGTGAGGTCTCCACAGTACATCGATGTTGTCGCCAGTGCTCGGCGGAAGGCGCACGTGCCCGTCGACCTGGGACCGGACCGCAGCGACGCACGGATGCACGCCAAGACCGTAGGATCCTACGCAGTGCCGTAGGGGACCGCACCGCCACTTCCCAGCAAATTAGGGACACTGTTGCTCCTGGGGTATCGGCGAGGACCATTCGCAACCGTCTCCATGAAGCTGGGCTACGGTCCCGCACACCGTTAGGCCGTCTTCCGCTCACGCCCCAACATCGTGCAGCCCGCCTCCAGTGGTGTCGCGACAGGCGTGAATGGAGGGACGAATGGAGACGTGTCGTCTTCAGCGATGAGAGTCGCTTCTGCCTTGGTGCCACTGATGGTCGTATGCGTGTTTGGCGCCATGCAGGTGAGCGCCACAATCAGGACTGCATACGACCGAGGCACACAGGGCCAACACCCGGCATCATGGTGTGGGGAGCGATCTCCTACACTGGCCGTACACCACTGGTGATCGTCGAGGGGACACTGAATAGTGCACGGTACATCCAAACCGTCATCGAACCCATCGTTCTACCATTCCTAGACCGGCAAGGGAACTTGCTGTTCCAACAGGACAATGCACGTCCGCATGTATCCCGTGCCACCCAACGTGCTCTAGAAGGTGTAAGTCAACTACCCTGGCCAGCAAGATCTCCGGATCTGTCCCCCATTGAGCATGTTTGGGACTGGATGAAGCGTCGTCTCACGCGGTCTGCACGTCCAGCACGAACGCTGGTCCAATTGAGGCGCCAGGTGGAAATGGCATGGCAAGCCGTTCCACAGGACTACATCCAGCATCTCTACGATCGTCTCCTTGGGAGAATAGCAGCCTGCATTGCTTCGAAAGGTGGATATACACTGTACTAGTGCCGACATTGTGCATGCTCTGTTGCCTGTGTCTATGTGCCTGTGGTTCTGTCAGTGTGATCATGTGATGTATCTGACCCCAGGAATGTGTCAATAAAGTTTCCCCTTCCTGGGACAATGAATTCACGGTGTTCTTATTTCAATTTCCAGGAGTGTATATATATCGGTACAGCAGCGCTAGTTAACGAAATAGCTTTTTCAAATTCCAGAAAAATGAGCTGGTGAAGTACACTAACAAAGATTCAATTTTGGATACTATGAATTGCTTTCGGTATATATGTTAAGAGATGCTTATCCAAACGTCTAAACTGTTTTGAGGATAGTTATAAAAATTTCAACTTAGTTTCAAATTTAAGGTGATAAAAAATTACATTAGGTCAAATGTAGTTGAAGTAGGATGTCGATTTCAGTTTCTTCAGTTACAGCTGCTAAATTAGATTTCAATTACGTTATCAATGGGCTTACTGCTCGCACAGCAACGAAATGGAAAGTAAAATTGTAGGAAGAACACAACTCTTGGGAAGGCTTGTGTTCTCATCATTTCATTATAGCCTATTTTTCTTTTATTTCCTATTAATGATTCATACACTGTTAATAACTTAATAGAATCTGTTCTATGTTATGAAACGTGATAAAATCGGTGTACTGTCGCTGCTACAAACTGTAAGACACAGATTTAGTTTCATTTTCAGTTTTTTTAAACTTTAAACAGTTTGCAACTTATTTACTACAATGGTACATTTAATTTGTTGTTTGCAATATTTTTCGTCTATATAGCTCATGTAAGTCATATTTTTCAATAACGTTCCACTTTTATAAAATTAATCTTGCAAGTTAGAAAATATCTTATATCTGTGTAGCAAAATTGCAGATAGGGAGAGTTTTCTTTTTTTGGGAGGGGGGGGGGGGGGGTTGGGTTGGGATAAGAGGAAGAAGGAAACACCAGGGGAACTGGATCACATCGGTACGGCTTCGGTTATACATTGCACTTGGACTTCGGAACCTTGTCCACATACATTCAGCATTTCAGTCTCAGCAATGTTGATCGCTGACGTAATCTGAAATTGTTTTTTGTCACACATAATTGCAAATGCTGTATTAATTCTGCCATCACCAGAGGTAGGAGAAAAACTGAAAGATGTCTGAGTACAGTGTGTGGAAGAGAAATTTCATCGCAAGCAGAGGATAGATAGATCCTAGAAGCAGATTTCCACGCTGAGCCCTAGGCTTCTTGTATAATGCGTCACAGACTCGAGTTCGCCATACCAGCGCAAGCCTGCGAGAGCAGCTCGGCTATGACCACCAGTGCGACTGGGTTTCAGCCATCATAACGCTTTTTTGAAAGAGCGCTCAAATACCGCATTTGTCGGCCGTTGTGGCCGTGCGGTCTAGGCGCTTCAGTCTGGAACCGCCTGACCGCTCCGGTCACAGGTTCGAATCCTGCCTCGGGCATGGATGTGTGTGATGTCCTTAGGTTAGTTAGGTTTAAGCTAAGTTCTAGGGGACTGATGACCACAGCAGTTGAGTCCCATAGTGCTCAGAGCCATTTTTTTAATACCGCAGTTGTTGAGCACTTCGTTTAACACCTACGTTGCAGCGACGATAACGATGAGGTATTCTACACCTGTGTAAATGTACGCTTGCTAGAGTGATTCCGCGGATGCCCCCAGGAGCCCTCTCATATGTTCTTTGGCTTCAGTTTGTCACTTTGGAATGCATGAAAGGGAAATTCCTATCTGATGGTTTCGTTCCTCTGGAGCCACACATAACAGGAAGTGACCGAACTGCAAAGTACAGGGTGGAGCAAGTAAAAGTGGCCCGACGGTTGGATACGATTGGAATTCAATGTATGTATACAACCACACCCCATGAAGCGCACGCCACGTGTACGTTCGCCATGTAATCCACATCGGTTCAGAGCGTAGTGCGGGCTGTGTCAATGTGAGTGGAGCAGTGCCTGGGGGACGATTATACCCACAGTGGAGCAGCGAGTTTTCGTTGCGGAAAGTAACATGACAACAGAGTCGTGGAAACGATGTGATCACTTGTTTGCTGGGAAGTTAATGGTGCCGATATGTCAGCGCAGAGTACCATGCAACGCTTAGTACAAAAATGGTAAAGAGTGCCATGCAACGCTTCGTAAAAATCTGCCGTCAGACAGGATATATTTTGAACAAGTTGAAAAACATTCGGAAACGTGCCTGCACACTAAAAAATGTATTTGCATTCACTAGAACGTGCCTCAGAGACCTACCAAATCAACGCGACTCCTGTCGCAAGAGACCGGAATATCACGTCGATCACACCAATCAATACTCCACCTGGACCTACACATACATCGAATCCGAGTGTCTGTTGTTCATGGATTAAAGCCAGCAGATGCTCCTCAGCGCCTCCGGTTTTGTGAGCGGCTGTTTGCTGAGATAACAGTGAATGGGTGGGACATGGAACTGTTCTTTATGTCTGAAGAAGCATGGTTTTAACTTACGTCACCTCACATAATCTCAAGTTATGGGCAGCGGAAAAGCCGCATAACTTCCAGTGAAAACCATTGCATGATCAGAAGGTTGAATTTTGATGTTCATTGTCTGCACGCCGCATTACTGGTCCCATCTTCTTTCATCATGGGCTGACTTCGCGCGTTACATTGCCACCATTTTGAAACCACTTAAATACCTGCGACCGAACCTTGGAGCACATGTACACATTTTTCACGCCTGATCAGTCCGGTCGCAGCCCTATCTGGCCATCCAGGACACCTGATCCGTCAATGAGCGGTTACATTATGTGGGGAGAGTTCAAGTTTAAAGTGTACAGAGACAAGCCTCATAGTCTTCAAGAACTGCAGCACAACATCAGCAATTGCAGCAGTCCAGCTTCGACCCACCTGCTGGAACTGTCTGACCACGGCCCAAAAATGCCGAAAGATGAACTCACTTCAACATCTGTTATAATCAGGTTAATACTGTATTTTCTTTCCTTTGCTGTGTTTCTTTGTACCCCGGAAATCAGTTCTCCGGGCCAGTGTTATTTGCCTGACCCAGTATAAACAATAAACCATTATAATAAATAAATCCTGGGTGAACAGTTTGTGCTATTGTTTACGAGATCTATAAAACATATAGTATTAACACACGTACTGGTTACGTATTACGAGCTTTCTTGTAAGTATACAATACGTTTCTTGAAAATTACGATGTTTGTGTTACAATGAATACTGCCTTTAATTTTTTGATAGCATCTTGAATAATAACTGCTTGGCTGCATCTCTACATATTTCTTTTAACTACAAGTTTCGTAACTTAGAATACACATCATCAGGTTATGTGTGTTAAAGTAGAAAAAGCTTTAGTTACACTTGTGCTCTGTTATGCCTACAACCCCTAGTGAGGAACAGAACAAGTAATGGTAATGAAATTGCGACATGGATGAGACAGAACATTCCTTGTCTATAAATAAATGAATCATTGAGCTATTCGTCAGGTAAGCAGAAGGCATGGGTTCCACGATTCCTCATACACGCCTGAGATAAGTTTATGAAAAACGGACTGTAAGAGTCGTAAGAGTAAAACAAAAGCCCAGTCAAAAATTAAAAATGGAAAACAATTACTATGGATCCAGAAAGGACGATGGTAGATCTAACATAACCGGTTAACCATTAGATCGTAGGTTACAGTCCATCGAAGAGGCCTAGAAATTAATAGAAGACAAGAGCCCGCTTAGTGATAAAGAATTTTTTTCAGGCGTGTTCGAGGAATCGTGGATCCATGACCTCTGCTTGCCTAACGAATTTGAGCGGTGGAAAAAATCGCTGTTTTGAAGAGCGCGCCGCAGCGCGTAGTGTGAAGCAGTCGCCCTCCGTTTCTGGCGGTGGCGCCGCTGTGGCAATCGCAGCTTTGGTGTCTCCCTCTGGTGGAAAAGGGGAAAGGTTGCCTGTTCACGTGCATTTAAGGGGTGCTATGAGATCGTCATTGGCAGTTGCTCAGTCGGAGTGAGTCTGGGTCAGTCACTCGTCACCAGTTGGTGGTCTGTCTCTCGTTCGCATTTGTGCGGCAGTTATTGTCTGTCTGTCGCTCGGAGTGCTAGTATGTCTGTCGTTTGGATCAAACTTTAAAGCCGGCAAAATGAGAGCCTTGCCACTCCGCCAGTAAGAGAGCTCAGCGAGTGGTCGCCCGGTCGGGGCTGAGTTCCTGCGTCTGAGTCTGCGCGTTAGGCCGCCAGTCTGCTCGAGTTGCTCGGACAGCTATCATTGGCGGTTGGATCGACACAAGATGACTTGTCCGCCTTGAGCGTCGGCGTATGTGTGGTCGCCACGTGAGTCCAGTGTGCCACGCCATATAGCGAGGAGTAGTGGCCTCGCAACAGGAGTCAACCCACGACACCAGTCTGGCCGGTGCGAGCTGCGACGCCGTGAGACGGCAGATCGGCGCGCCTTCCTGCGTCCGATGAAGCGGCTGGCAGCGGACGTTCCGGGAGAGCGTTGGGGGTGCTGCGCCAGGTCGTCGCCATAAATCGCTGTTTATTAGAAGTTAAGTGATTGGAGGTATGTTGTTTCATTTACTTGTTAAATTCTACTTGTTTTCTTGCTGAGGTCACCAGCCACTTTGTTTTGGGGTCATCCCACCATTCTTCTGCTTTTGCCCACCCCCGGGAAGGTGGTTATTTATGAATTGGGTGATCCGTTTTACCCTTGTGGAGTAGGGGCGGTTTAGAGCAACCTGCGGTTCGGGTTGTTCAGTAATCTCCCTGTCAATCTGCCATACGTTAATAGCTGCCTCTGTCATGTTTGTCGGATTCGGTGTTAACTAATTTATTGCTTGAAGGGTAATGGCCGAATTCCTGAAATATGTTTTTATCTTGCCTATCATCTTGAGAGGCGGTATTGTGTAATGTGAAGTATGTTTCGCTAACCTTGTATATTTTCTGTGGACTGCATTTCATGGATTTTTATTTAAATGGTTATTTTACTATATAAAGTTGCCACCCTTCCACTGTAACAGTTTCTTTTTTAATAAAATCAACTTGCACCTTCGGTGGCAAGTTAACCTTTTAATGTTAGTGTTTTGTACCATTTCCATAGTAGAGGGACAACCTATGTGCCACCCCACTCTCCATTGTTGCCAAATTTATTTAAGATGGCGGCGATGGCGCCATCCAAGATGGCGGCATGTAGACTAGGCAACAGTGCACGACGTCATCCAAGATGGCGGCTTTTGGCGGGAGAATAGGTCAATAGTGCTATGTCCACTAACCTAACCTCAAGAAAAAATGGTTGGAATTTTGATTTTTTGGCGGGAAAATAGTACAATTGTGCTACATCCACTAACCTAAGCCTCCAGAAGAAAAAATGGCAGGGAGTTTGAATTCCAACAGGATGATGCATGCAAAACTGTACTTATCTTTATTATTATTATTCATTATTATTGATTATCATTTATTAAAATTCATTATCATTTACTATTATTTATTAACATTTATTATTATTTATTATTATAAGCCTACCTCCACTAGAAAATCGCGCCAAATTCAAATTCCAACACGATATACTCTCGAAAACTGTTGCCAAGTGTAGTGCACTACTCGAGTTCAGAAACTGCCTTATGTCAGCCTTACAGATCGAAACCTATGAGAAGTAAAAGTTTCAAAAAGATATGTCGCAAATAAATAAAGTACACTCGTTGTTCCTTCCATCAGCCGATGAACTGAAATTATTTCCGAAAATTACCTCCGAGGCAGACAAATTTGGCGGGAAACGTGCGGAGGCGACGAATGCACGTGGTGAGCGGACAAGGGGCCGCTGTGACGTCAAACTCGACAAGTTCCAGCGTGTCCAGCGAAAACATGTTTACGACGTGGGAACGATTGCTGGTCTCGCCCCCCGCGCTAGCGGCCGGCCGCCTCACGTGACAGGGGTAGGCAGTGTCTCCGCATGCTGGCCAGGGGGTGGCGATGATTTGAACTAATTCAGTTGGAGCACGGACGTCGTGGTGACTGCACTGCGATATCAAAGCTGTGTGTGCTGACTGTGTTGGAGAACAAGTGATGACCGTACTGCTTGAAATAAAGTCTTCAGTCCCTTCCCCCCTGCCGCCATCTTGAATAAATTTGGCAACAATGGAGAGTGGGGTGGCACATAGGTTGTCCCTCTGCTTTCCATCCCTCCTACTGGGTGCATAGTTTATGTGCTTGTGTGAGTTGTTAAAATATTTTTAGTTTAAGTAATCTGGTGTGTTGCTGATTTGCACCAGTGTAGTCTTTCAGAGGTTGTTGTGAGCGGTCGTGTCTACGGTCGTGTGAAAAGGGAGAGGCAAGGTTCTCAGCCCGAAAGCTCATACAGTCAAAAATTTGTTGTTTCTGCCTCTGAATAAATTGTAACTTGATATTTAGAGGGTGCTTTCTGATTAATATTTTAAATCTGTTCAAAAGAAAATGGGGCTTGTAGGAATAAAATTTCCATTTGTTCAACGAAATTTGATTTGTTTTCATCAGTTATCCACTGCCAACTACTTCCACGTTCACATATGTGACTAAATGTGTTAATGTTCTTGATGAATCGCTAGTAAATAAAGCAAATTCTTAAGAAAAAGTTTTGAAAGTAAATTCACGGTTCAGAATTGCTAACTGCGTCATTTATTCCTAGACAAGGAATTTTCGTTTCCGACTATGTCGCAGTGTCAATGTCATGACTTAAGTAATTTATACAATTTCTCACTGTTGATTGTAACTGTTACAGGCCACAACTTCAGGCAACGATTTTTTTTTCAATAACAAATCTAACCTTATGATGTAGCTTCTAAGGTACGAAGCCTGTCACTAAATAATTTAAAAGAGCATCCAAGCAGTTATTGTCCATGATATCTACTTATGAGTGCGGTTGTCTCTATTACAGTATAGTGTGTAACTGGTGGGTAAAATTCACACATTTGAAAATTCTGTTGAATTGAGAGTCTACTTAACTCTTTTGAAAACAGTTTAATGTCCGTACAAAATAGCATGACCCAGACGTGCACGGACGACATGTTAGGAGAGGGGACAATGCAGTGGTATTGGGTGCACCGTTGTAAACGGCCACTTCATGGTAGGAGCCAAGCTGTCTGCCAGTTGAAGATTACCTAAAAAGGGTGACTTGTGTACGTTGTAAGCTTCAGCTAATGAGCCAGCAAACAATCTTATTACCAGGTTATGTCGCTACTGCCAACTATCCTACAAATACAAGCATTCAGACAGGGACGAGTGATCAACATAGCGAAGATGTGGTTGCAAATAGGGAAATCCAAGAAAAGACTTTGACAAATTATTATTTGTCAAAGTCAGATTGTTATTACTCACGGTCTGTGAACGAGTGTCTCGGAAACTTCCGTCGTCAGCATCTACTGAAAGAGCTAGAAGGACTGCGAAACTACCAATAGGCGCTAAATGATTAGACGTCCACGGCTCCTCGCGGCAAGTAACAGTCAGTTTAGTAATTAATCGTAATATAGGAAGACGGCTGCCAGATTTCGCTGACTCCAACACATCATACGTAGCTGCTAGCCTGAACAGACCAGGGAGCAACAACCAGCAGATGAACGAAGAGATGTCAGAACAGTTGAGGTTTCATAACAGTTTAACTGGTCACTCAACTTCAGTGTCCAGGTGCCTCACGATCTGACAGCCTGTGCATGCTGCCAGTGGTCCCAACCTGGCCACGTGCTGCAGAGGCTTCCTTGTTGCTCCGTCCCAACCGACTCACTACATGCAGCATGCGGACAGCATTAAAATAGCTGCTCAGTCAAAATCACACAAGCTGCACACGGTTCCACGAAAACACTTCCACAAACAACTCGAACAATACTAAAAGCAGTGGTTGTGGAACAACAAGGGCAAATCACAAGTCGACACACAAGAAGAACCCAAAAGCGGTTGGCGACCAAATACACGTCGTCCGAGGAGACGACCGAGCGAAAGACCAACCAAGGTTGTTCCCACTCAAGTCATGTGTGTCAGCAACGGTCGGGCGAGTCATGGGTGTCCGGACCTCCTGCTGCTCCATACCGACTGAACTCCCGACACACGACGACCAGGAAATACTAGCTGTCGCTCCAAAGATAGTGTGACAGGGCTGTTATCGATCAGCGCTGCTGCTGCTACCACATATGGGCAGGCGAGCCAGCAACTTAGTGACGCCAGTAAATCGAATAAAAAACGGGACAGCAGTACCGCAAAGACAAGATGTCAAGCAACAAATGGCACGAACAGAGCCGCTCACGGTTCACGCGTATGTCAATATCTCATGCCCTGTAGTGTAACGACGTAAGTTTTGAATAAATGATTTTCTTTTGACATACGACCATGTGCAGACTTCGCCACCTACGACAGTTACAAAACACTTCAAAATTATTTAAATTCTTTTTAAAGTTGTCTCTGAATGGTTCTTGAACGAAACTGTAATTAAAACATCATCATTTGAGTCGTATGCGCAGAATTACGTCACTCAGTCCTATTGGTTTGCGCAAACTTTTTTCAATTTAGATGTCGTTTGTTTCTCCTCAGAAATTATATTAATGGTTCAAAAATGGCTCTGAGCACTATGGGACTCAACTGCTGAGGTCATTAGTCCCCTAGAACTTAGAACTAGTTAAACATAACTAACCTAAGGACATCACAAACATCCATGCCCGAGGCAGGATTCGAACCTGCGACCGTAGCGGCGTTGCGGTTCCAGACTGCAGCGCCTTTAACCGCACGGCCACTTCGGCCGGCTTATATTAATGCAAGTTATCTGCTTTAATATATACACTCCTGGAAATTGAAATAAGAACACCGTGAATTCATTGTCCCAGGAAGGGGAAACTTTATTGACACATTCCTGGGGTCAGATGCATCACATGATCACACTGACAGAACCACAGGCACATAGACACAGGCAACAGAGCATGCACAATGTCGGCACTAGTGCAGTGTATATCCACCTTTCGCAGCAATGCAGGCTGCTATTCTCCCATGGAGACGATCGTAGAGATGCTGGATGTAGTCCTGTGGAACGGCTTGCCATGCCATTTCCACCTGGCGCCTCAGTTGGACCAGCGTTCGTGCTGGACGTGCAGACCGCGTGAGACGACGCTTCATCCAGTCCCAAACATGCTCAATGGGGGACAGATCCGGAGATCTTGCTGGCCAGGGTAGTTGACTTACACCTTCTAGAGCACGTTGGGTGGTACGGGATACATGCGGACGTGCATTGTCCTGTTGGAACAGCAAGTTCCCTTGCCGGTCTAGGAATGGTAGAACGATGGGTTCGATGACGGTTTGGATGTACCGTGCACTATTCAGTGTCCCCTCGACGATCACCAGTGGTGTACGGCCAGTGTAGGAGATCGCTCCCCACACCATGATGCCGGGTGTTGGCCCTGTGTGCCTCGGTCGTATGCTGTCCTGATTGTGGCGCTCACCTGCACGGCGCCAAACACGCATACGACCATCATTGGCACCAAGGCAGAAGCGACTCTCATCGCTGAAGACGACACGTCTCCATTCGTTCCTCCATTCACGCCTGTCGCGACACCACTGGAGGCGGGCTGCACGATGTTGGGGCGTGAGCGAAAGACGGCCTAACGGTGTGCGGGACCGTAGCCCAGCTTCATGGAGACGGTTGCGAATGGTCCTCGCCGATACCCCAGGAGCAACAGTGTCCCTAATTTGCTGGGAAGTGGCGGTGCGGTCCCCTACGGCACTGCGTAGGATCCTACGGTCTTGGCGTGCATCCGTGCGTCGCTGCGGTCCGGTCCCAGGTCGACGGGCACGTGCACCTTCCGCCGACCACTGGCGACAACATCGATGTACTGTGGAGACCTCACGCCCCACGTGTTGAGCAATTCGGCTGTACGTCCACCCAGCCTCCCGCATGCCCACTATACGCCCTCGCTCAAAGTTCGTCAACTGCACATACGGTTCACGTCCACGCTGTCGCGGCATGCTACCAGTATTAAAGACTGCGATGGAGCTCCGTATGCCACGGCAAACTGGCTGACACTGACGGCGGCGGTGCACAAATGCTGCGCAGCTAGCGCCATTCGACGGCCAACACCGCGGTTCCTGGTGTGTCCGCTGTGCCGTGCGTGTGACATTGCTTGTACAGCCCTCTCGCAGTGTCCGGAGCAAGTATGGTGGGTCTGACACACCGGTGTCCATGTGTTCTTTTTTCCATTTCCAGGAGTGTATTAAAACCACATTGAATAAACTTTCAAGACACAAACTCGCGATGAACGTTGTCAAAAATTAATAATCTTGTCAAATAAATAAGTAGTACTTCTTCCTTAATATAATTCTTCATAAATAAATTCTCGGAACACGTAGTTAAACTTTTACAGTATATTCTAGTTTATTATCTTCATATATACTACATATAGACGTGAACATGAGCCTTGACAAGATAGGACTGAACATTTACAACATGATTGAACTTTCTATGACGTCATCGTTGTAGAAACATTACAAATTCTTATTTTTTCAGTTTTTAGAAGCACGACGCAACAACTCGGTTTCAGGATCTTCTGTTACTCTTTGGCTGTCGACCCGCGACGTGTAGTGGCCAGCAATTTTCTCTCTGGTCCCGGCAGTGAAGATGCTGTCTCCGTTCGTTGCGCCGCCCTCTCCATACATGAAACATAAATATAAATACAAAACTTTAGATAATTCATAAACATTACAAATATTACAAAATACATAAACAAAATACTAAATTAAACTTATATTCACCTGCAAACTGGGCTTACACTGGTGGATGGGTGACGCTTCAATTTCGCGTCCCACTACAGCCCCCGACATCAACTCACAAAAGTAC
This sequence comes from Schistocerca americana, assembly GCF_021461395.2. Classification (NCBI taxonomy): domain Eukaryota; kingdom Metazoa; phylum Arthropoda; class Insecta; order Orthoptera; family Acrididae; genus Schistocerca; species Schistocerca americana. The sequence continues at coordinate 685,304,063 of NC_060123.1, read as the reverse complement.
TGAAATAGCAATACTGGAGAAGCATAAGTACCCTTAGCAGCTTCAGCTCACTTTCAAATTTCGTTAAATGGCATTAAATGGTGCCTAGTGATTCCGACCTGTACATGATAGAAAAAATTGCTGTCGCACTGCGCCGAAGGTGTCAGACCACGTTTGATGGGAACACAGCCCCACAACGTCGTTGGAGAAGGGCTGAAACGTCCGAGGGTGTCAGCCGTGTCAAAGATTGTCAAGAACGTCTTCCATATGCTCAACGCACTGCGAACTGCCGCACTCGACAGTGAAATGTGTGGGATTCTACGCACCAACGAAAGGGGGCAATTATATTGACGTCCTTTGTGCCACCCCGTGCAGCCTTTACGTTCCCATTTCGAGCGGCTGTGTGTCTGAAATGTGTTACTCGTCCATTCATAAGAAAACCGCGCGATTTCAACGCTGTGTGCCACTGTCCTGACATTAATCGCAAAAGTATCAAAAGAGTGAAATGTGGGTAAGAGTAGATGTGGCGACCTTCCGATTGAGTGACATATGCACGGTGGCGTTGGGGAGAATGGTGGAGAAGCAACATAATCATCCCACCTAACACCTCATTGAACTTCTTATTTGTAGACTTTTCTAAGCATGCGCCGAAACCTTGTTGCGTCTTGAGCCTGAGCTTAACGTTACAGAGCGATATCCTTTTACACCATTACAGAGGAACCTTGTAGGCATCTTTGAGCCAAATTTCAAACTGAAACATCGCAGTGGGGGACAAGTAAGAGGTTGTTCAAATAACTTACGGGTTTGCTGCCGGGTGACGTCGTCGCCCACCGCCGATATTTCGACAGGACCACACCCTGCCATTCTCAAGGCACAACTGCAAGGGGGAAGCAATGTGCAAGGGAATTTAATACCTCGGTTCACGGAGGAAAAACAAGGAAGATACCACACACAGAATAAGTAACCGCAGAGTCAACACACAACCAAAGACAACCAACATCAGAAATATCGATTATTAATCAACAGGTGAGATAGCACTCATTCTGTCCCTCTGTTGTTTGATGAGAGACTCTGAAGTTACGTGCTCTGTGTATGGTATCTTCCTTATTTCTCCTCTGTAAACCGAGGTATTAAATTTCCTTGCACATTTCTTCCTCCTTGCAGTTGTGCCTTGAGAATGGCCGGGTGTGCTCCTGTCGAAATATCGGCGGTGGTCGACGACGTCACCCGGCAGCAAACCCGTAAGTTATTTGAACATTCAATTCGCCGGGAAAAGTTAAGGTCTCACAAGTAAGAGGATTCTAAAAAGTGACCCTGAACTTTAGCTACGCAGTATATTTATTGCGCAATTGGAATAGCTGGCTTCAAATAACTGCTGGTTTGTGCAACACTCTGAAGAACACTCTTTAATGATATTCTTACTTCCTCGTTTGTCTCTGCAAACACCTATTTAATGGCACTGCGTATAATCACACGTGGTTTAATACGAAGAACTTCTCTGCACCTACGCTGTGCGAGGAACACAGTGTCATGCTATGAAGTACAGAGATAGAAATGAGGACGCTCAAAGTGTGCACGCCAGCCAGCGACAGTAAAGCGAGGCGGCCGTCCCTCCGCCATGGAGTGGAGGATCTGCTCAGTGCTCAGGGAGAGAATGTGTTTCGGCTCCGAGGCCTCGCGTTATTTTAAAGTACCTATGCCACTTGATGTGTTGGCAAATGTGCCAACACCTTGTAGATAGAGGAGGCCGAAAAGGAAGCTATCTAACGCAGACGGGCGTGAATTCTGGAACAGGATAAGGAGTGAATGCTAATACGAAAAGTATGCAGCTCCTCGAATACTTAACTTTATATCGTCCTTGTGGTACATCGCTCTTGATAATACAGATAAGACTATCTTCAGATACGGTTAATGGCGCCTTGCTAGGTCGTAGCCATGGACTTAGCTGAAGGCTATTCTAACTGTCTCTCGGCAAATGAGAGAAGGCTTCGTCAGTGTAGTCGCTAGCAAAGTCGTCGTACAACTGGGCGAGTGCTATCCCGTATCTCGAGACCTGCCTTGTGGTAGCGCTCGGTCTGCGATCACACAGTGGCGACACATGGGTCCGACATGTACTAAATGGACCGCGGCCGATTTAAGCTACCACCTAGCAAGTGTGGTGTCTGGCGGTGACACCACACCACTAGTTCACTCCTGGTAGCTGGCCAAATTCAACATATGTCCCCAGCGTGTAGAAATGTGGCGCCGTTGATTATCCTGAGATGTTGATAGTAGCCGTCAGATTTCCTGTACAGGCTTGGACAAAAATATACAAACACGGAGCCGGCCGCTGTGGCCGAGCGGTTCTAGGCGCTTCAGTCCGTAACCGCGCTGCTGCTACGGTCGCAGGCTTGAATCCTACCTCGGGCATGGATGTGTGTGATGTCCTTAGGTTAGTTAGGTTTAAGTAGTTCTAAGTCTAAGGGACTGATGACCTCAGATGGTAAGTCCCATACTGCTTAGAGCCATTTGAACCAAACACACAACACATTTCCACTCCCGAATCGTTGGCACTCAAAACAGTTTTCAGTCCTCTCTGAATGGGTAAATATACGTCCAATGTGTGTTTCAGTGGAACCTTATGCCTTTCTTCCTACCAAACAGTGGCCACTTCATGTAATGATGATAGAGGCAGATACTGATCACGCATCGATCTCTCCAACGCATAAAGCAAAGAACAACTAACGTTTAGAATTGGTGACTGTAGTGGCCAGGGGAGATGCGACAGTTCATCCTTGTTCTTGCAAACCCAGTCCTGGAGGACGTGAACTCTGTGAACAGGGACCTCGTCGTCTTAGATCACAGCACCACCGCTGCGAGTCTCGTGTTGTGATACTGGGTGGATTTGATCAACCAAAATGGTCGCATAATCCTTGGCAGCAATGTAGCCTTGCAGAGTAACTTGTAGTCCACGGACTAATACCATAAGGCTGTCCGCCGCGCAGGTTAGCCCTGCGGTCTAGGCGTCTTATCACTGTTCGCTCGGCTCCCTCCGTCAGACGTTCGAGTAATCCCTCGGGCATGGGTGTGGCTGTTGTCCTTAGCGTTAGTCAGTCTAAGTTAGATTAAGTAGTACTCAAGCCTAGGGACCGATGACCCAGCAGTTTGGTCCCTTAGTCCTTACCACAAATTTCCAATTTCCATATGGCTGTCCCGTCCTCTGCAAAGCAGTTCCTCATCGTTGGGACAGCCAGACGTAAACTCGACCAGGAGTTGAAAACAGTGTGAGACAAGACTCATCCGACGAAATGACTTCCTTCCACTGCTCCATGGCTTCGGCACCAGGTTTTACTGTTGGGGGCTTTGTGGTTGTGGAGCTTCCTTCGCGTTGTTCCGGTGCTGATAGGGTTCACGAGTGAAGAAAGAAGGAAGATTGGGTTTAACGCTCCATTGGCACTGTCGTTAGAGACGGTGCACAAGCTCGGATCGTGTCAATGGAGGGAAAGGAAATCGACGATGCCCTTTCAAAGGATCCATCCTGGGTTTAGGGAAATCACAGAAATCTTCAATCTCGATGTCCGGACGCTGGTTTCAACCGTCGTCTTCCCGAATACGAGTCCAGGGTGCTAACCACTGCGCCACCTCGCTCGGTAGGTTAGCGAGAGCGATATTCAATTCTGTCGCCCTCCTACTGTTCGCCACAATCCTCTTGAACGAGAGTGTGACACGATCAACCAACACACACATTAATCCGTGTTGTGGTTTGGTGGATCATGTTTTCCCCCTTTTCCAGTACGCGGTACAAATCTTCGGTACGGTGCCTCTTGAAACGCCGACCACTTCGGCTATTTTGGTTACGGAAGCACCCACCACACAAGCGACAACAGTTCACCCGTGTTCGATTTTAGTTGGGTCTGACATAAAGCACTCAGTTCTATAAAGAACACTGTTGTGACCCCAAGTGAGGTTTGCAACGTACTTAGGATATTGCACAGGTGCTGTACATGGTCAAATACAACAGCCTTGTCTGCAGGCTCTGCTGGTTATCTGCGTTTATGTTCAAGCGTGCATGTGTCACGGTGTTTCAATACTTTTACCCAGCGTCTGTATGTTCTTGGCAACGTTGTCAAGTTTCGAGAGATCAGAATCGAAATTGCCAGTCTTTGGTGTACCACGGCAAGTAGTCGTACCCTTTTATAATCATTCCTTCTGTGGACTTGCTACTCTATCTCCTGGTCTTACAGGACTGTTTCTCGTGACATTTGTTTCGTAAAAAATATGGAACTTTACTGTTACTTACTTCTTCTAGCCATCTAGACGCCTCTTTTGGTAGGTTGTCTGCCATTTAATTTCGTTGAGTGGGGGGGGGGGGGGGTTCTTGTCCACGTAGAGTCTATAACAGAATTCTTATTCTGTTACATTCTAGTCATATTTTTGCCAATTAGTCTTCGAATAAGCGCACCGGCAGAAGTGTGTTACCAGTTGAAAGACAATACTACTACCATACCGTCTGCGATCCTCTACCACTGCCTTGAGACATGGCGGGGAGGTGAAGAGCCTTTGCCTGTCGGTTGAGTGAAACCAGCTCTGTAAGTGCTTACCAGGGTAAGCACATTTGGTAGAGCACTTTCTCGCGAAAGGCAAGGGTCCAGAATTCGAGTCTTGCTCCGGCACACAGTTGTAATCTGCCAGGAAGTTTCATATCTTCGAATACTCTGCTCCAGAGTGAAAATCTCATTCTGGAAACATCCCCCAAGCTGAGGCTGTGCGCAGTGACGTCGCGGCCTTTGTTGGTCACTCCTGAAAGGTCAATATACAAACTCGTTTTGGAACTCTACACGTTGGGTAATAAGAACACCTGTCGATAGCAGGAAATCGTTATGGGAGTTCAAAAATGGTTCAAATGGCTCTGAGCACTATGGGACTTAGCATCTGAGGTCATCACTCCCCTAGAACTTAGAACTACCTAAAACTAACTAACCTAAGGACACCACACACATCCATGCCCGAGGCAGGATTCGAACCTGCGACCGTAGCGGTCGCGCGGTTCTAGACTGATGGGCCTAGAACCGCTTGGCCACAACGGTCGGCTCGTTATGGGAGTGTTAACAGGTCTACACGATGCATTCATAGCAGTAACGGCGTTCGAAAAATTGAGTATTGACTGAAAAACCATTCTGCTTATGTAGCAACATAGTCAACATACCAGTTTTGGATGTGTGTATTCGTTTGCTTTCTTTCTACTACTAGGAAGAAATGTAGGGAACTGTTGCTGTGTACCTGTTGTATGCTGCTATTCTTCCACTTCAAGTAACCTGAATAATAACAGAGATAAATAAAGTACATTCATCCCAGCATTTAACGAGAACGACAACAACAGACAAAAGGACGAATGTGCGGCTGGTAAAGGAGAGCGATAGCTTTCGTGTAACAGAGCTGACGAAACATAAAAGAGGGGCCTTTTTGAAATGACGGCTGCGCAAGACCGACTCTCAGTGCTTTGAGTCGGTGTTTAGAGCGTCAGTGACGGAAAGCAGGACTCGCATTCTGTAATGCTTTATCGTTCTGCGATCAGAATCCATTTATAAATGTCAGTCGTCTGCGCTTCAAAGCGTCAGAAAGAGATGCGAGTTTTAGATACCTCGCGCGGCCACACCACCTGTTTCCGCTGGTTTCAGAAGGAAACAAGGAAATTACTCATATTTTTTATCTGATTGTCGACAGACCATTCAGCCGTGGCCTGTGTTTTGAGCACTTCTAAAGGGACGCGGCAACGAATCGCCAACAGTTTCTTCCTGCGTTCGAAATATTCGCCATATGGTCGTAACAGATAGACGTTACAGCATAAACTACAGAACATATTCATACGCAGGTAAATGAGCTTTTTAAAAACTTCGACTTTTATTTTTCCTACTTACTTTTACTTATGTTCAGCGTACTACATTACGAATTTCATGTATTGTAAAACGTTTCTGAAAATTCACACAAGTAAGTGAGTTTCAGTATGTAAACAATAGTATCCAATCTGTTAACACTTCTTTTGTTAAAATATATGTCGGTTAGTTGTGAAATTCATGTGTAGACGTTATAAATAACATGAAATATGTTAAAGTTCGATGAAAAATGCGCGAATTAACTAAATATTACTCACACAGGTCACGAATACACTCCACGAAAGACAAAACGACAGAAAGACTCGCAATATCTGACGTGGGCTGACACGCAAAGACTTAAAATATTTTAAATGGTAGTTTTTGTACGTGAATAGCCAGGTAAACGTTGAAGTATTATACTATCGTGTCCGAGAAAAGTAAAACCACTGAACCATGCGCCAAAAATGTGTATGGAGACAATACGAATGTAGATAATGAGCTTAAATGATACTGTTGGTAAAATCAGACAGAAACAGTATTGCATTCAGCTGTTCCGCAGTTGTACGACAAAGGTTTTATGCTTAATTTCCTATACTGTTTTATGCGAATTTAACTCATTTATACAGACATAAATGATACGATACACTCCATGTAACAAATAAATACCCACTCGCTGGTGTCTGAAGAGTGAAATAAATACATTTCCGTTATTATAACGACAGCTCCACAGCGCCAGCAAACTCTCAAATCTGAATCCTCAAATTTATCCACTGACCTGGTAGGAAACTGGTTTGTTTAAATCAGTGACCTCTTGGAGTTCACAATACTACATTTATGGTTTCTTTTATTTTCCCGTGGAAATGAGTATTTTTATTATGTTTGATATGCGCAGTTTCCCTAATTTGCCAACTTTTTCTGTATTAACCTATTACACAGTTTATTGATACAATTTTTAAATCTCTCCTAATATCTTCATTTGTAATTTATCGAAATTTTATACGTGCTTTCGCAGCTCTTAGGAATCTTATTTCAAACAACTGGACCTTATTTCTGTGTCGTTCGATAAGGGTTCAAGTATGAATGCTACAGAGATGTACAGGAATTTTAGTAGCTACATAAAACTAAATTTTTGTTACTTTCCTTGTACTTTTAAGTCCTGTTTGTACAATTATACTATAATTTTACAAGTTTTCCTTTAATTACATGCTGACTATTAAATTAATATTGTAGCGGCACCACCGTTTGGGATAGGGAAAGTTAGTTTTGCGCGATATTCTGAGCACAAGTTACAGCCAGGTGCGGGCCGGATTGCAGTAAGTTACGCTAACCAGCGGTTGCGAAGTGGAATGGAGGCCACAGAGCCGTCGAACCGCTGAAAAGAGTAGAAGCAGCGGTTTGCACGGGGCAAAATATTGGGAGAAGGGGCCCACTAGCGCACCCGGGGGATGGTGCGTACGTGACGCGAAGCGACGCGTTAGCGAAACAGACAGCCGAGTATAAATAGGTGTTGTTTTCTAACGAGATGCATTCAAGTGTGGCAGCTCTCCTGGACGGCGAGCAGTGTCACACCGCCAGGTTACACGCAGCAACAGATGGGGCGACAGCGTCCCAGTCCACGGCGGGTCGTTGGTTCGACCCTCTGAGGCCGACGCGGGGTCCACAGCCGGCTAGGGTGGGCCACTCTTTGGCTCGCTACCGTGGGCAGTCGTTTAGGCTCCCGACACACGCCGGAGACTTCCGAGGCATCAGATTCGGACCCCGGATCGCAGGTGGTTACGCCAACGAGCAAAGAAGCACTAGTGGGACTGACCTACGGCTCCTGGCGGAGCAGCGCGGAGACAACAAGGACAGTGGCCACTGAGTCAGCTGCCGGCCTTGTGACACAAACCGAGGTGAATGAAACACTGGTCGTGCGGTAGCGTTCTCGCTTCCCGCGCCCGGGTTCACGGGTTCGATTCCCGGCGGGGTCAGGGATTTTCTCTGCCTCGTGATGACTGGGTGTTGTGTGATGTCCTTAGGTTAGTTAGGTTTAATTAGTTGTAAGTTCTAGGGGACTGATGACCATAGATGTTAAGTCCCATAGTGCTCAGAGCCATTTGAACCATTTTTTTTGAATGAAACACTGTAGTGGAAAAGAATAAATCATTTGGAAAGTTCTCGCCGAGTTTTGATATGGCACCTCCTGGCGACCACCAACTACATTTGGTCTCAATACGCCACATCCTGTGTTGGACACCAACAACGTTATTGTAAAGAGAGTTAAAACTTTTTACTCGATCCGTTGTTTTTTTCACAAAACACAGTTGTTGATCTCAGTTGTTCGACTCCTCTAAATGTCAAACTCTCTTTGACCATATTTCACCATCATATGCACAGCTATCCTGCAGTGTGTAGACAAACGCAGAGATTCCCATACCTTATGTGTTCTCTAATGTCTTATCAGTGAACACCATCCCTCATACCTGTCCTCGTCCTTAACGCTCTTGTCTGAACAGCTCACATCACAGAAAAATTCTTTCAGTTGCAGTCCATCGTTGAGCCACTTTCTCGAAGTCTTTCTCAGTAGCAGGCACTCGACTCCGGAGTAAACTATCGCGTTATGTTAGAGAATCGAGCAACATCTGCAACTTCAGAATACAGTTAATGATATATGTACTGAAGTAAGAGTTCCTGTATGCACCCGTTACCCTGTTCGTCCCTCTTTCCATCCTGATCCTTCTCATTACCCAGTATTTTTAGTCGATGCAGTAGCGGTAAACTTCCTTTTCTCAGAATCCGCTATATCAGAAAACATCTATTTTATACACCTATAAATTCTTATAGTATCTGCTACTACCGTTATTGATATAACTGCCATCATTATTTTTATTATTACTATTAGCGACGGCAGCTGCTGTAATGCTAGAACCTGCAGTAGTGCTACAGTACATTCAGTCAGTTACACTGCCACTTCAGGCACACAAATCATTTTAATATTACTTTTCGTCATATTGGTCATATTAACACAGTTAACTATGAAGGAGATAAGGTATCGTATGTGTGAAACTCTGGTCCGATGTAAGAGAGAGCCTAATGGACTTGATCAGAGCCTGATGACCACAGATGTTAAGTCCCATAGTGGTCAGAGCCATTTGAACCATTTTGAACCACTATTGTCATTGCAGTCATTCCGATCTTCTTTCTGAAATATAGATGACAATACAGGCCTCTGGCAGCCTTCCTGAACATGTCTATTCTTCCAGCAAAGATTTATAAATTTTAGGGCTCTCATATTCAGATTTTCATGGGCACATTTAATACGTTCTGAATTTTTTGTTTTCCCCAAGACTTTCTCAGTTTCTCATGGACTCCTACTGCATCTTCCAGTTGTTCCAGGGAGCCTAGGTCTGCATTCACATCTGTCTGAGCTGTCACAACATATTCCTCTTTCCCTGTCCACGGGTTTTGGAAGTAGTCTAGCAATGTTTCATTTGAGATATTATTCTACTGACGAATAGCTATCTCCTTTTTATTGAGAGCTGTTATTATTTTATAAGCTCTTATTTGTTTTCCACGGATGTAGTATTCCCAACAGTGCCTTTTAACTCTCCTCGTTTCTCTTTTAATTAATGCTATTTGTCTTACATATTCAGTGTGATCTTGTACGCTTCTTATGATGATTTTTAGATAAGACATTTTTATCTTTTAGATAAGCACCTTTCTTTCCCCTAATCGTCTTTTTTTCTTCAATGGAATCATGTAGACTTCTTTTGTTCGTCCATTTCCCCCACTTTCCTGTAGTCTCTTCAGCTGATTTTATTGTTGCATCAATAATTTCTCTGCATTTTTCATTTATCTATAGGTCTAATTTTGAATCTTTTAACATCTCATCCATAGTCAGCTGATACACGTAATTTTCTCACGCGGTAAACTTGCAAAGTGTGTGTTTTCAAGCCCTCTCTCGTGGTACATATTTTAAATTACACACTATATTGTGGCAATACTGTTTCAGATACCGTCAGACTCTGGTCAGAATTTTCCTGCATTAATCTCAGCGTATGAATGTATGCGCATGTTTTGCAGGTCTTGCTCTTTTACTCATACTCATTTACTCATATCCACTCTGCTGTACATAAGTCAAAACGTAATCCTTCCATTCAATGCATTCGCTATGTGTTTTTTTAGTCATTACTGCTATATCAGTTTTCGCCTTTAGTATTTTATGCTTAAGTTCTTGTTCTTTGCTATATCCGTCCTTTCTATTCCATGCGGCTATCTCCAGTAATTTTAACGAACTGTAGCCAGGGCAGCCAGGTGGCGAAGGTGCCGCCTTTAGGCATCCTCGCAAAGCTAATAACAGTAAAAGTAGAAAATGGAACTGAAATACACCCTTGGGTCTCGAAACCTAATACCATTTGGCTAAAAAATGGGGTGACTTACACAAGGGAAACTGATGGGAAAGAGTGTAGTAGATTACTGACACAAGTAAGTGGAAGTAATGTTAGACTTAGCTAAGGGCTCTTGTGGTTGCTACCCACATACTATTAAGGCGGGAGCCCCATAAGGGAGGAATTACAGTTTGACTGGAATCTCACCAACTGACCAGTATGGCACGGGCGATCCTACCAGGAGCGTTGTCCCCGCCAGCATCCGTGGATCATTGACACACACACACACACACACACACACACACACACACACACACACACACACACGCAGTCCTTCCCACCAAAGATAAGCTAGTAGTCCAAGGGGGATACAACTGATACTGCCACCCTGCTGGCAAAAGAAGATGGTAGAATTCTACCCACAGAGACGTATAGTGCTTACCTCAATGCTTTTTGCAGATGAAAGGTAGTTCTCGAGGATACGGGAGACTGTCTAGAAGAGGCTGTGTGATCCTTACATATAACTGCAAGACAATACATCTTGAAAACATCCAGAAATAAAACTAACGCTCTGGCCTCAGGGAAAAAAAAAAATATTTAAGGTAAAATCATATTGGAACAAGTCAATATATTCAACTACTTGTGCTGTCATATCTCTCATGCTTATGTTCATGATATTGAGAAGAAACTACAGAGGTACTTGCACCTGTCGGGTATGATTAAGACAACGCTACCCATCAAAACTACGAATGAGACACTATTTCTATTCTGTAATACTACGACTGTGCCTTTACTGCTCCCTAGACATGAAACATGTATTTTAATGACCAAACAGTTACGCAGAACTGAGGCGTGAGAAATGAATCTTCTAAGACCGTTGGAAGGATGTAAATGTAGATCAACAGAGGAACCATGAAGTAAGAGAGGAGCTCCATGTTCTAAAAATAGTAGAAAAAGTCAAACAGTACAGAGAGCAATTACATGACCGTCTGCTACATACGGATCAAAGCAGGATACCAAGGAAATCCTACGACTATAGACTCTATGGCAGAGGAAGAGTATGAGGACAACGGAGATGATGGCGCGATCAGCTTTAAAAGCGCATGATAACAATGATAAATCGGGCAAAGCCTTTTCAACGTGAAACAGCCGTCGAGTTTAACAAAATACCTGGAAAATCCTAAGCCAATCCCGTCACACATGTTCACTGCATTACTAGAGATCAAGGAAGCGGTACCCCCACCTGTCGCCTCTCCCTATTGCTCTGTGCCACTGTCTTGTCAATCGGCAATTGTTCCTAGTGTTTGGTGCGTGTATCAGTCACTATTTTTGTTATCCCTGTAATCAATATTTACAAACAAGATGTTATAGTTTTATGCCATTTTGTGACGTTGTTGTGATAAACCACAGTGATCAGCCAGAACATTATGACCAACGACCTACTGCTGATATAACTCCATCCAGGCGATAGCAGCGTCGCCTGGCGAGGAATATGACTGCTAGTCAGATACTCGGACGGCGCAGGCTGGGCAGATTGGTAAAACGGTACAGGAGGCGAACTGTGGCGGAACTAACATCACACGTTAATGCTGGGCAAAGCACAAGTGTGTCTGAACACACAGTGAACCGAATACCTCTAACGATGGCTCTCAGCAGCAGAAGACTCATGTATGTGCCAATGTTGACACCACGACATCGGCAGCTACGACTGAAATGGGTACGAGAGCATCGGCACTGGACGTTGGAGCAGTGGCACAGCATGGTCTGATGAATTCCGATACCTTCTTCATCACGCCGATGGGAAGGCGCACTGGGGTACATTCACGTGGGCATGCATGGATCCAGTGGAGCTCGTGCAAGGCACCATGACTAGTGGCAGACCACGTAGACCCCATAATGACGATCGTGTTCCCCGAGGGCAGTGGCATATTTCAACAAGATAATGCTCCCTGTCACAAGGACAAAAATGTAATGGAATGGGTCGAGGAACACAGTGGTGAGTCCCCATTGACTGCTGGCCCCCCAAACTCGCCTGACCTGAACCAAACTTACCTGCGATGTGACTGAACGCCTCTCCCCTTGAGTGTTCAGAAGTGCGACCTACCAAGACCTCATCGCTTCCAAGCCACTACGCGACGCAGCTATTATCGGTGCCAAAAGTGGACATACCGGCTATTTGGTACATAGATATAATGATCTGGCTGATCAGTGGTATATCCTTATCCACGAAAATCACCGCAAGACTCGTATTTAATTGCCACATATTTGATACACCTAGAAATTATTCAGGTGACAAGCTTTCTACTGGTGAACATGTGATCAGGTATTCTCCGCAAGAAAGGTGTAACTTGACACTTTTAGTTCATAACAGCGTCAATTTTCAAAAGTTGCCGGTGAAGTAGTTAACAAAACGAAAGGTCTGTTTCAGAAACAATCCATCCCAGCCGTTACAAAAAAGAAAATAGTACAACTTAAAGATGAATTGCTTGATAAACATTAAAACCTATGGAAATCGTACCAACGAGATGAAAATATAGATTCTCTTGTAGGACAAATCGACGAGTTCAACCAAATATCTACGTTGTATTTTAATGTAACAGCTTGAAACTGACCCAATGCTGTAATCTGCATTTGTAACAAAAACTCCGATTTATATAAATGTGATATTACTGTCAACTTTAACTGCTAAATAACAAAGAAAATACCTGTTATTGGGTTAAGGTTTACTTACTCAACTAGACAGTACGGCATAGGAGGAATTGAAGAAATAGACTTGACATAAACAAACAAATATAATAGGACATTATAAAGGAGAAGCACGCGACAGTCATTCGATTTTTAATGATACACCCTAAGACCAAAACAAATTTTGGATGCAGTCCTGAGGGAGGTAGTGCCAGATTCTGTCAAAGTGGTGGGTTAGATCGTCAAAATCACGAGATGGTTTGAGGGCCCTGCTCATAATGCTCCAAACGTAATCTTTGGGAAGGGATTCGGCGGCCTTGCTGGGCAAGTTCTGGTTTGGCACGAACGAAGACAAGCAAGAGAAATTCTCACCGTGTCCGGGCGGGCGTTATCTTGCTGAAATGCGAATACATAAAGGCTGGGAATTAAAAGCAACATGACGAGGTGTATAATATCGTTGACAGAACGCAATGCCGTGGATGACAGCCAAAACAGTCCTGCTATGAAAAGAAATGGCATCCCAGATCATCACTTTTGACTGTCGAGCTGAACAGTGGGCTATAGTCACGTTGGAATCCCGCCGCAGTCCGGGCGCCTCCATACACGTCTTCGCTCTGGAATCTGATTGGCTGAAGGAGTGACATGTCTCGCTTCCAAAAAAGCCCCTATGACTAGTGAAGACGTGTATGGAGTCGCCTGCCAGACTGCGATGTGATACCAACCTAACCTCACCCACCGTGTGGCCCGATAGCCAGGAGTAATGTTCTACGGTTCCACTTATTTTCATAGCAAGACCCCTTTGGCTGTCATTCGCGGCACCCTTATATCACAGCGTTAGGTCGACGATAATGCCCCCCCAAGTCTCCCCCCCCCACACACACACACACGGCGAGAGGTTTTACTGCTTGCCCTCATGTTTGCAAAACCCTACCTTGGCCATTAAGGCAGCCGGATCTATTTCCAATTAAAAACGTCAGCAGCATTATCGGCAGGGCGCTCTAACCATCTCAGGATTTTGGCGATTTAACGCACCAGTTGGTCAGAAGTTGGTGCGATATCTCTCATGAGGACATCCATCAACACTGTTGATCAGTGCCAAGCCGAGTAACTGCGTGAATAAGGGCCACAGAGGGACCAACGCAAATTTGACTTGCTCAACGTGTGAAGCACTTCCTGTAGAATAAATGATCCAATGTTTCTGAAACTGTAATCTTTCGTTTGTCTGAACATCTACTTTCCATCTGCCCATCTCCGTTCCTGTTTTGATAACTCCTTTGTGCTGTGACGTTTTTTTTATGTTGTTGGAACTGAAAATCGACATCTGTCTAGTGAATATGAAGTGGGCAAATAGTTTCCTGCAATTGACAGAAGAGAGTGCAGATAAAATCTACTACGTTATTATGCGATCGTCATGGCGTTTCATATCACCCAACCAGTATAGCGACATCAGTTGTTCTGCACAACTTTGTAGTAATTATCCATTCAGATTCATCCCCCAAGCTTGCCAAAACGAGATAAGAAGGGGAAAACAATATCTTAGGACAGAACTGCGCAGTAAACGTGACGAAGTGCCTCTACAAGGTATTTAGTTGGATGAGCGGAGAGGTAATACGTTGGTGATGGATTTAGCTCACTGGTAATGATTTCGTAGATCTATGAAAGCAGTACTTTGTAACTGTCGAGCCCGGTTCAGTGCTCAATCGCTATGTTACTCCCACATATGCAAGTTCCGAAAATATTGTCTCTTCTGTTATTTCTTATATAAATGGTTGTGACAGTTCTCTTGAAAAATTGGTTGTCTTAGGATGTGGTGGCATGGTGGTTAATGTAAGTTGGGAAAACGGTCTGATTCAAGTAATCAAAATATGTTTGGGGAAACCATTCAAACGGGCGGTTTGTCTTCTCCATTTAAATGACGTTCCATTTCATCATCTGTTTCATTTCCTAAAGGGTGGATCAACCTCAGCAGGTCCGAGAAACCTGAAAGGGCCAATCGGTGCAAAGCTGACTGACTGTAAGAAAACGTTTGGTGAATGGCTTGAAGAACGTTAATTGTCAGAACCACAAAAAAAAAAGAAATATGCTAAGTAAGGATTATCAATACCTACTTGGTATTTCCTTGGCAGTTAAATCATAAAGTTACCCTGGATATAGGTGATTCCGGTCCCTTTTCATACACCAGGAGGTTCTCCATACCAAACAGAACTCTCAGATTGTACTTGACTGAAGAAAGTCTCACATCCCAACTTGAAGAAATGGTTGTATTTATTTTGAAGTCATACATTCTAGAGTTTATTAATATTAAAACTAGTAAATACTTTACAGACGTCCCAGAACTTGTGTGTCAATCAATAAAAGCATGTTACCTGTTAGAAGACTTAATTTGTGTTACTGATCTCATTGTTGAATGCAGTAGTTCTTTGTACCACCCAGAGCATCATAGATCAAGAGAGGGAAACTATTCATTCTGCCAACGCTCAATTTCGATGGTCATAACTACTCAAAGATGATTAACGGAATGGACTGTGAGTTATCTTCTCTTGCACGGCTCAGGGAAGACAGTGACGATGAGATTAAACACATATTCATTGTGGTTCAGTCCCTAAATGGAGTATAATAAACACGAAATCCCATTTCACGCACAGGAGGTTGACTGATATGTGAAACTCGAGTCCGAAGCACCGTGAACAATTTTCGGAGCTGACTGTGTAAGTAGGCTGTTTAGGTTTTTTTATTGGTAACGCCACCTCTGTATGAAAATCACTGGCTGTGCTGTGTGCAGTCTGTGGCTGCTTTGCATTGTTGTAATACTCGCCATTGTAGTGTTAGGCAGCTGGCTGTGAACAGCGCGTAGCGTTGCGCAGTTGGAGGTGAGCCGCCAGCAGTGGTGGATGTGGGGAGAGAGATGGCGGAGTTTTTTAATTTGTCATGAACTGCTACATATATTATGACTATTAAGGTAAATACATTGTTTGTTCTCTATTAATATCTTTCATTTGCTAACTATCCCTATCAGTAGTTAGTGCCTTCTGTAGTTTGAATCTTTTATTTAGCTGGCAGTAGTGCCGCTCGCTGTATTGCAGTAGTTGGAGTAATGAAGATTTTTGTGAGGTAAGTGATTTCTGAAAGGTATAGTTTAATGTTAGTCAGGGCCATTCTTTTGTAGGGATTTTTGAAAGTCAGATTGCGTTGCGCTAAAAATATTGTATGTCAGTTTAAGGACAGTCATGTATAATTGTTCAAAGGGGATGTTTCAACTGTAGAGACGGCATAATTAGAAGGACTCACCTGTTAAGATCGGCGATGCCTAACTTCAGCAAGAAATGATTTTTCCAAGTATATTCAGCTGTAAACAAGTAATACAACTAAGAGACTCTACGTTATTTTCTTGGAACTGTTTAGTATTTAAAATGTTTCAGTATCTTTCATTACATGAAATTAACACGATTTTTACTGTAAAATGCTACTGAGTAAATGTTTTACCTTACACTGGGCGTTAGGAGTGACGAGCAGATATTTTTATTGGTGACAGAGGAGAGAGTGTTGAACAACATTACTTCAGTATTTGCTTCATTTACAGACTAATAATCAAAGCTGTTAGGAGTAGTTTGCTTTTAGGTTGGCTGCTACCTCCAAGTACATGTGACCAGAGCAAGCCATTGATGATTATTTTCTCTTGCTAGCAGGTCAAGTGTTGAACTGTGGACGTATGCTAGCATATTGGTTAGTCGATATTGACAGGCATAGTCCAGTTAGTGATGCTATTAGACCGTGAAGAGAACATCACATACGAGATTACATGATGTGTTTCCGGGAAAACAATTAGACGCCGAGAAATAAAAACTAATACATTGAAGTGGGCAAATAACAAGGTATCAACGATCACAGTAGTTGTACTTATTCGAGTAACACCTTGTCTGAGCGAAATAAAAGAGAAAAAGCTCTAAGCTGTTAACAGTTTTATCCTGTAGCTGTGATCTATCTTGTTAAGCCAATTTTCCATTTTTCCCATCAACTTTGAAGGCAATGCCCTACCTAAAATTGTTGACAAATTCCAATACCATTTCAGCAGTATTTTATGTTGCTCCAAGCATAAGAGTTTGAGGTAGGTGTCTGGAGACTGGCAAGGTAAAAAATATTAAAATTACAATATAAATGAGATTTTTGCAAATTTCCAGAAAATGTGCTTCAGCAATTGGAAGATATGAGTTGATCTGAATTGCTCTCCCTGTTTTCATCACCCTAACTAGCATTTTTTCTGCAGTGCCATGCTTAGACAATAAATAAAAAATTGATTTTTTCGGCTGACCCTATTACATACAGATTCAGTTAAGCAGATTGATTATAGCAATTAAATATATTGTAAGAAATTTGTCAAGGAGAAATCAATTATATTTTATATAGTCTTTGTATTTGTTAATTGCTAATGGGCCGTCTTCCCTTAATTTCGTTTGTAGAATGTGTATGCAATGAATATTTGTTTGTAAAAGTACGTTGTGACCACTGAAAAAGTCTACAATTAAATTTCTGTTCCTTATACAACCAAAATTCCGCATTACTTTCAGCCTTTGGCTAAAATATATTTTTTTGTCTTAGGTATCCAGATAGAGCCACAAGCTGTCCACAAAATGCCATACACGAATGTCATGTGTGCCATATTAGCTGAAATAAATCTAACTGATGATGGGGGGTAAAATTCTCCGAAGCGCATAGTGTGAAAAATAATAATTGAACATTGTTTTCGTAATTTGTAATTTCAGTTGATATTCATAGAATTCACAACGACAGTTAAAGTAGAATGTTCGCAGCTTTAGGGTAAAGTCCTTACATCTATCCAGGGAAGCACCATTCGAAATGTAAGCAGAAATTACTCTGCCAGTAGAGGTATTGGAACACAGCGCCAGAGTACGTGACACATACAGCGATTTGCAGCACATCCTTCTGGCTCTGCCTCGAGTGCCCATTCATAGTTTATACTACGGTGGAGTTATTCGTTCTGCGCAGCCAAAGTGTTATGACCTCTTCGTGTGCAGAATTTGTAAACAATTTCTTATGTCTGAGGTACAAAATTAGTAACTAATGGTTTTAGTTGCAGCGCGCTGTCATTATGTTGGTGCTCCCTAATCCGTATTTTTCAGATCGTCGTGAGTTCCTTCGTATTATAGCACCGAATGGTGGGTTGCTGGTTCGCCTTCTGATCACGTCAGTCTGCCTACATACGATACCACAGCCCATCAGCATTTTTGAAATTTCGTTGTTAAATGACGTTGGGCGTTTTCCGTGCTTAATCCACATACTAGGCACGTACAGGTACCTGTCCTAAGCACAATTAACAGCCTGTGTAAATTTTCCTCATAATTCCTCTATGTCCATCATACTGAAAGTAAATGATGTCAGTCCATTGTCTAAGTGAGATGCCAAGAACTGCCTATCTCCTCTTTGTAGCAGAAACACTCTCGCAGCCTTTTTGATTGATTTATGAACTTTCGCAACGACAGTCGCTAAGATGACATCTTGATCACCAACCACTGTCTCTATACTGACGCCATCGATAAAGTCCGGTTTCTTTGAAGCTACAAGGTATAAGGCCTAAGCATCCCATTTCATACCCTCTTATCTCAAGTTCACTTACCCTTCTACGTCATTACACCCATATCACAAATTGCACGCAATCTATTATTTCCCGCCGGAATTTTACCAGCTTCTAACCCTTGAAACTCAATCTTCATCCGGGCGATAGTCAACAACGACCCATTCCAGCATTACACCAGCGCGTCTTCTGGTTTCCTCCGGCCCTCTCTGTTCTCTCCCTTCCCATAAATACACACACACACAGACACCCACACACACACACACACACACACACATACACACACACACAAAGTCTCTAGCACTTTTCGCGGTGCCTTAGGGTGTCCTCACCTTTTAGCATGATTGTGTCCACACACAACCGCAACCATCATATTATTGCGTCATCAACGTCATAAGTTAAGCGTATTTTTAATTATTTTACAAATAATCATTCTACTAGGTATATTAAAATTCATGACACCATATTTTTTTAAAGATCAACGCGGGCTCTGTGTATCGTTTCAAAGGTATATTGTCATCTAATTTATTTATTTTTTAAATTTTTTCACCGCTGTAAATATTTCTTTGCTGAAGAGCGGTCATTGACTACTTCCATACCGTCTGCATTGTGGGAAACGGAAGAGAAACAATCCGGGAATACATTCATGGAACGTTCACTGAAGAAACGAATCGTAAGTTGTACTCTGTATATCCTGGGAATTCCGTTCAACAGTACCAGAATTATGACTATCATTCAACTGTTAGATCATAGACGTCTCACGATTGCTAGTAAGAGATAATGAATTTGACGTTCTCCGGATGACGAACGGTCAGTGGAATTAGACCAGATGAGTATCAAGTGCTGCTTCCGAGAAGATTTCCTGGAACACGTGCAGCACCGAGCGACGAGGAGACTCGGCAGCACAGCGCCTTGGACGTTGGCCTTTAAAGGTCAGCAAAGGGCTCTCTGCAGCCCGTTGCCGCCGCTTACACAGAATCGGTCAGCTATTAGGCAGGCCGGAAATACGAGCTTCGGGCGCCCCCTGGAGTTTCTTAAATACCAAATCGGGAAAAGCTAAGAGTACCTCTCAAAGCGGCAACGAAAACAACCAAAGAAGAAATGTGGAACTGGACTATCCAGGAGAAAAGAAAAGAAAATCAGCTCATGTAACGTCACTTTTTCAGATAATTTGTTTGTTATGGGTTCCACAGATACATTTCAACGACTTTTTTGGGGAAGGGATGTGGAAGGAGTCAGTTTATACTATATTTAAGAATGATTACTTTCAGTGGTTGCCAGTCGGAAGTTCCTAAATAGCACTATCGTCTAAATTTTAGGTAATGAACATATTACTTTTCATTACTACTCATGCAACTATTCTCAGAATTAATTTTTTACATGTTAGTATTTCGCAAATAAAATTTTTTCGAAGGAATACAAAGGCTTGTCCAGAAGGTTCAAATGGTTCAAATGGCTCTGAGCACTATGGGACTTAACATCTGAGGTCATCAGCCCCCTAGAACATAGAACTACTTAAGCCTAACTAACCTAAGGACATCACACATATCCATGCCCGAGGCAGGATTCGAACCTGCGACCGTAGCGGTCGCGCGGTTCCAGACTGAAGCGCCTAGAACCGCTTGGCCACAGCGGACGGCTGTCCAGAAGGATTTAAGGTTACATTTAAAAGTTGATTTATTTCACGTTATAGGTCAAATGATAAAAATCGATTGAAAGAACAAGTTTACTGTTACAGTCACGGTTCATTTATCTCAACGATGCGTTTCGAAGGTTTAAACTTCCATCATCAGCTGGACATACCATTGTCAATATGAAATATGTGTGTGTTGTGTTACGATTTTGGGGGAACTTGTCTGTCTACAGTGGTCGCAGGCTCCTATCACTGTCGTAGCTCAACACATTTAAAGTGACATACTTGGTATATGACAGTTTAAATGTGATCTGTTACGACACCGAAAGGAACCTGCGACCACTGAAGACAGCACCATAAGTTCCCCCAAAATCGTAATACTACGCACACATATTCCATACTACAAGTGTAATTCCACCTGATGATTTCGATTTAAACCTTCGGAATCGTCGTGGAAATAAATAAACAGTGACTGGTAACAATAAATTGGTTGTTCCATACGATATCAACAACAGTCACGGTAACGCCTAAACTAAAATGTTCGTATTTGAAGAAAATGACGAAAAATGTTTGTTGGTGGATATTCAGCTCATTCCAGAGCTACTGACGACTTTAACAATGAACAATGAAGCTCATTCCCTGCTTCGTTGTTGTAGATATGGGTATCACTGTAGTAATGTGTCTATGTGGTTTCTGTGACCACATTCTAGGTTACGGTGTAACATTATACCACACCCACGCCTCCAGAGCAACTGTGTGTGGTACGTTCAAGGTGATAGTGTAACCGGATGTCTATCATCAAGATAAGATTCTCGTTCCGCACCCCATACCTCTCCGTAAATCGCATGACATAAAAATGGCTGAAAGCTGCGGTATTTAAGACCAAAATGAGGGTCACCGTCCGCCCATCGAAGCAGGGCAATATAATGACTTAAAAACTATGGGAAAATCAAGTCCCCTCCCCCACACTTCACACCCCTCCGCCACTTTTTTAGTCCAGGTTTATGTGTTTAGTCAGTCCTGATCCGTACAGCATAGTGAATGGATCACCACGAAGTGTCATCACAGATTAGGCGCCGCATCCGGACAGAATAAAATGAAAATAATGAATAAAGGCTCTGTCACATTCGCTTGTAAGTATCAGTCCATCCATCTCTCTCACTGTGGTGTCACCGCCAGACACCACACTTGCTAGATGGTAGCCTTTAAATCGGCCGCGGTCCATTAGTATACGTCGGACCCGCGTGTCGCCACTGTCAGTGATAGCAGACCGAGCGCCACCACACGGCAGGTCTAGAGAGCCTTCCTAGCACTCGCCCCAGTTGTACAGCCGACGTTCATAGCAAGGGATCACTGACAATTATGCTCTCATTTGCCGAAACGATAGCATAGCCTTCAGCTACGTCATTTGCTACTACCTAGCAAGGCGCCATAGCCTTTGATAATTAATATTGTGAAGCATGTATCATCAAGAGCGATGTTCTACAATTGTGGATTAAAGTTAAGTATTACATCATCTACGTACTTTATTTGCAATTCTCAAGGTATTGTCCTGTTCCAGACCTCACGCCAGTCGGCGTGTAATTAAACGCGTGCATTTCGGCCTCCTCTAGAAACACAGTCTTGGCTCTTCTGCCAACACTACACTCACTATTATTGATTTATTAATATTCTATGTGTTCTTTAAAAGCACTAACATTTTTCATTTTTAGCGATAGTGAGGAGGAGGAGGAGGAGATTAGTGTTTAACGTCCCGTCGACAACGAGGTCATTAGAGACGGAGCGCAAGCTCAGGTGAGGGAAGGATGGGGAAGGAAATCGGCCGTGCCCTTTCAAAGGAACCATCCCGGCATTTGCCTGAAGCAATTTAGGGTTAGCGATAGTGAAACTGTTGCAGTGCGACTGACGCAGGGATGCGAGAATCAGCACGAGCTTATATACTGGACCAAGACACAGAACTGTTCGAGTTTCTCTTATGTGCACCACAAGAACATGCATGCATTATATGATCGTGAAGTGCAGTAAGCATATACATAGATTCAGCAGGAATACAGCGACGTGCTATCGATGCAGACGTCGGAGTTTCCACAACCTCGCTAGATGCAGTTAAGTGGCTCCAGAATACTGCTCATTGTCAAGGCTTATCTGGTGACTGGCAGCCGATGGATATACCTGATAAACTTCGAAGTTATAGTAGGAGCCGAAAAAGGTCATCGTGGCGTTAAGGCACAGTACATGTGGTTTGAGTGGAACTGATATGTAGCATGACACAACGCTTGAATTGATATGTGGAGGCTTCTGCATTTACGTACAACATTCATGTGTTCGAATTTGCGCAACCTATGCAACAAACAGACTGAGTTGTTGGTGGCTGTATGTGAAAGCCACATTCTGTTACTTTCTAAGCTATAGTGTGCATGTGAGTTTGAACATTGTATAAATTCATT
This sequence comes from Schistocerca americana, assembly GCF_021461395.2. NCBI lineage: Eukaryota > Metazoa > Arthropoda > Insecta > Orthoptera > Acrididae > Schistocerca > Schistocerca americana. The sequence continues at coordinate 685,281,510 of NC_060123.1, read as the reverse complement.
TGTTCATGAATTGCCAAAGTATACTACTATGGGCTTGGTAGGTACAAAATCAATAGGTCAACTTACAGGTGGAACAGCTATGTATTTTGTCGCTCCTGTAGGTTTGAATGATTAATATGGAAAATGTAACGCCCACAGAAAATCATTATTTGTGAAATATTGCAAATCAGAATGACAGATTTTTAACTATTAAGACTGACAAAATACGTAAATTATACAATAAAATAACTTTTCCTACAAAATTGTTATATTTCACCCATTCCATCGTCTCACTCAAATGTGAATTAAAAGCTAATAAGCATCTATAGTCATTGTGGTTCAGCGACTGAGATGTCTGCACAAAGTACAGACTAGGCCCATTGGCATAATCCAACGAATTTGCTAAGCTGTAACGGCAACACGTATTATTTTTAAGAAATAAAAAAAAACTGTACATTCAGAAATTATTCTATTTGTTCATTTTTGCAACTCTCAAAGTGCAGTCCTTCAATCTTATATCGTACCGGCTTAAACAAATTAACTCTTACTACCTACCAAATTCACATTTCACTATAAGGAACTCGCCCCTGCTTTATTAGCGTGTTAAAAACGGTATCATAGTGAGTTAAAAATAATGACACGACAAGCAGGATGCTTTAGAGCAGTCAGACACTACCAGGTAGACTCTAATGGTGGGATATCCGCGTACGAGCGTTCCTACAGACGAGTGTTTTATATTCATAAACACGCTCGAGACGTGGCTAAATTTCACTGTAAACAATTTCCTTCACTTGTGCCATTACCGCCACTTCTGACATTGGATAGGGATGGTAAAGCTCTGCACTTTATTCAAAACAAACTAAACGTGCAAGGTGAAATCCAACACGTAATCGTCTAGGCGGTTGCGCATGACTCTCCAGATAGCCAGGTCAGGACGAACTGCAATGAACCTCGCTGCTATCAGACGCCAGCTGCCCACGTCAGGAGCTGCTCTCTGGATATGAGCCAGCTGCTGGCAACTAGCATTTCACGGACATCACGCACCGACCAGCAACCTTCAGAACTACCGCTGGACAGCGAGAGAAGTGGAGAAATGCCCCTTGGCTGTTCTTTGTCCCACTGGCAAATGCACCTGTGATGGCCAAGTGCCAAAGAAACATGTGTCTGAAATAAACCGCTTTCGACTTTATATGAACTTTTACAGGAACACTACCGGATTTTGATTTCAAATCATATCTTCAGGTGTTCGTCTACAAGATAGGAAACATACAATCGTCAATACGATAAGAAACACATACCACCCCAATAATCTACGGTCATATCAATCAATACGAAACACTCACAAGTCAGTAAGGTGTTTAAGCCCTGATATGGGAAGAAGGAAACTCAGCCTTCTAAAAATAAAATACTGTTACCCGCAACAAGCATGGCGTCGTAGTACAAATTGACCAATTGAGAAACTGACACGTCAAATGTCAATGTACAAGTTTGCGAGAACATCAGTCTGTCAAATTCGAAGTATACTTTCAGTAGACACGCACGCGATTCTAGCCACTCTATAACAGGTGTAGCCAATAATTTAAGTGTCCTACACAGAGAAGTAAACGGTCAGACCTTAAACACTATGGAAGAGATAGAAATTATGTGGAGTCTTAAGCTGTATCCTCAGCACAACACAAATAACGAAGTTAAGACATTACAATATACTGTCGACCTTTGATTGCCTTTCAAGGACATAATATCGACTGCCTCACTACTGATCCTGCGCTTGTGGTTATACGCTCTTGTGTCTGATCTCTTTGGTGTTAACGATTTTTACGCCGAAGTATTTTATGGCTAATATGGTCATGCTGTGTAACGGGGGCCTCAATCATTCCCATAATATTTGGATACACGCGAGAGTATTTTTGACTAGGTGCATGGAGGCGCTAGTGCCCTCCGTGATACGTCGTCATATGGACCACCAGCGTGGCCCTACATGGTGAGGCGGTTGGAGGGTTTCTGTGCGCCACTTCCTGGGCTGAAGTGAGTTCTTTAACCACGGACTTTCAATATCGCCAGCTGGGGCTGATACCTTTTCTTGTTTGCTTCTTTTGCTCTTTTTACTGTGGGTAAAGACGATTCCATCGTGTCAGTTACTTATCTGGTTAATTTGAACTGTGAAGCCTTGCTTGTTGCGGTTTGCAGTATTTTATTTTGAGAACACTGAGTCCACCTCCTTCTCGTATCAGCGCTTAAATGTTTTATTGACTTGCGTGTACTTCATATGGGTTGCCGTGACCATATCTTGTTAGGACAGGTATCTGTTTTTTTATCATAATGAAGATTGTACGTTAAATACCTTGTAGATGTACACCTAAAGATGTGACGTGAAATCACGGACCCGGTCGTGTTCCTGTAAAAGTTGACATAAAGCCGAAAGCGATTTATTTCAGAAACGTGGATAACTTCAGCTGCGGTTGCCCTCAGCAGAAAACTACTTGCCAAGGAAACAATCCCACGAAGAGGCAGCAAGCTGTAGCTCACTCGTTGAACACGCCAGCCAGCAACGGCCAGAAATGTCCCACATACTTGAGATTAGACAGACAGGCCTCTACATCTACATACATACTCCGCAAAGCCAACGTACGATTCATGGTGAAGGGTTCTCCTCACCACTACTAATCGTTGCATTTTCAGTTCCATTCGCAAATAGAGCGAGGGGAAACTCCTCCGTCCGAGCAGCCTTTGTAGACCCAACGGCACCGACCGGCCACCGTGTCATCTTCAGCCCACAGATGCCTCTGGATGCAGATACGGAGGGGCATGTGATCAGCACACCGTTCTAGAACGAGGGAAAAACGACTACCTGTAAGACTCCGTATGAACCCAAATTTCTCGTACCTTACCTTCGTGGTCTCTACCCGAAACGTACGTTGGCGGCAGTAGGATCATTCTGCAGTCAGCTTCAAATGCCGGTTCTCTAAACTTCAACTGTTTTTCGAAATGAATATCTTCTTCCTTCCAGGGACTCCCACTTGAGCTTCCGAAGCATATGCGTAACACTTGCATGCTGTCCGAAGCCACCAGTAACAAATCTAGCAGTTCGTCTGTGAATTGCTTCCATGTCTTTCTTCATATGACCTGTTGCGGATCCCAAACACTCGAGCAGAACTCAAGAATAGGTCGCACTAGCGTTCTGTATGCGGTCTCCTATATATGAATGGTGGGTTCCACGTGGTTCCCAAGTCGTGCATCGACCGTAAACCATAAAATTACCAAATATGCAGCAACCAGTCGCAAAAACATGTTTTATTTATTTACTTTTGGAAATCGATTTCAACTGATTAACAGCCATCACCGGTGCTTTCAACCAATATGTGCCCTGAGTAGCAATACTGTCTTAAGCAGAGGTCAAACATAGACTTTGTGTGCTTAAGACAGTACTGCTACTCAGGGCACATATTGGCTGAAAGCACCGGTGATGGCTGTTAATCAGTTGAAATCGATTTCCAAAAGTGAATAAATGAAACATGATTTTGCGGCTGGTTGCTGCTTATTTGGTAATTTCAGTCTCCTACATAGATGGCCCACACTTTCCTAAAATTTTCCCAATAAACCGAAGTCTACCATTCGCCTTCAGCACCGCAATCCTCACATTCTCGTTCCATTTCATATCACTTCGGAATGTTACGCCCAGGTATTTAAACGACATGACTGTGAACAGCAGGACACTACGAATGCTATATCCAAACATTAAGGGTTTGTTTTTCCTACTTTTCCGCATTAACTTACATATATCTACATTAAGAGCTGGCTGACATTCACCACACCAACCAGAAATTTTGACTAGGTTATCTTGCACCAACCTGCAGCAGCTTATCTTCTGAACCTTCCTGTACACCACATCATCATCAGCAAACAATACCCTTTCTGCCATATCACTTATGTTTATAGAGAATAACAATGTTCCTTTCGCACTTTCCTAGGGCACTCTTGATGTTACCACTGTCTGCAGTGAACACTCGCCCTCAAGAACAACGTACTGGGTTCTATTGCTTAAAGCCTTTGAGCCAGTCACATATCTGGGAGCCTATACCGTCGTTAACAGTCTGGTTTTCGGAAATGTAGAAATACGGATTATGCCTGTTATCCTTCATCCATAGCCCGCAGTGTGTCACGTGAGAAAAGAGCAAGCTTGGTTTCGCAAGAGCGATGCTTTCTAAAGCCGTGCTGATTCGCGGACATGATCTTTTAGGTCTCTAGGAAATTATATTCGACCTCAAAATATACTCTATAACTCTGCAGCAAACAGATATTAGGGATGTCGGCCAGTAATTTGGCGTCTCTGTTAACTTACCCTTCTTATATACAGGAATCACCTGTGCTTTTCTTCACTCGCTGGTCACTTTGCGCTGGTAAAGAGATTCACGATAAATGCAAACTAAGTATTTTTTGAAAAACCGAACTGGGATCCCATCCGGACTGGGTGACTTTTTTGTTTTCAACCCTTTCAGTTGTTTCTCTACGCCACGAGTGCTTATTACCACGTCATCTGTACGGTAGCCTGTGCGATGGTCAAACGACGGTACGTTTCTACGATTCTCCTGCGTGAATGATTTCTTAAAAGTGGAATTTAATATTTCGGGCTTTCTTTTTCTATCTTCTTCTGATAAACCAGACTGGTCAACGAGTGACTTCATGGAGGCCTTGAAGCCGCTTGGGGATTCTACACAGGACCAGAAATTTTTTCGCATTCTCCGCCAGGTCTTTAGCCAAGGTCTGATGGTGGTAACTGCTGTATGCTTCGCTCATAGATCTATTCACAGAAGCACTAAATAGTCATTGTCAAGGCACGTCCTCGCGTTGATTCCTGTTAGATGTTGCCAAACCGTGTCATGTATGATGCTTCTCTAAAACGAAAAAAAGCCAAACTAAGTAATAAAATCTTTATAGACTTTCAGTGATACTACGACTGCTTATGTCACTTTCTCCTGCTTTTATTTCCTATGCACGTGGGTAGGGCGGGCCATTGTGGAACTCTTTCGTTACAGATCCCGAAACGTGCCATGTAGCCGATAAATGATTATAATTTAAATCATTGTAGACGGCTAGTATTAGGTATCGTACGGCCCCTACCATCTACAGTGGCTTATTGCCAGTAGTGTAATGGAACTGTAAAACACTTCCCTATTTGGTGCTATGTGTTTGTAGAGTTAGGACAGTAAAGACTCGAACGTACTCCTGGGTATTTTACAGCTGTTACCGTTTCTTTCGTATTGTTGCCAATAGCGTAGTAGGACTACAACACATTTTCGCGTATACTGTTTTGTGTTTGTATAGTTAGAGCAGTAAGGTCTCTGACCCGGGGCGTCCATATGCGGAGGTAAAGAGAAGGGGGTTGCCTCGCCCCTGCCCTCTCCCCTTCTAGCTCTCAGGGAAAAGAAAAAATTTCGTGTAGTCAGGTACTTTTATTTCAAGATATTTATTTAAAAGTAGATATTACGCAGGTTTTTTATAGTTTCGGATCTGCAACTTTTTATGGGTGTTTAGAAGCTGTTCGTCTTTCAAAAATACACGCAGGTCTTGCCGCCCCACCCCTCCTCCCGACGCCCTATAAACTGTTGTATGGGCGCCGTTACTCCAACATTCGGGTGAAGGCTGCACCCATCACACATCAAAAACTCCATAAACCAGTCAAACACGTAATCCAGTTTTGTCGGTATTTGTAACTAAATGTTATAGTCACTCAGAAGCAAGTTCCACCAACAGATTGTCCACACTTTGCCTGTCAGACTACTCTCTTAGTACAGATTTGCTCTGTGGTACTGCCTCCTGACATTAAAAAAATGTTCCATCTAAACTACAGTCTTCTACAAAATGTACACCCCAGCATCCAATCTCCTGAGTTTTTAAACGCAATTTGCTTACGAAAAATAGCAAGTATTCCAGCAGAGCAATCGGATCAGATGTGTAGCATAGATATCTATACAGTCTTCGGGCAAATAATTAATAGTTAGGCAGAGAAAAGGTTATCACTTCTTCTCAGTCTTGGTTATCTGGAAGTTGCACTTTTACACTAGTCAACTTTTCTGTGTCACTATTATCCCAATAGACTAACGGCAGAGTGATAGTAGTGCTAAATATATATTTTATAGTTGATAGGAGCCAATCATAATTTGGAACTCTCCATATTTTTGACAGTATTGCGGAGAACAACATCCTAGCTTTTTTTAAAAAAAATGTGTTTCTCTAGACATAATAATATGACACTTGTGTATAATACATGATTTGCCTAACGCAACAGTCATCTGCATGAAGCTCTTGCAATTGTTGAGGCAGTCGATGACGTTGGCCAGTTACACTTTGTAGCAAGAGTGCATTTTTTGAAAATACACTATGATAACTGCTTACCATTAAAGCATGGGATGCTGAGAATCTCTTGCTGCTCTGGTCAGTGTATGGCAGCGTGGCTCTGGCGGGTCAGTGGCGACAGCCTGACCCACTGGACAGCAGCACGGTTAGGCATGTGCAGTTCTGATACCTGGGCGGCTATGATCACCACATGTAACCTATCCTGGGATCATCGTAGCTTATTTCCGATGCACAACTGCCTGTTTACTGTAAGCCTCGCACTATCACATTGCCAATACGACATAGAAATCGCTTCCACATTGCACACTACAGGCTCCATGCCGATTCTTTCCAAGTGACTTATGCTGCCTTCTGGAGTAATGTCGCCATTAGGCGGGTACTGGACTACTGCATAAGCCTCGAGGACATTGTTGAAGTCATTATGCTAGTGTGCATCTATGATACTGTCGTGGCGACGGTCTCTGAAACGTACTTCTCCTGGGAGTCCAGTAGCTTCTAACCGATGCACCACCGCCCGTCTGCTGTAATCCTCGCAACTTCACATGAACGGTGCGACACAGCAATTGTTTCGTGATTTCATACTTCATCTTCCTACCGACTTCCTCCAAGTGACTAAAGCTGCCCTCAGGAGTTGTCTCGTCATAGGCGGGTGCGGCGCTTCTGTGCAAATGTGAAGTGTCAAGGGGTGCAGTAAATGGGCAGGGGGCATCGGTTATCGCAACCGCATCAGTATCACAGACGTACACTAGCAGAAAGACTTCGACTATGTACTCGTGGCTTATGCACTATGCCAACACCCGCCCAATGGCGAGACAACACCTGAGGACAGCATTAGTCTCTTGGCATGCAGGCTGTAGTAAGCCATCGCAAAGAAATTTCTGCGTCGCATTGTCGAATTTAAAGAGAGAGGGTAACAGTTAACTGGCAGCGGTGCATCAGATGCAACCTACTGGACACCAGGAGACGTTCCATGCGGTGACTGTAGCCGCACCAGGATCATGGGTGTACACTAGGAGAATGGCTCAGACAACGTACTCGAGCCTTATGCAGTAACCTAGCCCCCACCTACCTAATGGCGACACATCTCCAGAAGGCGGCATTAGCCTCTTGAAGAGAAGTTGGAATGGAGCCTTTAGTGTACAGTTGCAAAGCAATTTCTGTGTCGAGTCATCAATCTAGGATTCGAGGGTTACAATAAAGAGGCAGCGTTTCATTGGTAACAAGCTACTGGACGCCCAGGAGACGTTGCCTGCCCTTGCCGTAGCCGCGGCAGTATCATAATAACATAATGGCTTCAACAATGTCCTCGAGGCTTAAACAGTAGCGCTGCACCTGCCTAATGGCGAGACAGCTCCTTGTGGCGGCATTAGTGTCTTGGTGAGAAGTCTCCATGAAGCCTGAATTACGCAATCGTTAAGTAATTTCTGAGTCGTAATGTTAATGTGATGGTGCGAGAGGTATGGTAAACGGGCAATCGTGCATCGGTTACAAGATATTGTACTACCAGGAGACGTTCCTTGCGGTGACCATAGCCGCACCAGTAAATAGATGAACACTAGAAAGTGACTTTGACAATATTTTTGAATCCTATGCAAAAGCCAAGTAGCCGCTTAATGCTGAGACAACTACTGAGGGCGACATCAGTCTCTTGGGGAGAACTCGGCATGGAGTCTGTAGCATGCATTTGCGAAGCAATTTCTGTGTCGCATCATCAATGTTAGAGTGCGAGCGGTAAAGTAACCGTGTAGTTGTATATCGAAACAAGCAACTGGACTCTCAGGATAGGCTAATATATTGAAAAATTTCGCCTGAGTTGCATGGTGACGTGATGCCGGAGGTAGACTTCAGTTAAGTAGTTTTAATTTGACATGGTCCACGGTACTATAGGTTTTAATTTTTAATGTTGTCTGTGCCTTGCTCTGGCATGTTATAGTAATTTTATGCTTCTGAAGAAGCAGAAACCTGGGTAAAAACCAGAAAATTTTAGCAACTGAGGCGGATTTTTCAATATACAAGTCTATCATAGTTGCTGACCGGGCTGTAATATTCTAAAAATTCCTAGGATAGGATCTGTGCGGTGACTGTGCCCGCGCCGGTATCATAGTTGTACACTAGCAGAATGACTCCAACAACATCCTCGAAGCTTATGCAGAAGCGCTACGCCCGCCTAATGGCGAAACAACTGCTGAGGGTGGCATTAGTCTCCTTGGAAGGAAGTCGGTATGGCGCCTGTACGATGTAATCACGAAACAATCGTTAACGTGATGGTGCGAAGGGTGCAGGAAAGGGACAGAGTTACTTTGGATACAAGCTGCTGGGATCCCAGGACAGGTTACATGCGGCGACCATAGTCTCGCTAGGATTATAGAGGTACACTTACAGGATGGTTCCGACAATGTCCTCGAGGCCTTTGCAGTAGTCCAGCACCCGCCTGACGACGAGACAACTCCTGAGGGCGGAATTAGTCTCTTCAAAGGAAGACGGCATGGAGCCTGCAGTATGCAATCGCGAAGCAATTTCTTCATTGCATCGTCATTGCGGGGGTCAGAGGGTTACAGTAAAGGAGGAGCGGTGCATCAACTAGAAACTACTGGGCTCCCAGGAGAGGTTCCTTGCGGTGCCCGTAGCCTCGCCAGTATCATAGATGTACACCAGCAGAATGACTCCGACAATTTTCTCGTGGCTTAAACAGTAGCCCAGAACTCGCTTAACGGCGAAAAAATTCCTGAGGGCAGCATTAGTCTCTTACAGATTAGTCGGCAGGGAGCCTGTAGTATGCAGTCACAAAGCCATTTTTGTGCCACATCGTCAATGTGAGGATGCGAGGGTTACAGTAAATGGGAAGTGGTACATCCGATACAAGCTACTGGCCTCCCAGGAGAGGTTCTATGCGGTGACCGTAGCCTCGCCAGGACCATAGAAGTAAACTATCAGAATGACCCTGACAATGACCTCGAGGCTTTAGCAATAGTCTCCTAACGTAGAGACAATTTCTAAAGGCAGTGTTCAATTTCTGTGTTGCATCGTCAATGTGGGGGTGCGAGGGTTACAGTAAACTGGCAGTGGTGTATCGGTTACAAGCTGCTAGACTCCCAGGACAGATTCCATACGGTGATCGTAGCGACGCCGGGATCATAGATGTACACTAGCAGAATGACTCCGACAATGTCCTCGTGGTTTATGCAGTAGCCCAGCATCCGCCCAATGGCAAGATAATTTGTGAGGTTAGCGGCAGCCTTGGTCAGCTTTTATTGTTACTTTGGAGGTATAAATTCAGACAAGAAGAGTTTGCGAGCACGTAAATGATCCTCGGATGGAATTTAAAATTGCCTTTCGAGCATGGTATTAGTTGGTTCTGTCTGGTTAAATTTACGGCTTCAAGAGTTGTTATATCACCCTGTTGTATAGCCACTGTAATTGATTATAAGCGCAGTCTCCTTTAACAGAAATGTTATCTAAATACGTACATCCAGTGGACTTTTTGTGAAACTTTTGATTTACATGTGCACACCCGTCATTCCACCCAGTCACATTCCTTCACAAAGTCTTTTCCAAATGAATTAATCCCAAGTACTCTGTTTTTTATTAAACTGACAATTTTGGCAGTGTAAACTTTTTTCAGTTTCATTAACCCTGAGGAGTATGAAGTTTGGTTATTTCTGTAGAATAGTAAATGACTTACTGGACATAATTTTTCACCTTAAAGTTTCCTACAGCGTGTTCATCAAGCAAGCTTTCACTGAATAAGAAGCTGCCATTAAAATAATCAATGGTAAAAGTATAAAGTGCCTGTAGCTGTCTGTAAGTAAAAGTTATTATAACATAGCACTATTAATTCAGCTGGAAGAGGTCTGTAAATTTGTAACTATTTGTTTCTTCGTATATGTTCTTCAAACCATACCAGTGTAAGGGATCCCATAATCTGCTTAACTTATGTGATAAATGAAAGTAAAGGCCCTTTCTGAGCAATCAGTGGAATCATTTATTCTGCACCAAAACTTTTCTTATAAATAGTAACTGTACTGTCCAGTACAACTTCATGTGCAAATTTCTGATGACCGTAGTAATCAGTACTGTTTCAACATCATGATCTTTTTGTGATAGTTAGTTAAAATAATAGTAATTCATGCTATTGCCAGTCAGACTTTGTTTTTAGTAGGTTCATATGTTCTTCTGCATTTCTTCATTGCATTGTATAGTACTTTTTGCCAATAGCAAGTGTTATTGCGAGACAATGTGTATTCCCACATTTAATTGGCCATTCTATGTTCTGCGTAAGGGCTACCTGTTGCTTTGTTTGCTAGGACAACTTGCTGTGTAATATTGAGAGTAACTGTGTTAGAAGAGATTAGTTAATAGGTGAAATTTATTTCCGCATTGCCTAATTAGGTTGGCCACCCCATGTATATATAATTACATTTTACTTTCGAGTTAGTAGGATGTAACTTCAAATCCATTTGCCTTGCTGTTGTTACTGTCACACGTACTTCGTGATTATGAAATTATAGTCCAATTCCTTGTCTCTAGATACAGACATGGACAGGCTAAACCCTTCACAGAAAACGAACATTATAGGCGATTGACAATTTGGTTACTCTGGTAGCGCTACACTCTCTCGTAGATTTCAGTTACGAATGGTTCAAATGGCTCTGAGCACTATGGGACTTAACATCTGTGGTCATAAGTCCCCTAGAACGTAGAACTACTTAAACCTAACTAACCTAAGGATATCACACACATCCATAATCGAGGCAGGATTCGAACCCGCGACCGTAGCAGTCGCGCGGTTCCGGACTGAGCGCCTAGAACCGCTAGACCACCGCGGCCGGCTTCAGTTACGAGCTTCGTAAAACATAAAATTTTCCTACAGCTCTCATTGATCTAAAGCCTCTGACTCCTCAAAATGATAACATTCTCTCACTTCTATAAAATGACAGCCCTTAAAATAAGGGCGAATTTGTTTAAAATTTCGTTCTTGTGATTTTTACAACACAGTTTTTGTTAGCTCGTGTTCCAATAGTTAGCATAAGATTATAAATAATATGCACCACCGTCTTTCAGCAAAAGCGATAAGCATAACAAAAGCGATTAGCATAACTCTAGCGATATTGTGATAAGAAATGGTGGTTACGAAATTATAGTCCTATTTATTGGCGTTAGATACAGACACGGGCAGGCTAAACCCTTCACAAAAAACGAACATTATAGGCGATGCCCAATTTGGTTGCTCTGGGAGCGTTACACTCTCTCGTAGATTTCAGTTACGAGCTTCGTAAAACATAAAATTGTCCTACACCTCTCATTGATCCAAAGCCTCTGACTCCTCAAAATGATAACATTCTCTCACTCCTATAAAACGAGAGTCCTTAAAATAACAAGGACGAACTTTCTTTAAAATTTTGTTCTTGTGATTTTTACAACACAGTTTTTGCTAGCTCGTGTTCCAATAGTTCGCTTAAGATTATAAATAATATGCACCACTGTCTATTCGGCAAAAGCAATAAGCATAACAAAAGCGATAGGCAAAACTCTACCCATATTGTGGCTAGGAATGTTAATCAATCTGCTCTGTGTTGTACTACAAAGAGAAGTCGTAAATTTGCTCCAGGCTTGTTGATACCGTCACTGTAGAATGTTTTGTTGACGGAGCGACAGCCACGGTTCCGCATGCACCACTACATCTCTGCCAAAGTACTAGACCGGCCGGTGTGGCCGAGCGGTTCTAGGCGCTTCAGTCTGGAACCGCGCGACCGCTACGATCGCAGGTTCGAATCCTGCCTCGGGCATGGATGTGTGTGATGTTCTCAGGTTAGATAGGTTTAAGTAGTTCTACGTTCTAGGGGACTGATGACCTTAGATGATAAGTCCCATCGCGCTCAGAGCCATTTGAAACATCTGAAAGTCCTCGAAAGTGTTCTTTAAGATTTGGAAAATCTGATGAGGCCAAGTCGGGACTGAATGGAGGGTGATGGAGGTGATGTCTGACAGTGAAACCAAGGCGTCGAATTGTTGCAGAGGTTGCAGTACTCGTAGGTGGCCTGGCCTTGTCGTGCTGAAGGAGAAGTTGCTCCACGTTTTGTCTCAGGTGTTTCTCAGGCGCTGCCAGAGTTACTTCATACACCGCCATGTTACAAGCTGCAGTGCGCAGACCTGTAGCGGCAGAGGACTGGAACTTGCAGCAGCGAAGTGGGAAAGTCATCCGAGTAACATTCATGATTTGTAATGCCAGAAACGACATTGAGAACCGAATAAAAAATTCAGAAGCATTACTTTTCAACAAGCCTTCGTGTTGTTTCTACATTGCCCCGACACCATTTACGAACAGGCCCCGCCTTTAGGTCAAGTGAATTTGTGGTGATGGCTGGGCGCCGCTGCGCGCGCGCTCAGCCGCCAACGCGGCACTACGAGTATGTCTTCGATTTTTTTCCAATTGTTGCGTCCTTGACCCCCGTTCACCAGATGTACATCTAGCGATTGTTGGCTGACGCTACAGATCAGATTTTATTATTAATTATAGTACAAGGTTACATCACCAGTTACATTGTCAGCAAGTACACCAAGTCCTTTCATCCATACATGTATTTTTTCATCATTATAACTTTACGACAGGAGCGGGTATACAATGTAAAAGGCATAGTGCAATATACATAACTAGGTCTAGATTGGGTCTTAGCATCTATTCCACAATGCCATGTCTTCTAAGCGATGACATCTCGGTCGGAGAATGATTCCAATCCAGGTAGAGAGGCATTCTCCGACCAAGATGTCATCGCTTAGAAGACCTGGCATTGTGGAATAGATGCTAAGACCCAATCTAGACCTAGTTATGTATATAGCAATATGCCTTTTACATTGTATACCCGCTCCTGTCGTAACGTTAATAATGATGAAAAAATACATGTATGGATGAAAGGACTTGGTGTACTTGCTGAGAATCAGAACGCTACAGATCAGACTTTATTAATAATTATCGTACAGGGTTACATCACCAGTTACAGTTACATTCTCAGGAAGTGCACCAAGTCCTTTCATCCATACATGTATTTTTTCATCTTTACTAACTTTATGACAGGAGCGGGTATACAATGTAAAAGACATATTGCAATATACATAACTAGGTCTAGATTGGTTCTTAGCATATATTCCACAATGCCACGTCTTGTAAGCGATGACATCCCGGTCGGAGAATGGTTCCAATCCAGTATGTGACTGGTGATGTAACCCTGTACTATAATTATTAAGAAAGTCTGATCCGTAGCGTCAGCTGCCAATCGCTAGACGTTCATCCGGTGAACGGGGGCTCAAGGATGCAACAATTGGAAAGAAATCGAAAACATAGTGCCGCGTTGGCCGCTGAGCGCCTGCGAGGCTGCAAGATGCAACCCGCTTGGGCCGGTTCGCCAGCTGATACGCGTGCTCCTAGAGAGACTAGAGCACGCGTACGGGATAACGCTCAAGCGCTCTTACGTAATAAAGGTCATGCGCTCAGTATCAAAGCAGCCAACGCAGACCAGCGAAATCATTCCGCTGTGAGCTGTATCTGCAACAGCATTGAAGCACTATGCCTCGTCGACGTGTGTATCGTCAACGTCGCCATCGCATGCCAGTCTACAAACACATAATAAACTTGGAGAATAAACTAGGCACAAATGCAACTGCACAAAGTGTCATATTGGAGGAAAAAGTGGTGTAGGGGAGAAGAAACAATATTCCCCCCAACCCCCTACTCTGACATAAACAGGCTAGTGCGCCATCCCATGTCCCCCCAGGTTGATAACGGCGTTGTGTACACAACTTCTTACAAGACAAAGGAAGATATAAAGAAAGTTTCAACAACATAAATAAGCAGGACAATAAAATGAACCAAAATAGCCAAAGTATTGCGCTTTATACACCAGGTGGTTATAAGTGTAGTTACTTAAGGAGGTTCAGTGTGGGCTCAAATTATTGTACTGCAGTGAAAGTTGTTAGACATGCTAATCTGCTAATGCAGAACAAATTTACATTGGGAAACAAATTAGTTTCAGTTGTGGCTACCACGTGCAGATCTGGTTGTGTACACAGTTTGGATGACGGTATGAAATCTGCACCATCATTTGACACGCCATAACGTCAGTGAACGGTACGGCTATCAAGAAGGAAGGTGCGAACTCCCAGTGGGGAGAAAGACAGGAATTGTTGTTGACCGAAGTCCCGCAGCTGTTTGCTAATCCCATCGAAAAACAGAGCCAAGACCCTGCAATGCAGAAAATTAAGCACTGGCTAATTATGGGTAAAAGGGTGCCTGGGTATAGTATGGAAAAATGCATCAAATGTTACCAGACTAAGCGCATTCCAAGAGGCAAGATTTGTGTGCCTGGCAAGTTAGAGCCACTGATTTTCCGGTACTTCCATAATTCCTTGATAGGGGAGCATTTGGGGATGTGTAAAAATATGATCTAGGTTAAAGAGAGCCTCACCTGGACTACTCTGTGTAAAGATATCAGGAGATTTTGGTTCAAATGGCTCTGGGGCACTGTGGGACTTAACATCTGAGGTCATCAGTCCCCTAAAACTTAGAACTACTTAAACCTAACTAACCTAAGGACACCACACACATCCACGCCCGAGACAGGATTCGAAACTGCGACCGTAGCGGTCGCGCGGTTCCAGACTGAAGCGCCTTGAAGCGCTCGGCCACAACGGCCGGCTATCAGGAGATTAGTGGGAGAGTGTAAGCAATGAGGAGCTGCCAGAACTAAAGCTGTGGGGACTGGGCGTGAGTCGTGCTTGGGTAGCTCAGATGATGCCGGCACGGTAGCTCAGCGTGTTCGGTCGGAGAGCTGATTGGCGTCTGTAATAAAAAAAATTTCTGTCTTAGTTAATTTGGTTTCAGTAAGGATCAACAACGAACATCAACGGATGTGTGACGTCCGCAACGACCAAACACAACGATCAACAACGAACAAAATGAAAAATAAAGAAAAAGATGGTAGAGCACTTGCCCGCGAAAGGCAAAGGTCCCGAGTTCGAGTCTCGGCCCGGCACACAGTTTAAATCTGTCAGGAAGTTTCATATGCATTATCTCACAGTGCTGTGGAATGCAGAAGTTCTGGAGGAATTGTTTTCGAGTTCTCGAGCTGTTGTAGCTATATGTCAGCGAGTAGCGTAATGGTAAGTGTCGCGAGTTCGAGTATATTCATTGCTACATTTTTTAAAACGTAATTCTACTGTCTCCTGAAGTTATCAACTTCATGGAACTTGTAACATAATTCCCCTCACTTCTCAACCCAAAATAGTCGCATGTGGAAAAAGGGCTAACTTCTGCGACATTTTGTTCTTTTCAGGTTTAATAGACATCCAGGCAGCAGATGCATCTCGAAACTTTTGTGTTATGCATGGTGTAGGGAAGCAGCCTACTCACGCTGTAGTAAATTCACATCAGTCTTTCCATTGTGTGCCAGCCAGTCCGCTGTAACTAGCTCTGACGTCATAAATGTTGCGCAATACTTTAAAAATCAAATAAATAACCTGAAATGTTTCTAGCATGTCAGGAGTAATACTAAATTAATATGTGTTGAATATCAGTTCGATAACTTTAACCATTTTCGAAATTTGGACGTTTTTCTGTAAAAATCATTGGCGCAACAGAAAAGAGCTAGAGAATTAAAAATTTATAATTAGATTCATTTTTCATAATAATTTGATAAAAACAGTACTTTGGGTTTCACAAACTAAAATTTTAGTGGAATTTCATGATTTTCTGGTTTTCGTCTTAAAACTTAAGGAAGCAAGATAGATTAAGTAGGCTAATAAATAAGGCTAGGATGTTTATATTTAAGTAGAATGGAGATCCGCTATCACCATAAGGATGTGAGAAGTTTCATTTGAATACCTATAAATCTATAGCGATAGCGTATCTCCAAAGGGCCAGTTCAGAGCTCGTCTACTGCGTGCAATGTAATTAAATTAATTCTCTCGCCCAAAATATTTAACTTAGCCACGTCAAATTTTTATTATAATTACTTACCTGTATGCTGAATGCACATTTAAATTGAGAGCTTCATCGGCCATCAGCAAAAGAAGCTATGATTTATTCGGTGACGTAATGTGGTGCATTACTAGCCCAGCGGCTAGTCGGGAGAACCGATATGATCAGGCGTTCCCTTAGCCGTCCGCACCGCGGCTTTATATATAAGAACGCTGCGCGAGGAAATAAGGCCCCAGTTCTCTCCAGACGCTGAATAGCACGCCATCTGTGTCGGGAGTCGCGTCGCGTCGGTATCATTGCTACAAACAGCCTCGGATGCCGTGCTAAGTTACTCGGGATACGTGTAACCATGAAATCATTTTCGAGTGAAGTGTCAATTCTGGGATGATTTTCATTATCTAGCTTCAGTTTGCATATTGTCGTACTTTCACGTGCCGCCGCGGGACAGACATTCTACCAATTAGTTAGCGTGGCGTTTGATGAACCTGATCATCAAATTATGGCGAGCATTCATTTAAATATTTAATTTGGACAGTTATAGTGGCATCAGCGCATTAGACTCTGAACTGCTCTGTTAGTTAGATTGTGTGGATTCTTTTGTTTTTGAAACGTCCCCTTTGAACAATTATACAAGACTGTGCTTAACCTGACACACAATATTTTTTTTTTTTTAGCGCAACGCAATCTGACTTTCAAAAATTCCCTACAAAAGAATGGCACTGACTAACATTAAACTATACCGTTCACAAATCACTTACCTCACAAAAATCTTCGCTGCTCAAGCTACTGCAATACAGCGAGCGCCACTACTGCCAGCTAAATAAAAGATTCAAACTATGGAAGGCACTAACTACTGATAGGGATAGTTAGCAAATGAAAGATATTAGTAGAGAACAAACAATGTATTTACCTTGATATCATCATGTATAAATATAGCAGTTCATGACAAATTTCAAAACTCCGCCATCTCTCTCCCCACATCCATCACTGCTGGCAGCTCACCTCCAACTGCGCAACGCTACGCGCTGTTCACAGCCAGCTGCCTAACACTACAATGGCGAGTATTACAACAATGCAAAGCAGTCACAGACTGCACACAGCACAGCCAGTGATTTTCATACAGAGGTGGCGTTACCAATAAAAAAACCTAAACAGCCTACTTACATAGAGAAAACATGAACAGCCTACTTACATAGCCCCCATGCTCCCCACAAAAAATTTTACAAATTGGTTTGGGCAGTGCCCAATACAGATTTGAAAAAATTTGAAGAGGGACACAGAAATACGGAACAGCCACAGACTGCACACAGCACAGCCAGTGATTTTCATACAGAGGTGGCGTTACCAATAAAAAAACCTAAACAGCCTACTTACATAGAGAAAACATGAACAGCCTACTTACATTTTCATCTGTGACTTTCAGAATGCAGGACGTTTTTTGACGACTGTTTTTGATTATAAATCCCAGACAATCTCCTAATTCCTCAGAGCTATAAGCTGTAACTATAAGTGTATTCTCAGATGAAGTGGGCACTAAGAATTCTAATTACAGGCTTCACGTTTTGCTAATCACCTTCTGGTTGCCAATATTGTAGTTAGAGAGCCAGTGTTGAGAACGGCGAAAGACAGCATAAATAACATTCTAAATAATAGGAACATTTTAAACAACATATTTTCCTACCCGCCGCCCCACAATGGGGAGAGCGCATCGTGCCAAAATACGTCGGAAAAGTATTTTCTACATTAGCTGTCGTCTGGTAGTGGCATTTTATTTTTCTTCAAACCTTGTTTGACAACTTTAACTCAATACAAGTTTTCTACATGCATCTAATCAATAAACTGCATGTGCATTGTCAGACTGTTATGGATAACATCAGAGAATTTGCATATGTCGTTGATGATTAATTTCTGTCTCATGTTTACTATTGTTTTAACAACACTAAAGGAAACCTAACGAAAATTGTGAACAGTATCATAACAAATGAAGTAAAACTACCCGCGATAACCTTACGACGAAAGTCTGTTTTAGTAAAACTGAGTATCTGTACACAAGCGTGCCTCTATCGACACGAATTAGTAAAATACTACTCACTTAGATTTTGATTGGGTCTGTGTTTAATTGGTATGCTGTGTCATACTCAAGAAGTATGCAAATATATTCAAATGGTTCAAATGGCTCTGAGCACTATGGGACTCAACATCTGTGGTCATAAGTCCCCTAGAGCTTAGAACTACTTAAACCTAACTAACCTAAGGACATCACACACATACATGCCCGAGGCAGGATTCGAACCTGCGACCGTAGCAGTCGCGCGGTTCCTGACTGAGCGCCTAGAACCGCTAGACCACTGCGGCCGGCGTGCAAATGTATTCCTAGAAACCAAAAATTTGCTTGTCAACAGCGGAAAGAGGCGTTACCTGCTATTCAGCATTGTACGTTTTTCACCATTGCACTGTGAGCCGAAAGTATTTTCTTGAGATTTCCTTCTCGATGTTTGATCTGACTGCTTGTAGCTCTTTCACAGAAGGGATAAAAAATCTACACTCAGTGAGACTGGAACTGCGAACCATAACTGACGCTTTTTACACGGGAGAACGTTACCACAGAGCTGGCGAAGGCTGATGAGTCTCGCTCCCCCTTTACGAGACCAATAGTGGCTAGAAGTCGTAAACCGCTATTTAACGGACGAGATTAGTTGCGATTTACACGTGCTTCGACTTTCCTGGGCTGAAAACCGTAAATTTGCAATCATTTCTTACGCCTCAAGCGATAATAACTCAGATTATTCAATGGAAATGACAGGTAAAATCAAGTGAACCTTGAGGCTTAATTCCGTGCACACCAGGAAGTAACTCGTCGATCACAGAGTTTCCAAACATACGTTGCCTTGTTGCCAAATCTCAGTTACAGTACCAGCAGGAAGAAGACGAACCGATGTGATCCTACAGCAGGCTGGGATGTGACCATGACTGGTGTCTCCAAGTCGCGGCTGCTACGGCCTGGAATACGTAAAGCGTTTGATTCGCATTTCTGTAACTAGGTTTAGGGACTGTAGCGTAATTACTAATAATGCTCTGAACTGCCTGCAAACTAAGCATCATAAGTCAGTAATTCTCACAGTTGTTTTTATATTTCTTTCGTAAGTGTACTCAAAACTAAGAAACTCATTCACAGACGTTTTCGTGCCTCGCCGATAGTGGAGGACAACAAACAAATAAAAAAAAAAAGAATGTGTGTGTCTACGTGTGTGTATGTGTGTATGTGTGTGTGTGTGTGTGTGTGTGTGTGTGTGTGTGTGTGACAGAGAGAGAGAGAGAGAGAGATAAAAATTAAAAAGGATGGGACAGAGAGAGTAAAAAATTGTCGTAAACAAATTGAATCATGGTATGTAAAGAAATCTTTCATTAAAATGACACGTTCCACATCATTACGAAACATCATATTCATGATCTATGGAACAAGAATTAATCTAATCTAATCTTACCATATCATATTAATGACTAGCCATGAAGAGTCACGAATTTGCTAATTTTTGCTAATACCAGTAACCAAATCTAAACTTGAAAACGAAAGACGACAATTTTTGTAATAAACCGGGACTCCTATGACGACCATTTCGTCCCGTTAACAAACCACGAAAGATGTCTGGTATACCTCCATTCTGAAGTAACAAAGTCTGCGTGCATTTAAAGATAAAGTGCATGATGTGAAGTTCTTTGATGGAGATACGAACTCAACACGTAATCGGATTGTTAACTAAGTAAAATCAAATGTTACGTATTGGTTTTTCTTCCTTCTGCTAGGAAAATAAGGACACAAACTTTTGTGCCTAAGCGACAATCGAACTGCTCACCTACAGTGCATCCACGAATATATCTTGAGTATCAGTTGCTTACTCACCAACAGTAAGATGTGTGCGTGTTTGAGCAGAAATAACGACACCTATTGCGATTGTTGGCAACACATGAACAGACATTAAAAATGCACGTTAATTTTCACTAGCAGGCCGGTGTTCACGTGATAGGGCTTGAAATGAAATTATGAATATTTTTGTACTGGATCAGGATTCGGACCCACATACTTACCTTCGGAGGAGAACTAGAGAAGATTGCAGCCTTGGGAAAAGGAACGAAATGATTGAACTATACTGTTCCGAGAGATTCAGATCCTCGAAAGAGGAGATACGAACTCGATTCACAGTCCAGCACCAAATTTTTCAACGTCTCTAGTTCAATCAAGTTCAAGTAAAATAGGAGCCCTCTTCCTTCAAATGGCTATCGGTTTATAAATAAAAATAAAATTTTCTAATGTAAGTAAGTTTACTGGCGACTGTATTTCTGTTTACTATGACTTTCGCTATGTCATTGGCTCTGCCCAGTTGGTAATGAAGGAACGTGATGTTTAATGCGGATTCTGGATTATAACGTTTTCTCTTGAGGTTACCAGAGGGAAAGTAAATCTGTTTTCGCCTCTTAAAAGTAAATGCCTGAACCCACGCATTGCACCTGTGACAGTTCGTTCCACCATACCATTGTGGCCACATTTCCCAGTCGCCGGAGTGTGCTGTAACGGATGCTGTGCTTACCTTAGAAAATTAGTCACGGTGGAAAAAATGCGAGTCTATTAAATGGTTACGTAGAAGCAAGGTTCTGGCGCGGATGTAAATACTCTTCTAGGCATCGTAGGTTCGATGTCAAGCCATTTTGAAATATTCACAAATTCAGCAAATTTCTTAGTTCGAGAAAATCCACTGGGAAGTGTCAAGCTACCCGATAATTCGATTATTACCGTCATTATTACTATCATTTTCTTCATACCGCTGCTGGGACACTGTACTTGAAGATTATTTGATGCCTTTTGGTCACTATAGAAGTAGTTTCCCAAGAACAGGTTCTTTCCCTGTCTACGGAATCCTTTTCATGTTAATATCAAACATCAGCAATTACTCGTAGATTACATTAAAATAAAGTAATTGATGAAGACGTTACTTGATAGCAAAAACGCTCTTCCTTTCTTCATTTACTTGCGCCTAGAAATGGCTATCGAGTACTGCCAAAGCAAAAGTCAAGAGTTCTTACTGCCTTCCGATATAGGTCGCTGTCAGTTCTTCCATATGCTTTCGTCGACATGACCTGTTTCAAGTTGTGTATGACAGACAATGTTTTAGAAAACCGATTGTTTTCCTTTGCAATAAACAGAATGATTTTCATTCTAAGCTATCCAAGTACAAAATTTTCGCAATATTAGTTCAAATTTAATATTCGCTTCTGTAGTGTTGGAAAGTATTTCACAGTTGCAAAAGTAGCATCCGACTCATTGACCTTACACTTAGTCGCTGACCAAAAATTCTAGCTCAGAGTGACACCAGATTAAGTAACCTAATGTAGCGAAGACTGTTTACCAGTGCTCTTTCTAACTGGAAAATACGCAATTCATTCGTTTGGCTCCCTAAGAACACTGTAACAGTAATTTCTGTGTGTATGCAATGCATACGGTTTGTAGAATTTAGTGGTGCTCTCTCTTCCACTTCTGTATACAATATGCCTGACCTAAACGGGCCCTTTATCATTACAGGCCCTGGGTGGTGCAACATCATACTGATAACAGTAATGTGCTTACACTGACAACCTCGCTGTTCGTTTTACCTAATTTTGTAATCATTTAAATAAAACAACATGACCTTCCAGTGGGAGACATTTCGTCCCCCTTTTCCTTGTGTGAAATTTGTCAGGAAGCTTTTTGCCTTCCAACCAGCGAAATGCGGCAAAGTACGACCGGTCAATGATTCACAAACCACGATTTAGTGTCGTTAAGACGATTTATTTAAACATTGTCGTAGCTGAAGGAATTTAGGTTCGTCTTAAATCGTCTTAAGCAGCAACGTTCAGACACATCTCAAATAGGAAAAAGCTCATTATCCGGGTACGAATGTTGTAAAACAAACTTCCCAGAGTTTGTGTCAGGTTGATCTTTTCGTCTGATAGCACTGTGTAAGTATTTTGTCTAAGAAGTATCAAAAATAGTGTTCCTGTAGCTGTGGGAATCATTAGTTGAAACCAAGTTTAACTCTTTACAGTACTGCTAAATATTCAAAATGATTATCAACCTAAGTCTGAGTTCATTCGAAAACTGAGGCGCATTTATAATATTGAAGCTAGACTGTGTATCCTTGTCTTCCTTGAATGGTCATTGGAAGGCGTTTACACACACGTATACAATACTATGAATACCTCGAACGCTTTAATTAACATTGCTCTCATAAACTACTTTTTTTTATTCTTCTGGGTCTTCAGCGTGTAATACGTGTTGTAGATACAGTCTTAGAGCAAAAAATTGACCTCCGAGTCGTTCACGTAAGGTGGACAATGGAGTCGTGCTCCTCTCAGAATCCTATGTCCGGCAATATACTCGATGTGGCAACATTATAGACTGCGGCACTTCCCAGAGGAAGTCTTGACTTCAGTCTTAGTACGTTATGCTTGCCTACGACCGTAGTCTTGAGGTAAAACGCGAGACTAGCTAACATGACGTCTAGCGACCGAAAGCACACATCGAGAAAATTCGCCCTTTTCCTCTCGGTGCTGAAGCTATGAGTGTAATTCAAGCGAATCTACAATATATTTCGCCTTCTGTCACACTGGTAATAACAGTTTGGTTCAACAACGTTTTAGCGAAAGATTTCTTTGCCGTCCATCTGCCTCTGAACACCGCATGCGTCTGAGTTCTCTGGGACTCGTTTACTGCGTACCGGCGGGGGCTGAGGCAGTGCATTGTCTCGCCTTCTGCTCCACTCCGCACTCTAAACCATGTAAAATGCTTTAACGTTGGTGAGTGGTGAGCCATAAAATCTGTCTACGATTTGTGTTTCACTCTTGATAACAACGAAGGCACAAAACCGTTTTTATTTGATGATTATTTTATTACACTAGAATGCAATACATCAATGTGGCACAGAATTAATTTCATTGTTTCTGATCCAGTGCACTGTAATTAAAGCGTCACATTCTGTTCTTGTTCCTTTCACAGGAGGTTCTTCAAATAATTTATTATGGATTCATATGTATTAGTCAAGGCACAGAGAGTAAATGCAATGTGAGGTGTTTGGTTTCTTTCTTTGATTCTCTATGGTAAATGGATGCGAAAGATTGTGTCAATACCTATCAGAGCCTGCTCTATAGCTACTCAGGCAAACTGCTTGTTTTGAGGTCTATACATTAATTAATGGAGAAGTGAACGGTGTTCACAAGTGATATTTAAAATATCATATTTGAAGCTACCCAGAGAAAAAGTAAGTTGCTAGAGCTGTTGTTAGTAAATGTCTGCAGAGAGTTCCTAATTGCTACTGTGGAAATTTAGCATAGAGGCCCTATAGTAATCAAGATGCTCATTTCCTTCATATTTTTCACCCTGGCATGTGAGTCTTAAGTGAAGAACAATATTGAAATTCGTATAGATGATGGTCGATTCGAATTTCTTCAGAGACGCTGGTATTGCGAAGCAGCTTGGCCTGGATAATGAGCTTGGCAGTCCAAAAGGCAAGATCTATGACCATTAACACAACTTACTGAGTCGAATTACCAAGAGGATTTGATGTGTAACGGTTTTATTCCGATTTCGTTACAGAATTTTTTCTGGAAATTCGCAGCTCCATAAAATATATCAGAAAAAAAGCTCGCACACGCTGGCCTCTACCACGGTTAGAACTGACGACTCACAGGGGTTCTGACACGAGACACGAGCGGTACCACAAGGCTACAGACACACTGCTGCCTGTATGCCACTCTCATCATGGTATTGATCGCTCAGCCTCATAACGCATCGTGAAAGATAATAACATTTGTTACTTATGTGAAGAATAGCATTTCTTTAGCCAAAAAATTGAATTTTCTGCCTCAGTGTCTTAGTTTACATGGGGATTATATATCACGAGTCATTCAAACGGAAAGGGAGTATCAAGTGAATTTAGCGAGTCAATTCAGTACCATACGCGGAAGTGATTGCACTGTCACAGTGTTGCCTAATGATTGAGACGATGTTCCCAATTCTCAGCTGTGCTAGGAACAGCTCTGTAACGTTATAGGAGGAGAATCCTGTGCTCGTGTCATAGGAGGATCTACATCTACATTTATACTCCGCAAGCCACCCAACGGTGTGTGACGGAGGGCACTTTACGTGCCACTGTCATTACCTCCCTCTCCTGTTCCAGTCGCGTATGGTTCGCGGGAAGAACGACTGTCTGAAAGCCTCCGTGCGCGCTCTAATCTCTCTAATTTTACATTCGTGATCTCCTCGGGAGATATAAGTAGGGGGAAGCAATATATTCGATACCTCATCCAGAAACGCACCCTCTCGAGACCTGGACAGCAAGCTACACCGCGATGCAGAGCGCCTCTCTTGCAGAGTCTGCCACTTGAGTTTGCTAAACATCTCCGTAACGCTATCACGGTTACAAAATAAACCTGTGACGAAACGCGCCGCTCTTCTTTGGATCTTCTCTATCTCCTCCGTCAACCCGATCTGGTACGGATCCTATACTGATGAGCAATACTCAAGTATAGGTCGAACGAGTGTTTTGTAAGCCACCTCCTTTGTTGATGAACTACATTTTCTAAGGACTCTCCCAATGAATCTCAACCTGGTACCCGCCTTACCAACAATTAATTTTATATGATCATTCCACTTCAAATCGTTCCGCACGCATACTCCCAGATATTTTACAGAAGTAACTGCTACCAGTGTTTGTTCCGCTATCATATAATCATACAATAAAGGATACTTCTTTCTATGTATTCGCAATACATTACATTTGTCTATGTTAAGGGTCAGTTGCAACTCGCTGCACTAAGTGCCTATCCGCTGCAGATCTTCCTGCATTTCGCTACAATTTTCTAATCCTGCAGCTTCTCTGTATACTACAGCATAATCGGCGAAAAGCCGTATGGAACTTCCGACACTATCTACTAGGTCATTTATATATATTGTGAAAAGCAATGGTCCCATAACACTCCCCTGTGGCACGCCAGAGCTTTCTTTAACGTCTGTAGACGTATCTCCATTGATAACAACATGCTGTGTTCTGTTTGCTAAAAACTCTTCAATCCAGCCACACAGCTGGTCTGATATTCCGTTGGGTCTTACTTTGTTTATCAGGCAACAGTGCGGAACTATATCTAACGCCTTCCGGAAGTCAAGGAAAATAGCATCTACCTGGGAGCCTGTATCTAATATTTTCTGGGTCTCATGAACAAATAAAGCGAGTTGGGTCTCACACGATCGCTCTTTTTGCGGAATCCATGTTGATTCCTACATAGTAGATTCTGGGTTTCCAAAAACGACAGCCCACATCTCGTGGTCGTGCGGTAGCGTTCTCGCTTCCCACGCCCGGGTTCCCGGGTTCGATTCCCGGCGGGGTCAGGGATTTTCTCTGCCTCGTGATGGCTGGGTGTTGTGTGCTGTCCTTAGGTCAGTTAGGTTTAAGTAGTTCTAAGTTCTAGGGGACTTATGACCGCAGCAGTTGAGTCCCATAGTGCTCAGAGCCATTTGCACCATTTTGAACCAAAAACGACATGATACGCGAGCAAAAAACATTCTACAACAGATCGACGTCACAGACATAGGTCTATAGTTTTGCGCATCTGCTCGACGACCCTTCTTGAAGACTGGGACTACCTGTGCTCTTTTCTAATCATTTGGAACCTTCCGTTCCTCTAGAGACTTGCGATACACGGCTGTTAGCAGGGGGGCAAGTTCTTTCGCGTACTCTGTGTAGAATCGAATTGGTATCCCGTCAGGTCCAGTGGACTTTCCTCTGTTGAGTGATTCCAGTTGCTTTTCTATTCCTTGGACAGTTATTTCGATGTCAACCATTTTCTCGTTTGTGCGAGGATTTAGAGAAGGAACTACAGTGCGGTCTTCCTCTGTGAAACAGCTTTGGAAAAAAGTGTTTAGTATTTCAGCTTTACGCGTGTCATCCTCTGTTTCAATGCCATCATTATCCCGGAGTGTCTGGATATGCTGTTTCGAGCCACTTACTGATTTAACGTAAGACCAGAACTTCCTAGGATTTTCTGTCAAGTCGGTACATAGAATTTTACTTTCAAATTCACTGAACGCTTCACGCATAGCTCTTCTTACGCTAACTTTGACATCGTTTAGTTTCGGTGTGTCTGAGACGTTTTGACTGCGTTTACACTTGGAGTGAAGCTCTCTTTGCTTTCGCAGTAGTTTCCTAACTTTGTTGTTGAACCACGGTAGGTTTTTCCCGTCCCTCACAGTTTTACTCGGCACGTACCTGTCTAAAACGCATTTTACGATTGCCTTGAACTTTGTCCATAAACACTCAACATTGTCAGTGTCGGAACAGAAATTTTCGTTTTGATGTGTTAGGTAGTCTGAAATCTGCCTTCTATTACTCTTGCTAAACCGATAAACCTTCCCCCCTTTTTTATATTCCTATTAACTTCCATATTCAGGGATGCTGCAACGGCCTTATGATCACTGATTCCCTGTTCTGCACTTACAGAGTCGAAAAGTTCGGGTCTGTTTGTTACCAGTAGGTCCAAGATGTTATCTCCACGAGTCGGTTCTCTGTTTAATTGCTCGAGGCAATTTTCGGGTAGTGCACTCAGTATAATGTCACTCGATGCTCTGTTTCTACCACGCGTCCTAAACATCTAAGTGTCCCAGTCTATATCTGGTAAATTGAAATCTCCACCTAAGACTATAACATGCTGAGAAAATTTATGTGAAATGTATTCCAAATTTTCTCTCAGTTGTTCTGCCACTAATGCTGCTGAGTCGGGAGGTCGGTAAAAGGAGCCAATTATTAACCTAGCTCGGTTGTTGAGTGTAGCCTCCACCCATAATAATTCACAGGAACTATCCAATTCTACTTCACTACAGGATAAACTACTACTAACAGCGACAAACACTCCACCACCAGTTGCATGCAATCTATCCATTCTAAACACTGTCTGTGCCTTTGTAAAAATTTCGGCAGAATTTATCTCTGGCTTCAGCCAGCTTTCTGTACCTATAACGATTTCAGCTTCGGTGCTTTCTATCAGCGCTTGCAGTTCCGGTACTTTATCAACGCAGCTTTGACAGTTTACAATTACAATACCGATTGCTGCTTGGCCCCCGCATGTCCTGACTTTGCCCCGCACCCTTTGAGGCTGCTGCCCTTTCTGTACTTGCCCGAGGCCATCTAACCTAAAAAAACCGCCCAGTCCACGCCACACAACCCCTGCTACCCGTGTAGCCGCTTGCTGCGTGTAGTGGACTCCTGACGTATCCAGCGGAACCCGAAACCCCACCACCCTATGGCGCAAGTCGAGGAATCTGCAGCCCACACGGTCGCAGAGCCGTCTCAGCTTCTGATACAGACCCTCCACTCGGCTCTGTACCAAAGGTCCGCAGTCAGTCCTGTCGACGATGCTGCAGATGGTGAGCTCTGCTTTCATCCCGCTAGCGAAACTGGCAGTCTTCACCAAATCAGATAGCCGCCGGAAGCCAGAGAGGATTTCCTCCGATCCATAGCGACACACATCATTGGTGCCGACATGAGCGACCACCTGCAGATGGGTGCACCCTGTACCCTTCATGGCATCTGGAAGGACCCTTTCCACATCTGGAATGACTCCCCCAGGTATGCATACGGAGTGCACATTGGTTTTCTTCACCTCTCTTGCTGCCATATCCCTAAGGGGCCCCATTACGCGCCTGACGTTGGAGCTCCCAACTACCAGTAAGCCCACCCTCTGCGACCGCCCGGATCTTGCAGACTGAGGGGCAACCTCTGGAACAGGACAAGCAGCCATGTCCGGCCGAAGATCAGTATCAGCCTGAGACAGAGCCTGAAACCGGTTCGTCAGACAAACTGGAGAGGCCTTCCATTCAGCCCTCCAGAATGTCTTTCGCCCCCTGCCACACCTCGAGACGACCTCCCACTCTACCACAGGTGAGGGATCAGCCTCAATGTGGGCAGTATCCCGGGCAGCCACAGTGGTAGTCCGATCAGGGGATGCGTGGGACGAGCTGGCCGTCCCCGACAAACCCCCATCTGGACCCCCACAGTGATGCCCATTGGCAACAGCCTCAAGCTGTGTGACCGAAGCCAACACTGCCTGAAGCTGGGAGCGAAGGGATGCCAACTCAGCCTGCATCCGAACACAGCAGTTGCAGTCCCTATCCATGCTAAAAACTGTTGTGCAAAGAACGTCTGAACTAATCTACAGAGAGCACAAACAATTCGATACAAAAATTAAAAGGTTGTTAAAATTCAAAATTGCCTAGTAAATGCAGTAATGCTGGTACTTGCGCACTGCTGACACACTGCTCGGCGGCGGGAGGTGACTACGCGATTTTACACTATTCAGGCGCTAAAACGCGATGCTACAACTCTCAAATACTATAACACGCCCGAAATTTATGAATTAAACAAAGCAAATGCCAAAAACACGCAAAGAAATTAAGAATTAAACTATGTAACAAGTAAGTGAGCTAAGAGTATACGACTTGCTGCTGCAGCTGCTTATCCAACGGCGGCAGGATATGGAGGGGAGGCGCGGGGTTTGGATTAATATGCAGCGTTTTCTCCTACAAGTTGTGTCAAACATTCAGGTGTAAAATCTTCCATCACGATTACAGATTCCTACAAAATATATACCAATAAAACACGTACCTTGTTACTATGTGACAAAAGATTATTTCAGTACAATAAAAAGTCTTTGGAAATCACTTACGCCCACCTGTCACGAAAGTAAGATAACAAACATTTTGCAACTCGAAATCGATTGCATCTATGTGCAATCTTGTGGTGTTTAAATAAATCGTCTTAACGGCACTAAGTCGTGGTTTGTGAATCGTTTACCGGCCGCACTCTGCCACGTTTCGCTGGTTGGAAGGCGAAAAACTTCCCGAGAAATTTCACAGTAGGAAAAGGGGGATGAAATGTCTCCCATTGGAAGGTCTTGTTGTTTTATTTAAATGATTACAAATTCAGGTAAAACGAAGTAAAGTTTTCAGTATAAGCACATTACCGTTGTCAGTGCGATGTTGCACTGCCCAGGGCCTGTAATGATAAAGGGCCCGTTTAGAATCAAAAATAGCTTTCAGCACTATGGGACTTAACTTCTAAGGTCATCAGCCCCTAGAACTCAGAACTACTTAAACCTAACTAGCCTAAGGACATCACACACAGCCATGCCCGAGCGAGGATTCCAACCTGTCACCGCAGCTGTCGCGCGGTTCCCGACTGTAGCGCCAAGAACCGTTCGGCCACCCCGGCCGGCGCCCCATCAGGTCAGGCATATTGTATACAGAAATGGAACAGAGAGCGCCATTAAGTTCTACAATCCGTATTCATTGCATACACACAGAAATTACTGTTACAGTGTACTTATGACGCCAAATGAGTGAATTGCGTATTTTCCAGTTAGAAAGAGCACTGGTAAACAGTCTTCGCTACATTAGGTTACTTAATCTGGTGTCACTCTGAGCTAAAATTTTTGGTCAGCGACTAAGTGTAAGGTCAATGAGTCGGATGCTACTTTTGCAACTGTGAAATACTTTCCTACATTGCGGAAGCGAATATTAAATTTGAACTAATATTGCGAAAATTTTGTACTTGGATAGCTTAGAATGAAAATCTTTCTGTTTATTGCAAAGGAAAACAATTAGTTTTCTAAAACATTGTCTGTCATACACAACTTGTAACAGGTCATGTCGACGAAAGCATATGGAAGAACTGACAGCGACCTATATCGGAAGGCAGTAAGTTCTCTTGCCTTTTGGTTTGGCAGTATTCGATAGCCATTTCTAGGCGCAAGTAAATGAAGAAAGGAAGAGCGTTTTTGCTATCAAGTAACGTCTTCATCAATTACTTTATTTTAATGTAATCTACGAGTAATTGCTGATGTTTGATATTAACATGAAAAGGATTCCGTAGACAGGGAAAGAACCTGTTCTTGGGAAACTACTTCTATAGTGACCAAAAGGCATCAAATAATCTTCAAGTACAGTGTCCCAGCAGCGGTATGAAGAAAATGATAGTAATAATGACGGTAATAATCGAATTATCGGGTAGCTTGACACTTCCCAGTGGATTTTCTCGAACTAAGAAATTTGCTGAATTTGTGAATATTTCAAAATGGCTTGACATCGAACCTACGATGCCTAGAAGAGTATTTACATCCGCGCCAGAACCTTGCTTCTACGTAACCATTTAATAGACTCGCATTTTTTCCACCGTGACTAATTTTCTAAGGTAAGCACATCATCCGTTACAGCACACTCCGGCGACTGGGAAATGTGGCCACAATGGTCTGGTGGAACGAACTGTCACAGGTGCAATGCGTGGGTTCAGGCATTTACTTTTAAGAGGCGAAAACAGATTCACTTTCCCTCTGGTAACCTCAAGAGAAAACGTTATAATCCAGAATCCGCATTAAACATCACGTTCCTTCATTACCAACTGGGCAGAGCCCATGACATAGCGAAAGTCATGGTAAACAGAAATACAGTCGCCAGTAAACTTACTTACATTAGAAAATTTTATTTTATTTTATAAACCGATAGCCACTTAAAGGAAGAGGGCTCCTATTTTACTTGAAATTGATTGAACTAGAGACGTTGAAAAATTTGGTGCTGGACTGTGAATCGAGTTCGTATCTCCTCTTTCGAGGATCTGAATCTCTCGGAACAGTATAGTTCAATCATTTCGTTCCTTTTCCCAAGACTGCAATCTTCTCTAGTTCTCCTCCGAAGTATGTGGGTCCGAATCCTGATCCAGTGCAAATATATTCATAATTTCATTTCAAGCCCTATCACGTGAACACCAGCCTGCTAGTGAAAATTAACGTGCATTTTTAATGTCTGTTCATGTGTTGCCAACAATCGCAATAGGTGTCGTTATTTCTGCTCAAACACGCACACATCTTACTGTTGGTGAGTAAGCAACTGATACTCAAGCTATATTCGTGGATGCACGGTAGGTGAGCAGTTCGATTGTCGCTTAGGCACAAAAGTTTGTGTCCTTATTTTCCTACCAGAAGGAAGAAAAACCAATACGTAACATTTGATTTTACTTAGTTAACAATCCGATTACGTGTTGGGTTCGTATCTCCATCAAAGAACTTCACATCATGCACTTCATCTTTAAATGCATGCAGACTTTGTTACTTCAGAATGGAGGTATACCAGACATCTTTCGTGGTTTGTTAACGGGACGAAATGGTCTTCATAGGAGTCCCGGTTTATTACAAAAATTGTCGTATTTCATTTTCAAGTTTAGGTTTGGTTACTGGTATTGGCAAAAATTTCGTTAATTCGTGACTCTTCACGGCTAGTCATCAATATGATATGATAAGATTATGTTCTGGGCTGGCAGGATAGCCAGCCTGTATAAATAGAGGAAGCCGAAAGGCACGCAGGCTGGCGTGAGGTCTGGAACAGGACAAGGAGTTTAGACTTCAGAAAAAAGGAGGTAACTGGTGGAATACTTAACTTTAATCCATTAATGTTGAACGTAGCTCTTGTCTGTACATTATTTACAATATCATTAGTAACTCAATAATGGCGCCTTGCTAGGTCGTAGCGAATGACGTAGCTGAAGGCTATGCTAACTATCGTCTCGGCAAATGAGAGCGTATTTTGTCAGTGAACCATTGCTAGCAAAGTCGGTTGTACAACTGGGGCGAGTGCTAGGAAGTCTCTCTAGACCTGCCGTGTGGCGTCGCTTGGTCTGCGATCACTGATAGTGGCGACGCGCGGGTCCGACGTATACTAACGGACAGCGGCCGACAAAGGCTACCACCTAGCAAGTGTGTGTCTGGCGGTGACACCACATTCCTCCCCCGCAAATCGGCGGACGGTTGTGTTATAAGGCTTCCGCCCGCCGTGGGGAGGACCCCATGTTGACGTATGCGACGAGGTGGGGAGCCTAACAATAGGCGAGGTTGTGCCACCCGCACCCTGCCATTCGGTCCGCGTGGAGCTAGGAAACGCCTGAAAACCTGCTCTAGGGTGCACGCCAACATGCGGTGTATGAGCCCGTAGAGAGACAGGAGGGGCCGAAGGGTCGACCTCCATCGGGCCGGGGCACCCGACGGGCGAAGACGACATATGGTCCGTAGCGGGCAAGAGTTCCATGTCGTAGGACAGCTGGTCACGGGAAGCGATCGGCAGCGCGTGACCCAGGGAGGCGCCCGGCGGCTGCAGAGAAGCGTTTATTGCGGGCGTCGCCGGCGGGAGAACAGGCGGCGGCGGCGCGTCGCCATGGGGCAAAATGGAAGGCAGCGTCGGTAACACCTGGGGATGAGGCGAGCCAGTAGATGGGTCCCCAGGACGCTGACCGGATGGCACCGTCGCTGGAAGCAGACGGCGAGCGGCAGATCCCATGCGACGACAGAGGCGCAGCTGGTTGAGATGCCGGCGCACCTCACCAGAGGCCCCCAAAACCAGATACATAGCGCGGCCGAGGCAGCGGAGAATGCGCCCTTCGAGCCAACGCCGTGAACCTCGATAGTGGCGATAGTAGACAACATCGTCTGGAGCAAAAGCAAGTGTCTGCCGCTGCACAGGAACCTGATGCGGCGGATGTAGCAAACACATCAAGGTTCGATGATGACGACCGTGGAGCAACTCAGCAGGTGAGCGACCATCACGGGGCTGAGAGCGATACGAGGACAAAAAGAGCAACATCGCGTCCTCCCGAGAATGCGACTCTTTCAACTTCAACATCTGGGACTTGAAACTCCTAACCGATCGTTCAGCGGCAACGTCTGACTGTGGCGAAAACGGCGCGGACGTTGAATACCACTGGCCTTGCAGAATGACTGAAATTCTGCGGACATGAATTGTGGGCCATTGTCGGAAGCTATAGTCTGTGGAAGATCTTCAATGCAAAAGATAGCAGACAACGCTTGGATGGTGGCAGAATACGCCGTGGAACACATCCGGACAACAAAAGGAAAATTACTGAATGAATCAACCAGAACCAACCATCGAGCATTCCAGAATGGACCAGCAAAATCGATGTGTAAGCGTTCCCAAGGGGAAGTGGCTTTTGGCCATGAAAAGAATTTCCGTGGTGGTGCGGATTGTTGTTCGGCACACGCCATGCAAGAAGAGCACATATTCGTAATCGCAGCATCGATTCCGAACCAAGTACAGTGCTGACGAGCAAGTTGTTTCGTTGTCACTATACCCCAATGTCCTTGGTGGAGAAGCTGTAAGACAGAGGACTGTAACGAACGTGGGAGCACGACCCTGGACTGATCATTATCAGAACGCAACAGCAAAACACCACGTCGTACAAAAAGTCTCTCCTTGTGAGAAAAAAAATCGGCGAACCAACGGGTCCCCGATCCGTGTCTTTGACAAGGGCCATTGCGTAGCAACAAAACGCAAAACGGTAGAAAGGACAGGGTCGGCAACTGTAGCTCTAGCCACACGACGAAAATCAATCGAAAACGATTCGACCACGTCATCGGTTTCCGCATCAATGAACATGCAAGCAACTTCGGAGGAATCGAATACTCTACCCTCAGCAACAGGCAAACGGGACAACGCATCGGCGTTTCCGTGCTTACAACATATCGTAGCGGTACTGCGAGAGGAAAATTGACCAGCGAATGAATTTCTGCGCTGTACGTGGAGGTACAGGCTTGTTCGGATGAAAAAGCGATGTCAAAGGTTTGTGGTCTGTGATGATGGTAAAGTGACGACCATACAAGTAATCATGAAACTTAGTAACACCAAATACGAGAGCCAATGCTTCTTTCTCGATCTGTGAATAATTTCTTTGCGCAGACGAGAGTAATATGGACGCAAAGGCAATAGGGCGATCGTATGATCCATCTTTGTGCGCAAGCACAGCACCGATTCCGAAATCCGATGCATCCACCATCAACAAAAGGGGTTTCTGGGGATCAAATGGCGTTAAGGCAAGTATTGGAAAGCAACGCCGATTTCAACTGGCGAAAGGCGCATTCGCATTCCGTCGTCCAGACGAACGGAACACCTTTACGGCGTAAGCGATGAAGCGGAGCTGAAACGGAAGAGGCGTGGCGCACATATTTATTATAATAATTTTTCCCAGCACACTCGGTAGCTGGTTCAAATTCTGCGGCGAAGGCAAGTCTTGTATGGCACGGAGGTGCTCGGGACTGGGATGTATGCCTTGGGCATTGAGTACATGTCCCAGGTAGGGTAAGTCACGAGCAAAAAACACACATTTGTCCTTCCGCAAGCGAAAACCATTTTGTCGCAAGCCCTGAAATAATGTTCTGAGATTGGCTAAACGTTCTTCTTCCGTCTTTCCGGAGATCACAATTTCGTCCAGATAGTTTACTGCAGTAGGGACCGACGCACAAACAGTTTGCAGATATTGCTGAAACAATGCAGTGGCGGATGCACACCCGAATGGCAGTCGTTTGAATCGATACAAACCAAGATGCGTGTTAACCATCAAAACGCGCTGGGAGTCTTCGCCCACCGGTATTTGCAAGTACGCATCTGCTAGGTCCAACTTCGAAAAATATTTACCCGGGCACAGTGTGTCAAAAAGATCTTCCAGGCGGGGTAAAGGAAAAGTTGCAATCACTAGTTGTGGATTCACTGTTGCCTTGAAGTTCACACAAAGTCTCAATTTTCCGGAAGGTTTTTCTCAAAATTACTAAAGGTGATGCCCAGAGAGAAGCCTGCACACGTTCAACCACACCTTGTGATTCCAAATCGTGTAATGTTTTTGCGACCTCATCACGCAACACGTAGGGGACATTGCGCGCTCTGAAAAATTTCGGTTGTGTGTTTACTTGCAGTTCCAAATGTGCTTTATAGGTCTTAGCGCAACCAAGGCCCGGTGCAAAAATGTCTGCAAATTCCTCACATAGACGAGAAACACTGTCTGAAGGCACAGTCTGGTTCACTGATAGGACCTGATTGACTATAGACAAGTTAAACAACTGAAATAAATCTAAACCAAACAAGTTCACTGCAGAAGAAGAACGAAGGACGTACAATGACTTAAGTTTTGTTTGTCCTGTGTATGCTGCAAGAAGGCTGCACTGTCCTAACACAGGGATATGCTGATCGGAATAGCTACTGAGCTTAACATTTGCGGCACGCAACGGAGGTGTGCCCAGCTGTTTGTGCATGTCTTGATTGATCAGTGAAACTGGAGCTCCGGTATCGAGCTGGAATGGTATCACTTTGCCGTTAAGGTCCAAGTCCCCAAAACGTTTATTGTCCTGCTGACGACAAGAGCGACTGTCTCGTGCAACGTGAACTGACACTGGTACAGAATCACTTGCGACTTGACGGGATTTCCGGCGATGTCGACACACACTATTTGTGGGACGAACACAGTCACTGTTAGCAAGAGTGGCACTGGGCGGAGTGGAATGAACTACATGAATTTCCATGCGCGAAGTTTCGCGAGCCTGAGTATCCTTGGTTCGATTCCGATTCCGGCACGAAGCAAAGGGCCTGGAATCGTTGTGAGGGTCCAATCTGAGCTTTTTCTGGCAAACACTCTGAACATGTCCTTTTTTATTACAGAAAAAGCAAATAGCCTGGCGTGACGGCAATTTTCACTCGAATGTCTAGTAGCACACCACGGGCATGATTTTAGCACTGCAATTGCTTGCCTGCATGGCACACGTGGCTGAGAGCCTGGCGGTCGCTGTGCGGCGGGGTCGCGAGGACTGTTTACTATTCCGTGCAGCGCGCCCGGCGGGCCGGTTAACCTGACACATGGGTGGCGAAGTTTCATATGATTCCTGAGCAAAGTCAAGTGTGTCCTGCCGATCCAATATGTCCAGCAATTGTTGAAGGGAGGGATTGACTAGTTTCAAAATCTGTTCCCTTATACGAACATCAGAAACGTTCTGTGCAATTGCCTCACTTACCATAGTATCTGAATAAGGGAGTCCACATTGACACTCAAAAGCACAATCCCTAGTAGGGCCTTGCAAGGTTGCAACCCACTCCCTATTAGTCTGACCTGCCATACGTTTTGTACCAAAGAAGGTATACCTTTTTGCAACTACACTGACTGATTCTTTGAAATATGCATCTAACGCAGACAAAATTTCGTTGTAGGACAGACTTGCAACGTCACATCGGGGAAAGGAGAAAAGGCTGCTGATCATTACCTTGCATTCTGTAGGTGGCGAGATGGAATCCAAATCGGCGTGACCACTCCGTCCAGCTTTCCAGTGCATCATCAAAAGGACGAAAAGTTGGTGCAACAGCGTGTTGTGGCTGCGTTAGCGGTGGCTGCCGCATCGTTTTGCATTGCACGTTGACCCTGGACGAGCTGTCCAAGGGCATCCAGTAAGGCCTGCGTCTGCTGATTCTGTAAGCGGTAAAATTCGGACAGTACATCTGGAGATTGTGGCGAAGCCATTACATAAGTAAATCAGGGCAATATCGATAAGAACGCGGAAAACCTCGTCGCCAAAATGTTGTGGGCTGGCAGGAGAACCGACCCGTATAAATAGAGGAAGCCGAAAGGCTCACACAGGCTGGCGTGAGGTCTGGAACAGGACAAGGAATTTAGACTTCAGAAAAAAGGAGGTAACTGTTGGAATACTTAACTTTAATCATTAATGTTGAACGTAGCTCTTGTCTGTACATTATTTACAATATCATTAGTAACTGAATAATGGCGCCTTGCTAGGTCGTAGCAAATGACGTAGCTGAAGGCTATGCTAACTATCGTCTCGGAAAATGAGAGCGTATTTTGTCAGTGAAGCATTGCTAGCAGAGTCGGTTGTACAACTGGGGCGAGTGCTAGGAAGCCTCTCTAGACCTTCCGTGTGGCGGCGCTCGGTCTGCAATCACTGATAGTGGCGACAAGCGTGTCCGACGTATACTAACGGACCGCGGCCGATTTAAAGGCTACCACCTAGCAAGTGTGGTGTCTGGCGGTGACACCACAGATTAGATTAGATTAATTCTTGTTCCATAGATCATGAATACGATATTTCGTAATGATGTGGAACGTGTCATTTTAATGAAAGATTTCGTTACATACCATGATTCAATTTCTTTACGACAATTTTTTACTCTCTCTGTCCCATCCTTTTTAATTTTTATCTCTCTCTCTCTCTCTCTGTCACACACATACACACACACACACACACACACACACACGCACGCACGCACACACACACACATACACACACATAGACACACACATTTTTTTTTTTTATTTGTTTGTTGTGCTCCACTATCGGCGAGGCACGAAAACGTCTGTGAATGAGTTTCTTAGTTTTGAGTACACTTACGAAAGAAATATAAAAACAACTATGAGAGTTGCTGACTTATGATGCTTCGTTTGCAGTCAGTTCTGAGTATTATTAGTAACTACGCTACAGTCCCTAAACCTAGTTACAGAAATGCGAATCAAACGCTTTACGTATTCCAGGCCGTAGCAGCCGCGACTTGGAGACACCAGTCATGGTCACATCCCAGCCTGCTGTAGGATCACATCGGTTCGTCTTCTTCCTGCTGGTACTGTAACTGAGATTTGGCAACAAGGCAACGTATGTGTGGCAACTCTGTGATCGACGAGTTACTTCCTGGTGTGCACAGAATTAAGCCTCAAGGTTCACTTGATTTTTACCTGTCATTTCCATTGAATAATCTGAGTTATTATCGCTTGAGGCGTAACAAATGATTGTAAATTTACGGTTTCCAGCCCAGGAAAGTCGAAGCACGTGTAAATCGCAACTAATCTCGTCCGTTAAATAGCGGTTTACGACTTCTAGGCGCTATTGGTCTCTTAAAGGGGGAGCGAGACTCATCAGCTTTCGCCAGCTCTGTGGTAACGTTCTCCCGTGTAAAAAGCGTCAGTTATGGTTCGCAGTTCCAGTCTCACTGAGTGTAGATTTTTTATCCCTTCTGTGAAAGAGCTACAAGCAGTCAGATCAAACATCGAGAAGGAAATCTCAAGAAAATACTTTCGGCTCACAGTGCAATGGTGAAAAACGTACAATGCTGAATAGCAGGTAACGCCTCTTTCCGCTGCTGACAAGCAAATTTTTGGTTTCTAGGAATACATTTGCATTCTTCTTGAGTATGACACAGCATAACAATTAAACACAGACC
Organism: Schistocerca americana; assembly: GCF_021461395.2. Lineage (NCBI taxonomy): Eukaryota > Metazoa > Arthropoda > Insecta > Orthoptera > Acrididae > Schistocerca > Schistocerca americana. The sequence continues at coordinate 685,243,090 of NC_060123.1, read as the reverse complement.
CAATCAAAATCTAAGTGAGTAGTATGTTACTAATTCGTCGTAAGGTTAACGCGGGTAGTTTTACTTCATTTGTTATGATACTGTTCACAATTTTCGTTAGGTTTCCTTTAGTGTTGTTAAAGCAATAATAAACATGAGAAATCAATCATCAAAGGCATATGCGAGTTCTCTGATTCTCTATAACAGTCTGACAATGCACATGCAGTTTATTGATTACATGCATGTAGAAAACTTGTACTGAGTTAAAGTTGTCAAACAAGGTTTGAAGAAAAATAAAATGCCACTACCAGACGACAGCTAATGTAGAAAATACTTTTCCGACGTATTTTGGCACGATGCGCTCTCCCCATGCATAATAAAAAAGTTTCGAGATGCATCTGCTGCCTGGATGTCTATTAAACCTGAAAAGAACAAAATTTCGCAGAAATTAGCCCTTTTTCCACATGCGACTATTTTGGGTTGAGAGGTGAGGGTAATTATGTTACAAGTTCCATGAAGTTGATAACTTTAGCAGACAGTAGACTTACGTTTTAAAAAATGTAGCAATGAATATACTCGGACTAGCGACACTTACCATTACGCTACTAGCTGACACATAGCTACAACAGCTCGAGAACTGGAAAACAATTCCTCCAGAACCTCTGCCTTCCACAGCACTGTGAGATAAAGCATATGGCCGGGTCTAGATTTCTGAGAGGCAAACAGTTACACCCTTTCTTTTGCACTGCACGATGTTTTCAACAAACAGATAGCGCAATACAATAGCTCAAATGGAAAGGAACACTTCCTATTTAAATTTCTGCATCCTACAGTGTTGGCAGTTCTGTGTAGGTGGCAGTTATTTGATTTTATTTCGATGATTACAAAATAGAGTCGAATGCATGCACTGGGTAGCCGAGGCAGCTAGTTCATGGTGATTCGGTCAACCAAGTAAATGAATTCACTGAACATGCTGCAAATTGTTACAAGGAGCCTGTGTGACAGAATTCTCATCCGGTGTGGCGCAACGGCGTTACGATAGAAAATCGAGCCACAGGGTAGAGGATGTGGTGATCTGCTGGACTCATGACACGTTCATATACCTATGGTCTGCGTTCAGTCCCAACTTTTGTCAATGATTTTAGAAAGGAAGAGACAGATTCCATTCTCTTCTGGCTACACCGAATGAAGAAGGTATAATGGCATTGTGGTTTGAAATTCACATTAAAAATGATGTTCCTTCTCTGCCAAGTAGACGCTAGGTTCGACCACAATAACGTCTGGAGTGGCGTCATGTAGAAGCTCTATCACCAGTAACCTTTCTTATACTAGTTATTTATTTCTAGTGACGAAACAAATGCTATGTAGGCTCACGGGACACTTATTCCATCTTTTATCTGACCTTCTGTATGTCGATAAAATTGGTTCTGAACATGGAATGCAACTCAGACCGCCCGTAACGCGGAATTTGATCCCTTCGTGACAATACAGATCGGCTACAATTTGTTGTTTGTTCAAAACTGCAGATTCCTCAACATCTCCACATATTGCGCGTGGATGGGTTCGAATCCTGGCCCGGCACTAAAGATTTCATTACGTATTATCAAGCTCTAGCATTAGTACACCTATCTGCTGGTGGATAATAAATTTGATTTTTAATGTATTTTCATTCGTTGTCAACACTAGCGATATCTGACGTTTTTGACTCCCAGTGAGACACAGAACTATTTGCTAGATCACTATAAGTTCAAGATGTTATTCCGAGCTGCTGGTGGAGAAAAATTTGGTAGCTGACGTCTCTTTGTGTGAAGTCAACAACGATATGTGTGGGGCTCTATTTCCTGTCAGCACTGAACTCTTCGTCATATTATTTCTACTTCAAACATGCTCACATGTCGCTGCTAGTGCAACAAAGCCATATTTAACGTTCGTTTTCTCTAGAATAAAACAGCGATAGGTGACGGGTTGGAATCCTGGGAAGGAAAAAAATTATGTTTCGTCCCGTCATTTCAGTTAAAACATCTAGCTACTGCCGAGAAAATCCGAAATGTCACAGTTGATTGTGCTACGATATCAATCCGATTACGTTCTGGGCTCGAATCCCTGTCCAATACAAAGCTTTACCTCACGCATTTCAAGTAGGTTACTTGTTCAGAAGCAATATTTAACATATCTCGTAGTTCGTTAACAAGGACAATAGATGCTTGGTAGGAATTCGCGTCCTTTAAAAATGGTTGCGTTATGTAATTTAAAGTTATATTTGCTAACTGATACTGCCTAAAATCGAGGTATATCACTCTCTGTATGCCTAATCAGGAATGACTGTTAGTTTCCGTCAGTCACGAAATCTTTGCTTCGTCTGCATGACCTGGGTTTGAATCCATATGCAGAACGAGACGGTTCGTCGCGTCATTTGGTCATACTTATTCTCAAGTAGCTGCTCATGAATAACTTATATTTTTAATGTCATTTTGTGTTAAATAATAAGCACGGTATGTTACTTTGAAGAGGAAATCATGAATACGACGAACTTACTACTTGCATTACCTATCTGACGTAATAATGAGAGTTGTAACATTTCAGGTATGTCATTTATTGTAATAAGTGTGAGCTTAAGAGCCTTAAGGACACTCTTATCTGCGATAAGGTGTTCCCTGGTATTTGTAGTATCGTGGTATTACTTAACATCTTGAGTCATTGCGACACAGAGCAGTGTTTTCTAGTGGTGACTTGTTGGAACCATATCCAATAGTCAAACGACTATACCAAAGAGCGATTAGAGGACCTGCTAGACAGCTGTGTTATGTGGGCTGCATGCGAATCAGGCGAAATGCAATTCAGGTCGTTCGGATACTTTTGAGCACGACTGTACATAAATTCAGTTATAAGTTACCTTATATTTGTGCACACGAAATCATCCTATAAGCTGATCCTTCACTGTACATTATTATAGCATTCCGTTACAGTGATTGCGCAATGTGGTGGCAACTGCATGTTGGTAGGTGGATTTGCAGGCAGAATTGCTGGACTCTGTCCCCTCTTGGTGGCGATGATGGATACCAATTCCAGAATCGTTCCAGCTATTTATCCATCCATCCGAGGCATTGGCAAGCGGCAGGAAAAGCCTTTCTCGGAAACAGTACAATATACCACTCTTACACGGGCAGTGCACAGTTTGGTAGCTCGCCCCCGACTGACTGTTGTTCCACCTTTTCTACCTTGGCCAACCGCAATTTGCGCGCGCTACTCAGTTCCGTTCCCGAGGGGAACCACTACACCTTTTATATACTAAACGACTAAGAACCCTAAGTGAGGATCAGCAGTTTACATAACAGTAAACAAACATTTTCAATAAAACAGAACGTTTGCACATATTGACACTTGTACAAAAAATTATTCACACAGAAATTACAATTATATATAGTAAGTTTTGTTCCCTCCAACTCGGCCAAAGAATTTAAATGACAGATATACTACAATGCATAGAATAAAATCACGACATCAAAGTTTTAACGAAGGAAGGAGTATACAATTTTGTGTTATCGATTCAAACACATTTACAGATACTCAGTGTTATAACATTAAACCAAAGCAAAAGGCAAAATAAATCAGTTGAGTATTAGAGCTATGGTGTTATAGGTTTTCATGTTAGTTGCCGGTTGAATGTTAGTCTAAGGTATTTTAGTGTTTTAGTTCGCAGGATGGGGTGGTCATAAATGATGAGGTAGAAGTCATGGAAATGGAAGGTGTGGGTAGTACATCCTATAATTATTGCCTGAGTTTTGGAGAGGTTAACCTTAAGGAGCCATTGGTTACATTAGGAGGTAAAGCGATTGAGGTGGATTTGGAGGGACTTTGGGATTTCTGGAGCATAGGACAGAGAGTATGGAAAGCAGTTTCATCAGTTACTGAAGGAGGTTGACATAAGACGATGGTTTGGGCATATCAGCGATACATAAGAGTCTGGAGGGGGAGGGAATGGAACCTTGGGGTACTTCTGCAGTTGGGTGGAAGGTATAGGAAATTTTTAACAAGGACAAAGGATAGGCGATTGGAAAGTAAGGACGCAATAAGCTGGACATAGCTGATGGCAAGTGCATACATGCGGAGTTTGAAAAAGGAGACCAGAATTCTATAGGCAGTCGCACACTTTCTTTAGGTCAAGGGAGACAAAGATGGCAGATTTATAGTTGTTGAGCCATTAGAATAGGAGATGGGTGTAGTTCAGCAGTTGATCATCAGCAGAGAGGGAAGGATGGTTGGATTGGTTCAAATGGCTCTAAGCACTATGGGACTCAATATCTGAGGTCATCAGTACCCTAGACTTAGGACTACTTAAACCAAACTAACCTCAGGACATCACACACATCCGTGCAGGATTCGAACCTGCGACTGTAGCAGCAGTGCTGTTCTGGACTGAAGCGCCTAGAACCACTCGACCAGAGCGGCCGGCAGGAAGGGTGGAAGCCACACTAACAGGAAGCAGATGATATTGGTGGGGGGGGGGGGGGCGGTGGACATTATGGAAGAGGATGGATTGAAAGGCCTCGCTAAGTGCTGAGGTGAAGCAGATGGGGCAATTTGGCGAGGTACCAGGTTAGTGTTTGTTTGGTTTGGGAAAAAGCAAGATTTTGGAGGTCTTTCACATGTCTAGATAGTAGCCTGTTCAGAGTATGGTGTTATATGGGGCTACAAGGGTCATGAGGAAGGAGATAAGGCATTCTTTGAAATGGTGATAGGTAATGTCCTACAAAAATATAAAAAGCTCTTCCCTTTCGATGAGAGAAAGAAATTAGTACAAACGCTTATACTCCCAATCATTGATTACAGGGGTATTATCCTACAAGGCCTATCTCAGGAAAATTCGCGACGTCTGGAACTGGTCATGAATGCCTGCGTCAGACATATCTGTGACGTTCGACTTTTTGATCACGTTACACCAGCATATGCAAAATTGTCCTGGCTGCGTGCAGACAAACGCAGAGATTTCCATACACTCTGTCTCATCTACTGCCTTATAAATGTACACTCTCCCTCATATCTCTCCTCGTCCTTAACGCTTATGTCGGAACAACATGACAGAAACACACATTCCCATCATAATAAAATCCTCTCTGTTCCACTGCATCGCTCAGTCACCGTCTCGAAGTCCTTTACAGTAGCGGGAACCCGACTCTGGAGTAACTTCCCTCGTTATGTTAGAGAACTTAAAAACATGTCCGGCTTCAAAAGACATTTAATGACGTATCTACTTAAGCAACAGTAATGCCTTCCTCTGTACATGAATACACTTCACCTCATTACTTCCCTATTTCCCTCTCCTTAAATCTCCCTTCCTCTAAACTCGCTATACTAGCAAACATGTACTTTACACACCAAGATATTAATGTACATCTGCACAAATCTTCTTTACTATTGCCAATTTTTCTCATGTTTATCATTATTATTTGATTTTTTTACGGTTATCATTATTGCTTTTATCATAATTTGTATGTATAGCACCTGTTGTAAAAATACTGCCAGCATTTACTTTATTAGGTCTTAGTCATTACTTTTTATCCTTTTATTCATATTGTCACTAGAGTTATCTAATTTTCTTATTTAAACTATTGTCATGATGTAACTCTGATGTGTGAAATGCTGCCTGTGTGGAACACTGGTCCGATGTAAGAGAGGGCCTGATGACCCTAATCTGATCAGGTTAAATAATTAATAAATAAAAATGAAAAATACAGACTTGACCAGGGGATCGTTTCCTGTGAAGTACTTCTTTTATGCCAGGCGCTGATTTTGGGGTGTATAACTCTGTGTCTGGTATGTTATTCATGTACCAGAAACTGAGAGCCAGGAGTGGTACTGTGATGTCTTGGACAGTAAGGAATTGGTAATAGTCAAATTGTGTGTTATCAGGGATGGGGAAACTGTCAGAGATGTTAAGATGCAAATTGATTGGCTTTGCCCAGGCTGTCGTCTAAGGGAAGTCTGTTGTGAAGGATCAGCCAGTGAGGGATGCGATTGGTGCCAGTAAGCAAATGGAATGCTTTTCAGCTCTTGTAAGAGTTAACTGGGGGTGTAGCATTGAGTCTGGAGCATGTCTCGCGTCAGTCCCAGCGTGCGTTTTTGACATTGAGTAAATGTCTGTGTCGCTGTAGTGGCCAGTGGCGTGTGGTTGTATCCTGGTCACAAGTCTGGAGGAAGAAGTGTTACAAGCAATGGGATTCATGGAGAAGAACTACAGCTTGTGGTGGGGGAGTGGAGCGATGAGTTTGTAATAAGAATGTGGGTGGAGATGACATCTGCAGGAAGGCTGTAGCATGTAGGATATCGATGGGTTGCTGTCAGGTTAGGTTATGGTTTCCTATCTGGATATCAATGGATTCCCAGTAGGCATTCCAGTAACCACAGGAGTAGTCATGGACCATTCTTGGATGGAGATGGAGATGGGCACATGAGGACGAGATAGTGTGTAAGATATGGTGAGGATAGGTAGGCTGTCACTTCCAATTGTACTTGTGCAGTAAGGCGTCCAAAGGAGGCTGGGAGATGCGAGGGCGGCATCTGTGGTGGTGTTACTTTCAGAATGGGTGTGCTGTGGGATGGAGACATTGTCATTTTGGAGGGAGTCTGTCAATTAACGCCATGGCTGGAATTCGAAAGGGGATCTGCTATGGATGTTAAGGTCAGCGGCAATAATATAAATGGAAGTGTACTGTCGACATTGTAAGGAAATCATAGAGGACAGAAGTATTAGGTCGAATGTAGATAGTACTGCAAGCAAGGTTAGGGTTTTGAAGAATAGGTTAAAGATAGGGTGCTCAGTTGGATTGTTGAGTAAGGATTGTGGCTGAACAGGGATGTTTTTGTTGTGGGCAATTGCAGCTCCACATCTGGCTAGGGGGAGAGCATTATCTGTATGATTGAGGATATAAGGAGAAATTCAGATAGTGTGATATGGTTGGAGGAATGTTTCATTAAGGATGAATGCATCGGCATTGAGTTGGGAGAGAGCAGAGCTGCTGTAAATTCATGCATATACGTGTAATGTAGCAACCACTCTTATACCTATTTATGAGTTGGAAGTCACATTCTAACCATCAGAAATGTGGAGAAATGTGGGAAACACATCGTGCGATATTTTTAAAAATATAGTGCTTATAATCTTACATGAGCACAGCCTCTCAAGACGAAACATTGGCCAGTCACATCCAGTCTAGTCTAGCAACATCTACCAAGTTTATTGTGCACCTGAAGAGCAAGAGCCTTTCTTTGTACCTACCAGCTGCAACAGGCTAACAAGGGGAGTGCCAGGGTTGGAAAATGTGGTTCGGAGTGGGACGGCGCGTGTTTGCAGCACTGCCCCATACAGTTACAATGCCCCAGCCATACGGCCAGGTGGCCAGCCATTCATCAGAAAAACGCTCCGAAACTTTCAGTCCTACAGTATATAATACCCATGCGTCCGGTCACTGAACCGCGCAGTGGCCGATTCAAAATTGGAAACAATTCGTACTTCGTATTTTCAAAGTATCTGTTTGCTTTTCCTTATTAAAAAAATACAATGATGTTCAGATTTAAAACTTTTGTTTTTTCAACATTTTCAACTTTTCCAACCAAATTATTGCCTTCAAATATTCGTTCATATTTTATTTTGAAAACTGTGTGCATGGGAGAATAGAATTCATATTGTGAATACTATGAATAATGATATGTTTATTCGCTGGATTCCGAAATTACACAAGAGCCAGAATGATATTTGTCATAAAAACACTCGAAACAAAAGTTGTTTGAACAATTTCCTCATCGAATAAATGATGATTTTTTACACGAGCAGCGAGTTTTGAGGATATCTGTCGAAAAGCAGACCTCTTTAACATTTCTAAAGATGTGTCTTTCTGCTGTTAGTTTCGACGCGTACCATGCGTATTGGCTCATATTGTGAAAAACAGATAATGACTGATGGCGAATGATCGAGTGAATTTTAATACAATCTTCTCGTGAATTAATCTCTCGTTCCTATTCAATTAACGTGGCGTAATTTTGCAGGCATTTAATGAAATTTTTCAGCTGTCTGTGAAAATAAACATCACGAAGCTGCACTATTGGTGTACACTTCGGTGGAATTACTTTGAGGGTACAGGTGGGACGTTGTGCGTCGTCCTGGAAAACCTCGTCATACAGTTCTGGTTGTGTTTGTCCTCCCCAGGAGTCGACAATGAGGAGAAACCTTTTGTTCCCAACATATGGCTTCAAAGATGTTTTAAGAAACTCGTTGTACGTGGTTGTAGTCAGCTTTCCAGTTTTTGATGACGTCATAATGACGTTCTTGTATGTTTTGGCGTATTCATCGATTGTCTTCTATACTCGGGGTCCAAATGCACCTATTGTCTCCTGCGGGCATACGAAAACACTCGGCAGGACACGTCCAGAAAAAGTAATAGCAAATTGTTCTGTATATGAATGCGTAACTTTCTTCATGTCCATTCCTTTATGGGTGAGAGTCCAGTTGAAAGTAGACTGGTACTGACATCCTGGAAGCAAATGAAACACTACGATATTTAATGACCAAAACGATTGTACAATTACATGATTATATAAGAGAATTACTCAAATGGGTATTCGTTGTTTGAAATACCATTTGTAGTATGTGATTTCATTTTGTGTCACATACCTGTTTCATCTGTGTTGATAATACAGTCCTTGTCACAAGTGAGTATTAAATCTCGAGTTTGTAGCCGGAAAGTTTCTGCAACAGCCAAGGTTTCTTCCAATGTCACTGTTTCCTTTCGTGATACGAATTTTATTACTTTCCGTTGACGAATTCTGTGCCGTTGTTTAAATCTCCCCACCCATCGACTAGAAGCTTTAAATTCAAAGTTTTCATACGGTGCGGCCGCTGCTAAAGCCCACTGTCGCAGATTTCAAGTGGTAACTTGCTGGTAATTGTGCCTAGCTTCGACAAAACGATCGTAAGTCCACGAATCTATCTCTGTGTATTTGTCAAATACAGATCCACCCTTTTTAATTTCGCCTTCCCATCGCGATAAATATTGCTTCTTTTTTTTCTTTCTTTGACATCCTTTACTTTTCAGCGTCTGCATACTCCACCGAGGATGTGCTTTCGCAATTTTGACTCATTGTATTTTGTATTCTAGCGGAATAGATGCAGGCTCTTTGGTTTTTTTTCCCTGGGGTTCATACTCGACCGAAGAATCGTCTATTGCAACCTCTTCGAATTCTACATCTTCACCACCTTCATCCTCGTGAAGCAACTCTTCATAAACCTCGATAGTGTTTTCACTCAAGAAATCTATCACAGTGTTGCACAACTTCTGTGCCATCAGCTTAGGATACTTTGAAAATACGAAGCACGAATTGTTACCAATATTGCATCGGCCACCGCGCCATTCGATTCAGTGAGCGGACGCATGGGTGTTATATAGTGTAGGACTGAAAGTTTCGGAGCGTTTTTCTGGTGAATGGCTGGCCATCTGGTCGTATGGCTGGGGCATTGTAACTCTATGGGGTAGTGCTGCAAACACGCGCCGTCCCACTCCGAACTTCATTTCCCAACCCTGGCACTCCCCTTGTCAGCCACAGCTTCCGCTAGGCGGAGCCCCCGTGACCAGGCCAACCGCTGCTACTGACTGGCTTTGCTATAGTCTGTCTGTAAACTCAAGAGCGAGCAGCGCATTTGGTGGGGGAAGTGGCCTTTCCCGGAAGAACCCTGCCAGTGGCCTACAGGGCAACCCAAAATCAGTTGCCCCTTATCTAACCAGCGGTGTTGTTGGGCGTGCGGTGATACACGTCGTTTCTGTTCGTGGGATCTTAGTTGCCAGTGTCAGTTAGCTGACTTCGTGTACTCACTGATACACTTCAGTATCCGGAAGTGATGGATAATCGCCCTACATTGCAAGAAAATGTGCAGAATACGAAGAAGATATTCGCGCAGAACGAGCGTTCGATCGTCTCTAACGTTATTAAAGCTTGTGTTAAGGAGGCTACACAAAAAGAACTGTTGGCTAATATTACTAGTCCCAATCAAAGGGCTGCAGTTTATGCAAACGTCAGCCTCGCCAAAATAGGACGCATAAGGAAGGAACGCGAAAAGAAGGCACATGGTTTACTGGAATCGCCGCGAAGAAAAACTAATAATTTAGGGAGGAAACTCATTGTTATACACAGTTTCACAAAATCTGTCATTCGACAAACGATGGAGGACTTTTACACAAACCAAAAAATAATGCCCCCTTTACGGAAATTACTCACTGGCGTGAAACAAAAAATACATTTTCGTTGCAGAAAGATGTTTTACACAAGACATTGCGTGAAATGGGATTTACCTGGAAATACTTTTCAGACATGTTTACGAAGACAATGACAAAAAAAGCAGTGAGAATCGAACTAGTACAACATACGTAATTATAAATTTCAGGTTACTTTTTAAACACTCTTCGTGTTGTAAATAAGTTATACAGAACTGCAACCAGTCACTTTTTTGAATAATTATGTTTTATTCCATGAACCGGTTCTATGATGTAACTTCCTGAAACCATCTGAAGATAAACCTGAAAAAGTGACAGGTTGCAGTTCTGTACAACTTATTTACATTCAATATACAGTCACGGTTCTAAAATATCCGTAATGGATAATCATACTCTTCATGTTGCAAGAATTATTAAGTTTTAATGCAGCCCTTCAAAGAAAACTTCTACCTTTTAGTAGAAACACAAAGTAAAAACAAGCCTTAAATTCTACAGACTGATTGCACCATATCTGGTTCGTCTTACGAATAGAGGAACATACATTCATATGAATAGGCATTCGGTTCTATGTTTGTAGTAGAATTCTGACTTCCGTTCTTATGTTAATACACTCCTGGAAATTGAAATAAGAACACCGTGAATTCATTGTCCCAGGAAGGGGAAACTTTATTGACACATTCCTGGGGTCAGATACATCACATGATCACACTGACAGAACCACAGGCACATAAACACAGGCAACAGAGCATGCACAATGTCGGCACTAGTACAGTGTATATCCACCTTTCGCAGAAATGCAGGCTGCTATTCTCCCATGGAGACGATCGTAGAGATGCTGGATGTAGTCCTGTGGAACGGCTTGCCATGCCATTTCCACCTGGCGCCTCAGTTGGACCAGCGTTCGTGCTGGACGTGCAGACCGCGTGAGACGACGCTTCATCCAGTCCCAAACATGCTCAATGGGGGACAGATCCGGAGATCTTGCTGGCCAGGGTAGTTGACTTACACCTTCTAGAGCACGTTGGGTGGCACGGGATACATGCGGACGTGCATTGTCCTGTTGGAACAGCAAGTTCCCTTGCCGGTCTAGGAATGGTAGAACGATGGGTTCGATGACGGTTTGGATGTACCGTGCACTATTCAGTGTCCCCTCGACGATCACCAGTGGTGTACGGCCAGTGTAGGTGATCGCTCCCCACACCATGATGCCGGGTGTTGACTCTGTGTGCCTCGGTCGTATGCAGTCCTGATTGTGGCGCTCACCTGCACGGCGCCAAACACGCATACGACCATCATTGGCACCAAGGCAGAAGCGACTCTCATCGCTGAAGACGACACGTCTCCATTCGTCCCTCCATTCACGCCTGTCGCGACACCACTGGAGGCGGGCTGCACGATGTTGGGGCGTGAGCGGAAGACGGCCTAACGGTGTGCGGGACCGTAGCCCAGCTTCATGGAGACGGTTGCGAATGGTCCTCGCCGATACCCCAGGAGCAACAGTGTCCCTAATTTGCTGGGAAGTGGCGGTGCGGTCCCCTACGGCACTGCGTAGGATCCTACGGTCTTGGCGTGCATCCGTGCGTCGCTGCGGTCCGGTCCCAGGTCGACGGGCACGTGCACCTTCTGCCGACCACTGACGACAACATCGATGTACTGTGGAGACCTCACGCCCCCCGTGTTGAGCAATTCGGCGGTACGTCCACCCGGCCTCCCGCATGCCCACTATACGCCCTCGCTCAAAGTCCGTCAACTGCACATACGGTTCACGTCCACGCTGTCGCGGCATGCTACCAGTGTTAAAGACTGCGATGGAGCTCCGTATGCCACGGCAAACTGGCTGACACTGACGGCGGCGGTGCACAAATGCTGCGCAGCTAGCGCCATTCGACGGCCAACACCGCGGTTCCTGGTGTGTCCGCTGTGCCGTGCGTGTGATCATTTCTTGTACAGCCCACTCGCAGTGTCCGGAGCAAGTATGGTGGGTCTGACACACCGGTGTCAATGTGTTCTTTTTTCCATTTCCAGGAGTGTATTATTTACTCTATAATGTTTCGTTTCGAAGTAGCTATCGTCTTTGGTTTTCCTTATACTCTTAACGCGTTTGTCTAAAAATAAACGCAGACGGGACGTATCTGTACACGGCGTCGCCACAGACTTAAAGTGCGCGCCGCGGCAGGTACTGTACTACGTTGTGGAACAGCCTATAGAAGTGCCCTGTGACGTAGCAGGGTAGGCAGAGTGGGGACTTGTGCGCTCCCTCTTCAGTTTACCGACAGACTATACCTTCTAGCACATTGTGAGACAAGCAGGTGCGACTTGCACACAGCGTTCTGATCGGAATTCCACCCCTAATCTAGACTCCGCAGTTTAAGAAATCCGCTTTACCCAATCTGAGACTGGGACATTGTTGTTCATGCACTTGGAATTTTTCATGTGAAATGTATATTCCTCTATTTTATGCTCACTATTTTCGAAGGCAGAAGAAATCGGAACATACAAACGTTTACACATGGCTTACGTATCGTTCTTAGTGCGAAAATCCTGTACAAGGGTATGGAATAGGCTCTAACATTCGGAAAAAAAACTGTTCAAATGGCTCTGAGCACTAAGGGACTCAACTGCTGTGGTCATCAGTCCCCTAGAACTTAGAACTACTTAAACCTAACTAACCTAAGATTATCACACACATCCATGCCCGAGGCAGGATTCGAACCTGCGACCGTAGCAGTCGCACGAAAAAAAAAAAAAAAAACTGTTCCTATCAGTTAAATATCTGTTACATCCTACATCATGTGACTAGAATATTAAACTCGTTTTTGGGTCATGACGGAATGCTATGAGCAAGCTCTGCATCTGTCACAGTATGACTCGTCACTTTCGAGCTCTATTATGATAGTCAAATGCATCACCTATGAAGTCTCTTAAGGTAACCACATGGCTGAACAGGGGATTTGTAAAGATCAGGTTAATCCTACGGATCGCTTTATAACTTGGGTGGTATAGCTGATTTTATTACGACTGCCATCTCTCTGTGTGACGGTGAGAGACTGAAACTGCCCTAAAAGACCTCGCCGCCACGAGAACACGGATGATTACCGCTCCAACTCGCGAATCACATCTCTGGCACTCTCGCCCTCGCTTCCACCCGTCCGGCGGCACGTCATTGATATCAAATTCATTGTCTACTTAATTAAACTGATAATGAAAGACCCTTTGCATTGTGAGTAATTTTTTTTTTTCCTGTAGTGGATCGTATTGGCTATGTAACTCAAATGTGAATCCTGGAGGGAAGGCGATTTCTCTTCGAGGAACACAATTGAGAAAATTTAGACAATCCATATTTGAGGTGACTGCAGAAGGATTGTACTACCGCCAATTTTCGCGAAATGTAAGTCCATGAAGATATGGTACGAGAAATTCCTGGAGGGAAGGCGATTTCTCTTCGAGGAACACAATTGAGAAAATTTAGACAATCCATATTTGAAGTGACTGCAGAAGGATTGTACTACCGCCAATTTTCGCGAAATGTAAGTCCGTGAAGATATGCTACGAGAAATTGGCACTCATATGGAGGCATATAAATAGTCCTTTTCTTCCACGTCTATTTGCGAGTGGAGGAGGATAGGAAATGACTGGTAGTGGTACAGGGTACTCTCCACTACGCACGCTTGCGAAGTATGCACATAGACGTAGATGTAAATATAGGCTACCTGTTAAGCTATCAGTCCATCCATTTATAGGCGCACAGACACACGGAAGACTGTTGCCTATTTTTTACCGAGAAAACAAGAAACCTAACTTCTGCTGCTGACTGTCTGTCAGTAAAAGCCTACATATCAGCTTCTAATTTTCTCACTACAGTCACTTCACGAGACGTCTGTGGGAGGGGTTATATGTTTGCTCACAACGCTTAGAAGAGGCGGAAAAGATATCATCTTCAACCTCACTATTGTCAGAGTATTGCTTACCCGCAAAATTCACAACGATCATATACACTACTGGCCATTAAAATGACGTGCTACAGACGCGAAATTTAACCGATAGCAAGAAGATGCTGTGATATGCAAATGATTAGTTTTTCAGAGCATTCACACAAGGTTGGCGCCGGTGGCGACACCTACAACGTGCTGACATGAGGAAAGTTTCCAACCGATTTCTCATACACAAACAGCAGTTGACCGGCGTTGCCTGGTGAAACGTTGTTGTGATGCCTCGTGTAAGGAGGAGAAATGCGTACCATCACGTTTCCGACTTTGATAAAGGTCGGCTTGTAGCCTATCGCGATTGCGGTTTATCGTATTGCGACGTTGCTGCTCGCGGTGGTCGAGATCCAATGACTGTTAGCAGAATATGGAATCGGTGAGTTCAGGAGAGTAATACGGAACGCTGTCCTGGATCCCAACGGCCTCGTATCACTAGCAGTCGAGATGACAGGCACCTTATCCGCATGGCTGTAACGGATTGTGCAGCCACGTCTCGATCCCTGAGTCAACAGATGGGGACGTTTGCCAGACAAGAACCATTTGCACGAACAGTTCGACGACGTTTCCAGCAGCACGGACTATCAGCTCGGATACCACGGCTGCAGTTACCCTTGACGCTGCATCACAGACAGGAGCGCTGGCGATGGTGTACTCAATGACGAACCTGGGTGCACGGATGGCAAAACGTCACGTTTGTGGCTGAATCCAGGTTCTATTTACAGCGTCATGATGGTCGCATCCGTGTTTGGCGACATCGCGGTGAACGCACATTGGAAGCGTGTATTCGTCATCGCCATACTGGCGTATCAACCGGCGTGATGGTATGGGGTGCCATTGGTTACACGTCTCGGTCATCTGTTGTTCGCATTGACGACACTTTGAACAGTGGACGTTACATTTCAGATGTTTTACGACCCGTGGCTCTACCCTTCATTCGATCCCTGCGAAACCCTACATTTCAGCAGGATAATGCACGACTGCATTATGCAGGTCCTGTTCGAGCCTTTCCGGACACAGAAAATGTTCGACTGCTGCCCTGACCAGCACATTCTCCAGATCTCTCACCAATTGAAAACGTCTGGTCAATGGTGGCCGAGCAACTGCCTCGTCACAATACGCCAGTCACTACTCTTGATGACCTTTGGTATTGTGTTGAAGCTGGATGGGCAGCTGTACCTGTACACGCCATCCAAGCTCTGTTTGATTCAATGCCCATGCGTGTCAAAGCCGTTATTACGGTCAGAGGTGGTTGTTCTGGGTACTGATTTCTCAGGATCTATGCACCCAAATTGCGTGAAAATGTAATCACATTTCAGTTCTATTACAATATATTTTTCCAATGAATACCCGTTTATCATCTGCATTTATTCTTGATGTAGCAATTTTAATGGCCAGTAGTCTATATGAGGAGTACACAGAGAAAATCAGATACATCTACAATTTCATAGAAACCGAATGATTGTCTCTAATAATATCCCTGCACATGTCCTAATCTCTTCTATCGTATTACAGTGATCAGTACGCTACATATACGATGGCATAATGTTATCTGAGTCTTCGTTGACAGCGTAATAATGTATGGGGAATGGATGAACAGTTTTTAAATAGGGATTTATCTCCATAATACAATTCTAACAGTATCGCAAAGCTTCCAACACGAGCACTATCCACTGAATCTTTTACTTTGGTGCAACAGTCGCGCACATTCATGCACACTTCAGAGCTGCTGCAAGAGTAGGGAGAGATTCGGCGTTTAATCACAGCATTGTTCACTTTCCCCTCACGCGCTCTTAGCTAGTGGGCCGACCATGGTACGGTATTCCGTCTAGAACAGCGTATACCCACACGGTAGTGCGCATATGCGTAGTGAAGTTATTAATTTAGAACCCACTCATACGTACACCAATTAATCAACAAGTACAAGCCAGACCAAATCAGTGTCCATGTTTCCTCCGCAACAGCAGTCATCTTAGTGCCTCTTCCACCTCGATCCGAATTGTAGTGGCACAGTCTCCTGGTGACATGAAGACAGAAATTGCGGTCATTCGCCTCCTACATTGTCACTTCTCAGTTGGTTGATCACACTCCCTTAAAAAGCCATGCAAATGAATTCGAGCCTGATGTATTCTTCTGTTTTAGCTCACCAACCTGTCAGTAGTCAGAGTCTGGGTTGCTTCCCATAAGATTCTAGCAAATGAATCTGACACCGACATATGCATTCGTCTTCGGCTCGCTCTAGATGATTACAGCTAGGCATTTTACTGGGGTTAAAGCTTCCATTGACAGTGTACGGTATTCCCAGTCCTACTAATGTGCTACAGATTTAGTTACATTCAGCTCGACTACCAGCCCCAACATAGGTCATCCCGCCTGCTTGCAGACAACTCCATCACCTGCCATCGTCCTACACATAGAACAAAATCTCCTCAAGCCGCGCTACAGTTTATGGCAGAAAATACATCGCAGCGGTATTATCGATTACCCTGCCAGTCCAATCTTACTCACTGATCGGGTTAAAATATTATTATCTATATACTTCCATACATACTCAAATGTATCCTTATTCAGGGAGAAATAGTACGTCTTTCCCACAGTTTCTTCTTTTTTTTTCGTTACATATTCGAATGGACTATGCCAACGCACGCGAACTTAGCAGTATCCATATGAAGCTCTTGCTTCGCTAATCAGCCACGTAACACGAACTGATGTGGGCTCACATTTGTGGACAGTGCCTATGTAGTGTCAGGATGTCGTGTGTATGTTACTTTCCACCAGTACGTATCATTTAACCACAGACGGCTCTATGCGTGTTAACAGTTAACGTCGGTACAGCAGCTGATAATGACATCCAAGTTATAGTGGAAGTCGAGAATGTATGGCGAGGCACGAAGTTAAGGCTTGTTCAAATTATATATATCGAGGCGGAGTTGACGGTTGAGTACGACACGCTCTGTCTCGGCATTCCCGTCTCTGACAGCAACAGCGTTAATCCATCATTACTGTTTTCTAGCTCGATAGTAATCGTAGGGCGTGTTCCTAAAGCATCATGTTGCAATTGGGAGATGGGAATGTACTAGACATGGCCTACATCTAAACAGAATGGGGAAAGATAGGTTGGCTGACCTTCTTGCAGATAATATACAGGGGACCACCATCGCACATATCAAGATCCCTATGGTTACTGGTGTCAGGGGCGCATCTTTTTTTTAGGTTGAAATCGGGATTCAGGCACATTGTTTTGAAAGAAGTAACAATAGCAGAAGACCTCGACACAGTGCTTAATAATGCGCAGAAAAGTTTAAGGTTAGCGTATTTCATAAAAATATTAGAGTATTGAGTAATAATGTAAAAGAGCTGCAAGAGCTTACTGTCTATTTGGAAAATATAGAGATATCTGAAAATACAGACATCCTGTGCCTGTTTGAGCACCACAGAACCACAGGGTTACATAAGTTACATATGAAAGGTTACAGTATTGCATCTTTTTTTTTTTTTTTTTGTCATCAGTCTACTGACTGGTTTGATGCGGCCCGCCACGAATTCCTTTCCTGTGCTAACCTCTACATCTCAGAGCAGCACTTGCAACCTATGTCGTCAACTAGTTGCTTGACGTATTCCAATCTCTGTCTTCCTCTACAGTTTTTGCCCTCTACAGCTCCCTCTAGTACCATGGAAGTCATTCCCTCATGTCTTAGCAGATGTCCTATCATCCTGTCCCTTCTCCTTATCAGTGTTTTCCACGTATTCCTTTCCTCTCCGATTCTGCGCAGAGCATCCTCATTCCTTACCTTATCAGTCCAGTGCTTCGATTCTCTTCTGTTCCGGTTTTCCCACAGTCCATGTTTCACTACCATACAATGCTGTACTCCAGACGTACATCCTCAGAAATTTCTTCCCCAAATTAAGGCCGGTATTTGATATTAGTAGACTTCTCTTGGCCAGAAATGCCTTTTTTGCCATAGCGAGTCTGCTTTTGATGTCCTCCTTGCTCCGTCCGTCATTGGTTATTTTACTGCCTAGGTAGCAGAATTCCGTAACTTCATTGACTTCGTGACCATCAATCCTGATGTTAAGTTTCTCGCTGTTCTCATTTCTACTACTTCTCATTACCTTCGTCTTTCTCCGATTTATTCTCAAACCATACTGTGTACTCATTAGACTGTTCATTCCGTTCAGCAGATCATTTAATTCTTCTTCACTTTCACTCAGGACAGCAATGTCATCAGCGAATCATATCATTGATATCCTTTCACCTTGTATTTTAATTCCACTCCTGAACCTTTCTTTTATTTCCATCATTGCTTCCTCGATGTACAGATTGAAGAGTAGGGGCGAAAAGCTACAGCCTTGTCTTACACCCTTCTTAATACAAGCACTTCGTTATTGATCGTCCACTCTTATTATTCCCTCTTGGTTGTTGTACATATTGTATATGACCCGTCTCTCCCTATAGCTCGAACAGGTTGCACCATTTTATATTGTCGAACGCTTTTTCCAGGTCGACAAATCCTATGAAAGTGTCTTTATTTTTCTTTAGCCTTGCTTCCATTATTAGCCGTAGCGTCAGAATTGCCTCTCTCGTCCCTTTACTTTTTCTAAAGCCAAACTGATCGTCACCTAGCGCATTCTCAATTTTCTTTTCCATTCTTCTGTATATTATTCTTGAAAGCAGCTTCGATGCATGAGCTGTTAAGCTGATTGTGCGATAATTCTCGCACTTGTCAGCTCTTGCCGTCTTCGGAATTGTGTGGATGATGCTTTTCCGAAAGTCAGATGGTATGTCGCCAGACTCATATATTCTACACACCAATGTGAATAGTCGTTTTGTTGCCACTTCCCCCAATGATTTTAGAAATTCTGATGGAATGTTATCTATCCCTTCTGCCTTATTTGACCGTAAGTCCTCCAAAGCTCTTTTAAATTCCGATTCTAATACTGGATCCCCCATCTCTTCTAAATCGACTCCTGTTTCTTCTTCTATCACATCAGACAAATCTTCACCCTCATAGAGGCTTTCAGTGTATTCTTTCCACCTATCTGCTCTCCTCTGCATTTAACAGTGAAATTCCCGTTGCACTCTTAATGTTAACATCGTTGCTTTTATTGTCACCAAAGGTTGTTTTGAATTTCCTGTATGCTGAGTCTGTCCTTCCGACAATCAGATCTTTTTCGATGTCTTCACATTTTTCCTGCAGCCATTTCGTCTTTGCTTCCCTGCACTTCCTATTTAATTCATTCCTCAGCGACTTGTATTTCTGTATTCCTGATTTTCCCGGAACATGTTTGTAATTCCTCCTTTCATCAATCAACTGAAGTATTTCTTCTGTTACCCATGGTTTCTTCGCAGCTACCTTCTTTGTACCCATGTTTTCCTTCCCAACTTCTGTGATGGCCCTTTTTAGAGATGTCCATTCCTCTTCAACTGCACTGCCTACTGCGCTATTCCTTATTGCTGTATCTATAGCGTTAGAGAATTTCAAACGTATCTCGTCATTCCTTAGTACTTCCTTATGCCACTTCTTTGCGTATTGACTCTTCCTGACTAATGTCTTGAACTTCAGCCTACTCTTCATCACTACTATATTGTGATCTGAGTTTACATCTGCTCCTGGGTTCTCCTTACAATCCAGTATCTGATTCCGGAATCTCTGTCTGACCACGATGTAATCTAATTGAAATCTTCCCGTATCTCCCGGCCTTTTCCAAGTATACCACCTCCTCTTGTGGTTCTTGAATAGGGTATTTGCTATTACTAGCTGAAACTTGTTACAGAACTCAATTAGTCTTTCTCCTCTTTCATTCCTCGTCCCAAGCCCATATTCTACCGTAACCATTTCTTCTACTCCTTCCCCTACAACTGCATTCCAGTCGCCCATGACTATTAGATTTTCGTCGCCCTTTACATACTGCATTACCCTTTCAATATCTTCATACAGTTTCTCTATTTGTTCATCTTCAGCTTGCGACGTCGGCATGTATACCCGAACTATCGTTGTCGGTGTTGGTCTGCTGTCGATTCTGATTAGAACAACCTGGTCACTGAACTGTTCACAGTAACACACCCTCTGCCCTACCTTCCTATTCATAACGAATCCTACACCTGTTATACCATTTTCTGCTGCTGTTGATATTACCCGATACTCATCTGACCAGAAATCCTAGTCTTCCTTCCACTTCACTTCACTGACCCCTACTATATCTAGATTGAGCCTTTGCATTTCCCTTTTCAGATTTTCTAGTTTCCCTACCACGTTCAAGCTTCTGACATTCCACGCCCCGACTCGCAGAACGTTATCCTTTCGTTGATTATTCATTCTTTTTCTCATGGTAACCTCCCCCTTGGCAGTCCGCTCCCGGAGATCCGAATGGGGGACTATTCCGGAATCTTTTGCCAATGGAGAGATCATGATGACACTTCTTCAATTACAGGCCACATGTCCTGTGGATACACGTTACGTGTCTTTAATGCAGTGGTTTCCATTGCCTTCTGCATCCTCATGTCGTTGATCATTGCTGATTCTTCCGCATTTAGGGGCAATTTCCCACCCCTAGGACAAGAGAGTGCCCTGAACCTCTATCCGCTCCTCCGCCCTCTTTGACAAGGCCGTTGGCAGAATGAGGCTGACTTCTTATGCCGGAAGTCTTCGGCCGCCAATGCTGATTATTTATCAAAATTTAGGCAGTGGCGGGGATCGAACCCGTGACCGAAGACGTTTTGATTATGAATCAAAGACGCTATCCCTAGACCATGTGTACATCTTACTCACGCAGAAAAAACGTGGGAATCGTTACGTATATTTAGGTGGAACACAAAACATCGAGACAAGTAGTTCTAGTAGTGACGAGAACATAGAAGTGCGTGCTTCTGAATTAATGAAGAAAAATGGTTCGCTTTTAATTGTAACTGTATATAGGACCAGACTGGGAAATTTGGAACTATTTATGAGGAATGCGGAGTACCTACTGAGCTATCTGTCAGACAGCAGCAAGCAACTAACTATCTGTGGTAACGTCAGCGTAGATTTTCTGAAGAATTCTGATAGGACAAACTATCTGGAGACCTCATTTAGCTTCTACAATTTGATCTCACTAATTAACCTTCCAATGTGGATGGATAAAGACACTAGGACTCTAATTGATAATGTTTTCTTTGATGAAGTTCAGAGAAATAAAATAACTGTTTACCCTGTGACAAATGCTATCTCTGATCACGATGCACAGCGTTGCAGTGTGGCTACTCCTCAGTGGAAATTGTAGTAACACATTATGTAACATATATGATACTTCGACGGCTCCTGTCGGCAGAAGAAAACACAGAAAGGAGTTTTCCAGTGAAAGAGGAGTAAAGCGAGGGAACGCTAAGTCCCCGAAACTATTTATAACAGTTCTTGACAAGGCTATGTGCAAAAATAATTAGAAGGAGCCTCGCGGGATTAGCGGAGCGGTCTGAGGCGCTGCAGTGCTGGACTGTGCGGCTGGTCCCGGCGGAGGTTCAAGTCCCCCCTCGGGCAAGGGTGTGTGTGTTTGTCCTTAGGATAATTTAGGTTATGTAGTGTGTAAGCTTAGGGACTGATGACCTTAGCAGTTAAGTCCCATAACATTTCACACACATTTTTGAATTAGAAGGAAACAGAAATTAGAATGAATGCGAAAAAAGACTCACTAACTTCAGATTTGCAGATTATATAGCAGTCATAGCCAATAGCATCACAAAACTGCAATCCTCTATAAAGGATTTATCAGGTAGCTGGAAAAAAGTGACCTTCATATAAATCTGTCCAAAATAAATGCAATGTATAAGTAGGTTAACTGCAATACAAATAATACTGAACAACAACTGTCTAAAGAAAGTTGACGAATATGTTTATAGTGGTCAGTTAATTAATATCCAAGAAGATTTAAATGTGCAAATTTTCCAGAAACCAACAAGGTTGTAAGGCTTATGGAAGACACGAAGCGGTTTTTAAATCTAATATGCCAAGAAACTTTTTATGGAAGTTTATTTTCGGTGTGTTCTTGCTGTGTAACATATGGCTGTGAAATTGGGTTTAAACGAGCTCAGAGAGCTATGGAAATGTCACTTCCAGGTCCTCATGAGAAAAATCGGAAAATAAGTGAAGAGATAAGACTGATAACAGGAGTTTACGATGTTTGGGAAATGGTAAAGGCTCTAAAGCGGAAACTAGCAGGATTCATCGCACGGAAAAATGGTGGAAGACAGACAAAAGTGGCAGCAAGTTGGAGGGAAGACCGGCCGACCGCTGTGATAAGGAAATGAAGAGAGTTGCAGGCTTCATTTGTCAGAGAACAGCAGGAGACAGCGTGGAAACAGCAGCTGAAATTGTATTTGTTAGCTTAAGGTTAAAGAGGGTACATCTTGTAAAGGCTGAATTAGCTAAACAATAAATAAATAAACAATGACAAAGAATTTGTCGGTAGCTCTGTGCGTCTCGTAAGTCTATGGAACGAACCTGGCTATTGACACATTTGTTTTACTTCCATAACAGTTAAAAAGGGAAATGTTGATTAACAAATATCGAATCATAATTTTAATGAAAGTTATAAACATTTTTAATTAACCCTAATAGATGTATGTCAGATATTAAAATGTTATACAGACATGCTAAACACCTTTTTGAATGAGAAAAATTGTGTGCAGTAATCATCTCTAGAAATATAACAGTATTTGCTTTGCTAATTTGATGTTTCGCATTTTTGAACCAAATTTTAATTTACTGTGAATACTGGAATTTTCATGCAAATATAATTAAATAAGACGTTATTTTGATTAAAAATCAGGATTCCATATCTGTCAATGTGATATTTGCCTTTGTTAACAAATGTCGAATTAAAAGATGAATAAAAGCTACCATCCAGATTCGAACCAGTGACTTTATAATTACAAGGCAATTACGTCAGGCGCTGAGCTACTGACGAATGCCGTGCTGCTGTTGGACACAGATTTCCGGCAGTGTCACTCAAATCCTGCAAGTATTGCGACGTGGTCCAACTGGAATTCACCAAAATATTCTCGTGGAGAGCGCCTATTTTTTTCCACTTGGTATGTCTTTTAAAATACGTAGATGTAAGTTTAAGATCATAGCCACCACACCCGCAAACATGTCTTCTGCCACTTTTATTTGTTCTACTGTACGTCGTGTAGATGCCAACGATATTTCGAAACTGTAGTTCCTTTCCAACTTGTGCGTTCAAATCGCACACTAGAATTATGACGTTCCCAGTCTGGCTTCTTTGTAATTAGCTCCCTACCTGCTCCTAGGATGTGACTGCATTTTTAGTGTGTCTTCAGTTATTTTCTTTTATGGATGCGTGGGCACTGAACAACGTGTAGCTTTTTTTTCCACATTTCAATGTGGCAGCAGAGAGTCTGTTAGGAGAGGGTTTGGGGTCTGCTACTGGCTTGTGAATTTAGAATGCTGTGCCGATCTCCGTAAGATACACTACGATCTTCGACCACGTTTCCCTTTGAACATTTTGCAACTCTCTGAGTGAAAGATCTTTGAATCTGTAAATCGCGTCTCGTGTAACGAAAGAATCTGAATGTTCTGCTTTTCTGTGTCACTACAGTTCGTTCTGAAGTAGTGTCCAAGATAGTATACCAAGAAGCAACAAGTGTGTCTAGATATTAACGCTTCTTAGCTTATACGTTAGACGTGGTTTCATCGACCAATGTGTTGCTCTCATTTCTACTTTCTACTGCTTGAAGGCCTCCAAATGCCTCCCACTACACCTTGCTTGCCAGTACAGCCCCCCGCCTCCCCCCCCCCCCCCCCCCCTCCGCCAACCAAGAATCCGAAGACCTGTGCGCACAGCCCAGAGTTATGCTGCATCCCCGTTACCTGTTACCACTTCGGGTAGTTCTTTCTGAAAGTATTTGGATCATGCATACGTGCTTTTTCTCCATATTATGCTTTTTTTTTGGGGGGGGGGGGGGAGGGGATACACGGGATACACTGATAAGCCAAAACAGTATGACCACTGCACACAGCAACGTTGCTTGCCGCTTGGTGGCATTGTGGGCACTTGATGCGGTAGCAAACGTATGTGACCGAAGATATAGGCCACAGATCGGTAAGCCTATTGAGATAACCGACTTTGAGAAAGGGCAGATTATTATTAGGCAGTGTCTCGAAAACTGCGAAGCTGGTCGAATGTTGATGTGCAACTGTCGTGAACAGCTACGGAAAGAAGTAGGACGACAGTGAAACTACTACTAGGTGCTAAATGTTTGGACGTCCACGACTCTTCTCTTCACAGATTGTGGGATTTGGAAGCTTGTCTGCTCTGTAAAGTAGGATAGATGGTGATCTGTGGTATCTCTACCGAAAGAAGTGCTGGTGCACTTACAAGTGTTTCGGGGAACACCGTTCATCGTACATTGTTGAACATGGAGCTCCGCAGCAGACCATCCCTACATGTTCACACGGTAACCCAACGAAATCGCCAATTACTACTGCAGTGGGCACGGGACCATCGCAATTAGACGGTTTATCAATGGTTGTTTGGGTGAATCACATTTTTGGAACACTAGGTCGATGGTCGTCTCCGCAAACGCCATCATGGAGGTGAACGGCGGCTCGAAACGTGCAGCGCGCCGCGGACGCACGCTGGTGGGAGCAGTAGTATGCTGTGGAAGACATTCTTCTATGTTGCATGGGATCTCTGGTGGTTATCGAGGATACGCTGATAGCAGCGAACCACCAGCATCCTTTCACGATTCGTGTCTGCCCCGACGGCGATGTCATCTTTCAGCAGTACAATTGTCCGTGACTCGGAGCCAGAACGTGCTAAGTGGTTTGAGGAGCGCTATAGTGAACTGACGTTGATGTCTTGGCGGCCAATTTCGCTTGATGTAAATGCTATTCAACCCTCTGAGTCGCTGTTGGGCGCCATCACTGCGTACAGAAATCAGCGGCCCGTTGTTTACGTGAATTATATGACCTGAGCGTAGACGTCTAACGCCACATTCCTCCGAGCGGTTCTAGGCGCTACAGTCTGGAACCGCGCGACCGCTACTATCGCAGGTTCGAATCCTGCCTCGAGCATGGATGTGTGTGATGTCCTTAGGTCAGTTAGGTTTAAGTAGTTCTAAGTTCTATGGAACTGATGACCTCAGCAGTTAAGTCCCACTAGGGCTCAGGGCCATTTGAAGCCACATTCCTCCACAAACCTATCAACAAGCTGTCGAATCCCTGATACACAAAGTCAGTATTTCGTTCCAAAGACGGACAAACAAGCTGTTAAACAGGTAGTTAAATGAAACTTCCTGGCAGATTAAAACTGTGTGCCCGACCGAGACTCGAACTCGGGACCTTTGCCTTTCGCGGGCAAGTGCTCTACCATCTGAGCTACCGAAGCACGACTCACGCCCGGTCTCACAGCTTTACTTCTGATAGTATCTTGTCTCCTACCTTCCAAACTTTACAGAAGCTCTCCTGCGAACCTTGCAGAACTAGCACTCTCGGTCGGGCACACAGTTTTAATCTGCCAGGAAGTTTGATATCAGCGCACACTCCGCTGCAGAGTGAAAATATCATTCTGGAAACATCCCCCAGGCTGTGGCTAAGCCATGTCTCCGCAGTATCCTTTCTTTCAGGAGTGCTAGTTCTGCAAGGTTCGCAGGAGAGCTTCTGTGAAGTTTGGAAGGTAGGAGACGATGTACTGGCAGAATGGAAGCTGTGAGGACGGGTCGTGAGTCGTGCTTGGGTAGCTCAGTCGGTAGAGCACTTTCCCGCGAAATGCAAAGGTCCCGAGTTCGAGTCTCGGACGGGCACACAGTTTTAATCTGCCAGGAAGTTTCATATCAGCGCACACTGCAGAGTGAAAATCTCATTCAGATGGTTAAATGTTTCAGCTCATCAGTGTATGTGTGTGTAAGCCTCAGAGCCAATTCTTCCGCCCTCTCTGAGAATGTTCTTCTTCCGCCTTCGGTGCCGTTTACCGATGTTATTTTCGCGTCAGTTGATCCGCGGCTATTTACTTGGCTAGGCTTTATTCGCACCTGTATCTCTGCAAGAGCTTTCCCTACCCACCGTTTTTTTTTTTTTTATGATCTCAGTTTCGGCCAACAGATTCGTCTCATATTTGGCAAATCAATCGTGTAGAATCTAAAATGAAAGGCAATAATGTACTTAGTCTCAGTACCCAACCGTTTCACGAAGCACAAGCGACCTAGAATTGACTCAACTGTGTATTTTTCACCATCGTTACAGGGTCGGAAAACGCATGTTGTGTTAGAAATAGAGGAAAAAACCCTTTACAACGGCCGCTCATGTGGCCATAACGTGAACACTGTTCAACAGAAACGCCGCTGGCATGACGGCTAAGGCAACTGGGTGAGGAGCGGAGGACCTGTGTTCGATTCGAAAATGCATTCTGCAGTTTTCTTTTTCATTGGTAGTTTTTACCACTTCTTACTTCATAGGAACAGAAGTGTTGAAAAGATATGTAAGGAATAGTAATGAAGTAGGCAAATAAATTCTCAAACGACTTACACCGATCATCCAGAACAGACCCGATATGTCCACCTTTGCCACGGGTAACAGCGGCGACGCCTCTTGAACGGTGGGAACAACGGCGGACGTGGGAACGTGTCTGAAAGCGGGGCACCTGGGGAAAGAGGTGGGAGGGAATCCCGCTTATTGACCCTGTCCGAGAGCAACTGCAGTGAGGTCTGTAAGACCTCCAACTGCTACTGCTGCTGTCGCATGAGCTGCTGCTGTTGCTCTACGTGAGTGAGTAATTTCCCTTCCATACTCCTATGTTCCGTTTACCTCGTCGCCAAATGTAGTAACCACAACCAACAGCGGGAACGCCTTGGGCTGCGGATCGGAGGCGACAGGCGGGGAAGCCGCCGGCGGTGGAGCGCGCACCACCGGGTAAACACAGAACGAGTCGGGCGACAGACCAACGACAACTGACAACAACCGACCATGACCGACTATGACCAACACAACAAGGAAGAGATAAACAGCGGAGGCTTGTGGAAACTACAACACCAAACACCAACAGTAAATTCACTCAGAACCATGGCCAGGCAAATGTCAACAACGAGCAACGACCAGAACGCAGTACCGCCGAGATAGAAAATAAATCCAGAGCGAGTACCAGACTGGCTGCACTAGGGTTTTTCCCATTATTGTGATTTTAATACCAGTATAACAGGTAGGCTGGCAGCAGCACAATACGCCGCTCTTCAGCCAAAGATAGTACAATGATGAAACAGAGAAGACACATGGGTTGGAACAAAAACGGCGGGGAAAAAACAGTAGACACATGAACATAAAAAACATGAAGCCATTCACACTCGATGACAATCCACACTACAAACTGTTGACACGAAGCACATACACTGAAGATGTAGATGCTACTGGTGAACACTAAACACGACGGCACACACGAGACACTGATGGCGATGATCTCCGGCGCGCGAATGTCCACTTAGCGTGTGCGAGTCCGGGGACCTGCCAAGAGGGGAAGAAGGGTGAGGTGGGGGAGAGGGCAGGGGAGTGGAAGACCGGGGAGGAGTGATGGAGGAGGGAGGGAAGAGGGAGAGAAGGGTAGGAGGGTGCCCAAAGGAGCAAACACAGGAAGAGGGAGGGAGGATCAAAGTTGGTAGGAGGGGTAGATGGAGAGGAGGAGGGCATCATCAGGGAGAGGGAGCTGGCGGAAGCCCCCTTGGGAGAGGGTAAGGAGGGTGGAGAGATGGAGACCGGGTGGGACGTGGGAATACAGGCGCAGCAGTGGGCAGGGGCGGGAGAGGATGGGCGAGACAAGCGGGTGAGGAGGATCGAGTTTGCGGGAGGTGTACAGGATCTTCCTTTCAAGGAAGAGGAGGAGGTGGGGGAACGGAATGAGATCGTACAGGATTCGTGTGGGGGAGGGGAGACGGATGCGATAGGCGAGGCGGAGAGCATGGCGTTCAAGGATTTGAAAGGATTTATAAAAGGTAGGGGGGGTGGAGATCCAGGCCAGATGGGCGTAACAAAGGATAGGGCGGATGAGGGATTTATAGGTGTGGAGTATGGTGGAGGGGTCCAGACCCCACATACGGCCAGAAAGGAGTTTGAGGAGATGGAGTCGGGAGCGTGCCTTGGCTTCGATTGTCCGGAGATGGGGGGTCAAGGAGAGCCAACGGTCGAGGGTGACGCCAAGGTACTTAAGGGTGGGGGTGAGGGCGATAGAATGGCCATAGATGGTGAGAGAGAAATCAAGGAGGCGGAAGGAAGGGGTGGTTTTGCCTACAATGATCGCCTGGGTTTTGGAGGGATTGACCTTGAGCAACCACTGGTTGCACCAAGTGATGAACCGGTGAAGATGGGATTGGGAGCAAGGGCAAGGAAGGCAGTGTCATCGGCAAACTGGAGAAGTAACGGGGGGGGGGGGGGGGGGGGGCGGGTGATGGCGGCGGCATGTCCGCCATGTATAAAAGGTACAGAAGGGGAGAGAGGACAGAGTCTTGGGGCACACCGGCAGAGGGAAAAAAGGTGTAGGAATCTGTGTTATGGATGGTGACGTAGGAAGGATGGTGGGAAAGAAAGGAGCCAATCAGATGGATGTAGTTAATGGGAAGGGCGAAGGTTTGGAGCTTGAAGAGGGGACCGGAATGCCATACGCGGTCATAAGCACGTTCGAGGTCTAGGGAGAGGAAGATTGTGGAGCGACGGGAATTAAGCTGTTAGGAAAGGAGATGAGTGAGGTGAAGGAGAAGGTCGTCAGAAGAGGACAGCTGAAAGCCACACTGTGTAACGGGAAGGAGGCAGAGATGCTGGTGGATGCAGCGGGTGAGGATAGATTCCAGGACCTTGCTGAAGACTGAGGTAAGGCTGATGGGAGGTTTCCACAGGTCGGGGTAGTAACCGGTGGACAGGACTACATTGTAGAGCCTGGCCAGGGTGGAGAGGAAAGAGACAGGAGCTTCACGAAGGTGACAGTAGGTGACACGATCATGACCAGGAGCGGTGTTGCGTTTCGTGTGGAGTGTAGCAATGAGATCCTGTGTAGTGATAAGGGCATTAAGTTCCGTGTGTGCAGTGTTGTCCAAGTGCTGGAAACCAGTTGCGAGGGAGGGACAGAGGTGTCAGTTCGATTGCAGACATCTGGGAAGAGGGCGCAATCGAACTGGAGACCATCGGGGATGGAAAAGACATTGTAGAGGTAAGAGGCAAAGTGATTGGCCTTACTAAGGGTGTCAGGGAAGGGGTGATCATCATGGAGAAGAGGATAGTAGGGGGAGGGTTTAGTTCTGGTAAGGCGATGGAAGGCTGACCAGAAGTTGGACGAGTTTATAGGTAGGGTAGCATGTAAATGGGTGCATGTCTGTCGCCAGTCCTGGCGTTTGTTAGCTGCAAGCAAATTCCGAATGTGTCGCTGGAGTTGCCAGTGGCGTCGGAGTTTGTCCGGGTCACGCGTGTGGATGAAGGCACGGTAGAGACGGCGGGATTCACAGAGGAGGAGGACGGCCTATGGGGGTAAGGTAGGACGGTGGGGGTGGATGGCGACAGTAGGGATGTGGGCCTCCACGGCCTCAGACAAGGTCTTCTGGAGAAAGGAGGCGGCATGGGTTACATCGTCAGGGTGGTGGTAGGTGAAAGGGTGGCTATCGACCTGGGTGGAGAGGGTATCCCGGTAGGCATTCCAGTTGGCACGGGAATAGTCATGGATGTACTTTGGGGAGTGTCATTACGAGGTTCGGGGCGGGGGCGAGACCGTCTGAAACAGTGAGGAGGACAGGGAGATGGTCGTTACCAATAGGCTCCAGGACATCCACCATTATGCGACCAAGGAAGTTAGGGGCGGAAAGGATAACATCGGGAGTTGGATTCAGGACGGGTGTGCTGGGGAATGGGGTTGAGGTCGCCTTGAAGGGAGGAGAGGAACCGATGCCACCACCGTAACTGGGCGGCGGATCGACTATGGATGTTGAGGTCGGCGGCGACCACGTAGGAGGAGAAGGTACAGTCAGTGTGGGAGAGGAAGTCAAAGGGAATAGGGGCGTTAGGGCGGACATAGATGGTGGTGCAGGTGACGGTAAGGCCGGGGAAGAAGAGACTAAGGATCAGGTGTTCGG
This sequence comes from Schistocerca americana, assembly GCF_021461395.2. NCBI lineage: Eukaryota > Metazoa > Arthropoda > Insecta > Orthoptera > Acrididae > Schistocerca > Schistocerca americana. The sequence goes on along the minus strand of NC_060123.1, from coordinate 685,212,776 downwards.
TGGGGTTGGGAAGGAGAGGTTGGAGCCGAACTGGGATCTGGTGGTGGTGACCAATGGCAACTCCGCCACGCGCAATTGGGAGGGGATTATCGGAGCGGTGAAAGAGGTAGGGCGACGCGTGGACGGTGTGGTGGGGCTGGAGAAAGGTTTCATTGAGGAGGAAGGCATCCATGCGGTGGGTGGCAAGAGTGTGCAGGAAGAGGTTCTTGTTGGCGGGAAGGGAGCGGATGTTGTAGAAAAGGATACGGTGCTGTCGCGCCATGCCAGGGATTTAGACAAGGGTGTCAAGACGGGAGAAGGTGAAATGGGCCTGGTTGTTGGAGTAGGTGGCGTACATTTTTAAGTGGAAAATGGAACGGGCGGCGAGGGAGACCTGTTGGAGAGTGTGAGGGCGCTGGAAAGGGTGGACGTTTTGTAGGACAATGGTGAGGAACCTGATGTCCTCAGCAGAGGGGGGGGGGGATGAATTGAATTGCCAGGAGGGGTGGGGGCGTCCAGAGGATGGACAATTACGGTGAGTTCAGGAGTGGTTGGAGGAGGTCAGGCTTTACACTTTTGGGAGTAGATGGGATGGGGGAGGTTGCAGGTATTACAGGAGGGAGGGGATTGAAGGTTAGGGCACTGCCGGAGGAAGTGCGCTTGCCTACAATGCAGACAGGTGGGGGCCTCGCAGCACTCAGCTGTTGGGTGTGCATTATAGCGCAGACACCTCTGGCAGCACAGGGATTGAGGAGGGGAATGGGAGGGGTCTCCTTCAGGAGATGGTCAATGGAGGGGCGTCCTCAGAGAAAACCCGCATAAGGTGGGTGGGGCCGGCCGAGTTGAAAATGCGGCGGACCACCCGCACCTCCAACGTGGGATGTGCCTTGAGCTCCGCCAACACCTCCTCCTCCATGATCGTCGGACTGAGCCGAGTGATCATGGTGGTGAGGGCCGGTGGGCGACGCAGGGGTTGGGGTTGGCAGGTGGGAGATAGAGATGGAGCAGGAGTGAGGGAAGCGTTGGGGCCAAAACGGGTGATGGGGAGGTGGGAGAGAGTATGGAGGGTGGGGCTGGGGGAGGAGATGAGAATGGAATCCCGACTGGGAGTGAGGAGTGAGATGGGGGCACCAGGGAAGTGTTGTCGGAGGTGGAGGGAGAGATTCCAGGCCTCGAGAAGGGAAGAATCGGGACGGGAGAGCATATACACTCCTGGAAATTGAAATAAGAACACCGTGAATTCATTGTCCCAGGAAGGGGAAACTTTATTGACACATTCCTGGGGTCAGATACATCACATGATCACACTGACAGAACCACAGGCACATAGACACAGGCAACAGAGCATGCACAATGTCGGCACTAGTACAGTGTATATCCACCTTTCGCAGCAATGCAGGCTGCTATTCTCCCATGGAGACGATCGTAGAGATGCTGGATGTAGTCCTGTGGAACGGCTTGCCATGCCATTTCCACCTGGCGCCTCAGTTGGACCAGCGTTCGTGCTGGACGTGCAGACGATGCTTCATCCAGTCCCAAACGTGCTCAATGGGGGACAGATCCGGAGATCTTGCTGGCCAGGGTAGTTGACTTACACCTTCTAGAGCACGTTGGGTGGCACGGGATACATGCGGACGTGCATTGTCCTGTTGGAACAGCAAGTTCCCTTGCCGGTCTAGGAATGGTAGAACGATGGGTTCGATGACGGTTTGGATGTACCGTGCACTATTCAGTGTCTCCTCGACGATCACCAGTGGTGTACGGCCAGTGTGGGAGATCGCTCCCCACACCATGATGCCGGGTGTTGGCCCTGTGTGCCTTGGTCGTATGCAGTCCTGATTGTGCCGCTCACCTGCACGGCGCCAAACACGCATACGACCATCATTGGCACCAAGGCAGAAGCGACTCTCATCGCTGAAGACGACACGTCTCCATTCGTCCCTCCATTCACGCCTGTCGTGACACCACTGGAGGCGGGCTGCACGATGTTGGGGCGTGAGCGGAAGACGGCCTAACGGTGTGCAGGACCGTAGCCCAGCTTCATGGAGACGGTTGCGAATGGTCCTCGCCGATACCCCAGGAGCAACAGTGTCCCTAATTTGCTGGGAAGTGGCGGTGTGGTCCCCTACGGCAGTGCGTAGGATCCTACGGTCTTGGCGTGCATCCTTGCGTCGCTGCGGTCCGGTCCCAGGTCGACGGGCACGTGCACCTTCCGCCGACCACTGGCGACAACATCGATGTACTGTGGAGACCTCACGCGCCCACGTGTTGAGCAAATCGGCGGTACGTCCACCCGGCCTCCCGCATGCCCACTATACGCCCTCGCTCAAAGTCCGTCAACTGCACATACGGTTCACGTCCACGCTGTCGCGGCATGCTACCAGTGTTAAAGACTGGGATGGAGCTCCGTATGACACGGCAAACTGGCTGACACTGACGGCGGCGGTGCACAAATGCTGCGCAGCTAGCGCCATTCGACGGCCAACACCGCGGTTCCTGGTGTGTCCGCTGTGCCGTGCGTGTGATCATTGCTTGTACAGCCCTCTCGCAGTGTCCGGAGCAAGTATGGTGGGTATGACACACCGGTGTCAATGTGTTTTTTTTTCCTTTTCCAGGAGTGTATTTGTATAAAGATGGGGGGGGAGGAGGAGGCGGAGGGAGCAGGGCCAGGCGGGGAGACATCCATGGCATCCTGGGGGGGTGAAGGAGGACGGGGCAGGGCCTTTTTGGGAGCGGAGGAGGTGGTGGTGCCACTAGGGCGTTTAACGGCGGCAGAAGGGTGGGTGGTGACATGAGGGACGGGAGCTATAGGGAGGTGGCGGGAAGGGGCAGGTCCCGGCGTGGACGCAGCAGTCAGCACTGGAGATGGTGACGGTGAAGGCGACGGCGACGGCGGCAGTGGTGGCCGTGATTGCGAAGGCGATGGGGAGAGTTGGGCATGGGCAGTGGCCCGTGTGTGAAGAGGAGGGATGGAAAGAGGGGGGGGGGGTGACTGGGCACACCATGTAATGGTGGTGGTGGCGGCGGCGGAGGGGGAAGTATAAACTATTGCTGTGGTGGTAGTGGTGGTGGGGGCTGACATGACAACAGAGATAAACAAAAATGCACAGGACGAAAAGGAGAGGAAAAAACTAGTGTCAGACGGACGAAGTTGAAGACGAAGACGGATGAAGACCAGAGTCCCAAGCTGCTGGCGCTGGCGCTAGCGACGGCTGGCAGGAATGGCGCTGCTGGTGCCGCGGACGGGGCCGGGGCCGCTGCTGCTGCTGCCGCTGCTGCTGGAGGGCTGGCTGGCTGGCTGGACTGCTGCTGCTGCTGCTGGAGGGCTGGCTGGCTGGACTGCTGCTGCTGAGGGGCTGGCCGGTTGGCTGGCTGGCTGGACCGCTGCTGCTCGGCTGGACCGCTGCTGCTCGGCTGGATCTCCGCTGCTCGGCTGGCTGGCTGGCTGGCTGGCTGTCTGGCACCTGAAACCCTAGCGCTTCGATTAGTGCTGGAATGGCACAAGCGAAGGGCGGTATCCTTTCTGAGTACCACCGGAGATGCTGGACTAGGGCAGAGCGGTTCCCTATATACGAAACCGGAGGGAGCGGCTATTGGCCGCTGTCTGCACGTGGCGTAGCGGCGGCGCCCTCGCTGCGCGATAGCCGCTGTGCAGAATAGCCGCCGCGGAGTAGGAGCCCTCTATGGGCTGACCATGTCCATTTGTTCTGGCGCGTGTTCGACTCCCGCGGCGGAAGGTACTAGAGAAATTAGTTAGAATAATTAATGAATCCAGGACAAATGATTAAAAGAATAGTTTACAGAAGGTGACAGGGTGTGTAATTTACAATGAACCAAATGCTAACATAAAATTTTATCTGTTCCACTATACATTCATATCATTATTTGAAAATAGCTTTCCATATAAGCTAATCAGAAAGGACACTTATCAGCAATGTGAAAAACTGTGGATCACTAGAGGGATTAAAGTATCTCATGAAAGGAAAAGGGAAACGCTTCTTTTGGCTTGAACAAGTAAGGATCCTGCAGTATTTACATACTACAAAAACGACTCAAGGTTACTAAGGAAGATTGTTAAAAATCAAGGAACGTTCTCATATTGCAGAAAATCAGTGCTTTCGACAGCAAACTTAACACTCTGCGGAATGTAGTGACACGAGAGACCGGATAATCAGCCACAGAAACAGACATCACTGTTGAATTGAATAGAAAGGAAATAAATGATGGGTCACAGGTAGAAAATGCATTTTATTAATTATTTCTTGAATATAGTACAAAGAATGGGGACAAACAGTCCAACTACAGTATGTTGAAAATGTAACTTCTATAAAATCAAATTATATGAATGTATTACTAATTTTCCTTCCGAAACAAGGAAAATTATATATTCTCTCAAAAATAAAAGCTCAGCTGGCGTTGACGATGTTTCCACCAGAGTACGAAAAATTTGTTCCCATGTAATAAGCCTGGTCATGTCCGAAATACGTAATGCACCACTAATTCAAGGCGTTTTTCTAGAGAGGCTTAAATATGCTGTTGTAGATCCCTCTTTAAGGAAGGTGTCAACAACTACTTACCTGCTTCACTGCTGGCATCATTCTGCAAAATTTTGAGAAGATGATGTATTCTAGAACAGTATATTTCCATAAGAACATTAGATCCTTATCAAATCAAAGTTTGGGTTTCAAAAGGGCTGCTATACTAAGAACGCAATTTACACGTTCACTGGCCAGATTTTACGAGCATTAAATAATAAAACATCGCTAAATCATTTGACAGTGTGAATCACAGTATTCTCCTTGATGAATTGACGTTTTATGAGACTGATGCTATGTACAAGCAGTGCATAATGCCATATATAACCAAAAGAACGCAGAATGTTGTACTTAGTAGTTCAAGCAGCACAGTCCACGGACATAATTCTGAGTGGGGTGAAACCACGTTTGTGGTCCCCCAACGTTCAATATCTTAGGTCCACTACCGTTCCTCATATAAACGATCTTCCGTGTAGTATACAACAAGCAGAATTAGTTCTTTTTGCAGACAGAATTAGTATTGTAATCAGTCGACGCATGTTGTTGTTGTTGTGGTCTTCAGTCCTGAGACTGGTTTGATGCAGCTCTCCATGCTACTCTATCCTGTGCAAGCTTCAACTTACTGCAGCACTTACTGCAACCTACATCCTTCTGAATCTGCTTAGTGTATTCATCTCTTGGTCTCCCTCTACGATTTTTACCCTCCACGCTGCCCTCCAATGCTAAATTTGTGATCCCTTGATGCCTCAGAACATGTCCTTCCAACCGGTCCCTTCTTCTTGTCAAGTTGTGCCATAAACTCTTCTTCTCCCCAGTTCTATTCAATACCTCCTCATTAGTTATGTGATCTACCCGTCTAATCTTCAGCATTCTTCTGTAGCACCACATTTCGAAAGCTTCTATTCTCTTCTTGTCCAAACTATTTATCGTCCATGTTTCACTTCCATACTTGGCTACACTCCATACAAATACTTTCAGAAACGACTTCCTGACCCTAAAATCTATGCTCGATGTTAACAGATTTCTCTTCTTCAAAAACGCTTTCCTTGCCTATGCCAGTCTACATTTTATATCCTCTCTACTTCGACCATCATCAGTTATTTAGCTCCCCAAATAGCAAAAATCCTTCACTACTTTGTCTCATTTCCTAATGTAATTCCCTCAGCATCACCCGACTTAATTCGACTACATTCCATTATCCTTGTTTTGCTTTTGTTGATGTTCATCTTATATCCTCCTTTGAAGACACTGCCCATTCCGTTCAACTGCTCTTCCAAGTCCTTTGGTGTCTCTGACATAATTACAATGTCATCGGTGAACCTCAAAGTTTTTATTTCTTCTCCATAGATTTTAATACCTACTCCGAACTTTTCTTTTGTTTCTTTTACTGCTTGCTCAATATACAGATTGAATAACATCGGGGAGAGGCTACAACCCAGTCTCACTCCCTTCACTGCTTCCACTTCATGTCCTTCGACACTTATAACTGCCATCTGGTTTCTGTACAAATTGTAAATAGCCTTTCGCTCCCTGTATTTTACCCCTGCCACCTTTAGAATTTGAAAGAGAGTATTATAGCCAACATTGTCAAACGCTTTCTCTATGTCTACAAATGCTAGATGCATTGTTTTGACTTTCCTTAACTTATTTTTTAAGATAAGTCGTAAGGTCTGTATTGCCTCACGTGTTCCAACATTTCTACGGAATCCAGACTGATGTTCCCCGAGGTCGGCGTTTACTAGTTTTTCCATTCGTGTGTAAAGAATTAGCGTTAGTATTTTGCAGCTGTGACTTATTAAACTGATAGTTCGGTAATTTTCACATCTGTCAACGCCTGCTTTCTTTGGGATTGGAATTATTATATTCTTCTTGAAGTCTGAGGGTATTTCGCCTGTGTCATACATCTTGCTCACCAAATGGTAGAGTTTTGTTAGGACTGGCTCTCCCAAGGCCGTCAGTAGCTCCAATGGAATGTTGTCTACTCCGGGGGCCTTATTTCGACTCAGGTCTTTCAGTGCTCTGTCAAACTCTTCATGCAGTATCGTATCTCCCATTTCATCTTCATCTACATCCTCTTCCATTTCCATAATATTGTCCTCATGAAGCATATGTACAGAAAAAGAAGAAACGGTAAACAAAGCTCTTAAAAAATCATTGACTGGTTTTCTGCGAGTAGTCTCACATTCAGTTTTTAAGAATGCACGACATATTCAGTTCTGAAGATCTAGAGATACAGTGATGAGTGTAAAACATGGTGTGGAAAAAATAAATAGTGTAGAAACTTCAAAATTCTTATGGGCACAAATTGCTGAGGATTTAAGTTAGAGAAAAACACATTTTGGAACTCGTAAAACAACTTAGTTCTGCCACATTTGCTCTTAGATTCATTTCAAATCTTGAGGAGAGACCAATCAGTATGTTGACATATTTTGCATATTTTCTTTCCATAATGTCATACGGAATAATAATCTAGGATAACTCATCTTTAACATCGGAAGTCTTCACTGCGCAGAAACGTGCTGTAACAATAATATATGGTGCTCTTCTATAAGACAGAGGGAGCATTGAGATAATGATCTGTTGTTTCTGAGTTCGGTCACTCAAACAGTCTAAGCTTAAGAGAGTTCAGTGCGAGGTTAAAAAAAAAATGGCTCTGAGCACTATGGGACTTAACATCTATGGTCATCAGTCCCCTAGAACTTAGAACTACTTAAACCTAACTAACCTAAGGACATCACACAACACCCAGTCATCACGAGGCAGTGAAAATCCCTGACCCCGCCGGGAATCGAACCCGGGAACCCGCGCGTGGGAAGCAAGAACGCTACCGCACGACCACGAGCTGCGGACTCAGTGCGAGGTTAGCTTATCCTAAATATAGAATATACGATGCTAGGCTTGCATCTTTCAAGTGTTGGTCTTTTGTTATTAATCAACGTCCTGACAAACCAAGTGAAGCTGGAATCTTTTGTACCGGTGACAAGAATGAAAATACGAATGCGGGTGCAATTGCAAAAGTATTTACATTGGTGAATTTAGGCAGACTTCCTTAGCTTTGTGACAAAGGCCTGGGAATGACCACTGAGTTCTATTTTCGAAGCTGGCCTGGGGCGCAGGACTGACTCGACCTTATCTTCCCGGGTTTTGTTAACATGCGGCTTTTAATTGGTTCTCTCAGACTCATGTATAAGAGACACATTTGTTCAGAGTTTAGATGTTTGAAACGAGGGAAAATTCTGAGCAAAGGAAACAGCCGTTGCCTCGGCTATTTCCTGACTGGAGAAGATGCTTGGTACCACTGAAAAATTCCTCCCGCCGATTTTACAGTTCGGACAGTTCGACAACTCCAGGTTTCATTTTCGGCTCACTGTGCCAGTTCACCACTTCCTGACAATATTGTGAAGTTGACCTAGAAGGAGTACTAAGTGTTGATGGGAAACATACGGTACAAATCGAGCGTTCTAAGCAACAGACCGAGACTTTAACAGAGGTTCAAATGAAGCTGTCCAAATGAGAGACGTTCTTGCATACATTTTCTTACATAAAAAACCTGATTTTAATGAGTTTGTCAGCCATGCTACCTCAGCTTTGTCATCGCCCCTTGTTTGAAGACAGTGGAAAAAGTTAGAGATCAATAAAACTCACTCTGTACTTGTGGACTGTAATTCTGCTGCCACCGCATGAAGTACTTTGTCCAAAATGAATCTGGTGTGGTGGTTCTTCTGTTGTTGGTCTCATAAAGGACGCCAAGTATAAACGAATGCATCCGAGGCGTCTCGTGGTATATATATATATATATATATGCACACACAAACCCCCGCATATATATATATATATATATATATATATATATATATATATATATATATATATATATATGCACACACAAACCCCTGCAACAGTACTGACACTGCAATTCGCAGCAACAGCTGAATGGTGTCGGTGGTGCTAGAACACAGCTGAAATCACTCGCACGCGCTGGTCGCCACTCTCAGAAACAAACGCGCCTGATACCTTCAGTGGTACTGCGCGCCACTCTGCATTGCAGCGCTTCTGTAATCTCGTGCATTGAGCAGAGCAGAGGTTTGTTTGTTTCACCAGAGATGCTCAGTTCTGCACTTTACGCTACTCTGGTCATGCGTTGCCGCACCATTATAATAGCAGCCTACACATGAAATAAATGGATTGTGAGGAACTTGTAAGTTTAGAACAAGAAAAAGGAGATGGTGGAATCCTGAGCAAACAAAAGTCATTACAGGAATACGCAGGATGAACAAGAACTTTCAGAGGCGGCAGTATGGACCAAAATTACAAAAAAAGTTCAGTGAACGTGGGCTGTAAAATGCACAACTTATGAGTTTTGAATACTTCTTAGTTTTAGCTACGAGTCTCACAACATTAGTAAATATGAGCCTGTACTCATAGTTCAAAGGTATGCATTTACAGCCTATATATAACAGGCGTTGTTTCCTTGTTTTTTTCCACATTAGTACCTCTGAACATTTGTCAGTGGAATCTTGGTTCACCCTGGATCTCTGATGCTGATGTCTGCAAAAATTCACAAAGTGTACTTGCACTATACTTCCATGTCTGATTCAAATGGGGGTAACATATTTCTTTGATTTGACTGCATAAAAAATATCTGTATTCTACGTTGTGAAATGAATTGTAAAATATGATTCTATAAACTTGTAATGCAATTGTTGTTATTTCATTGTCAACTCAAATCTGCAACATTATATCTTCGTTAACTATGAAATACATGTTAAGGGCAGGTAAATTAAAAATATTCCCTAACAATTAATGGAATTCAAAAATTGTTGGATGCAGATTATTTGTGAAAGAGGTCAATGAAAAAAGAAAAAAAAGTTGTTTTGCTCATTACATTATTTTACGAAACTTATTGTGAGTTTCTCTATGGTTTAGTACTCTAGCAAGGAATTAGTAGAAATATAGATAACATACGGAAATGTAGAGCAATTCCAATTTTTTGAGTGGGACATCAAATGGAATGAGCAAAAAAGTTACTCTATGCTTCTCTTCGGTGAACTATCTTTTCTGATGCTGTATTCTTTTTCAGTGTCATCATCAATCATCTCAAGTATATCTGTAGACCCTGTCTGGTTGTCCTAGCAAGTGCGTGTACAGAAAGAAACCATGCTAACTCCATAGCGAATCCAGTACAGGGTGGCCTGACCCAGTGTGGAAAATGTCCCCATGTTGCATTATGGCAGCTGGGTGTTGGCACTGACTGACGCGACCTGCGACTGCCAGTGGGCCGGAACAAATGAGACGTGCTTTCACTTTTGGCTTGCTGGTTGGCAATGAGGTGTGCTGACAGAAGCGAGGTTCACGCCCTGTAATCTTTCTCAAACAATTTTACGTAAACTAATTGGAAATACAATAGATTTTCACATTACATATAGCTTTATATCTCAGCTTCATGTTGAAAGGTCGAAAATTTCGCTGATGGTTGTACTTATCTCGGTATTTGCATTTAGGCACAACACGGCAAGAAATTAGAAAATTTGCAATGAAAAACAGTGGTCGCCATGATTTTAATTTTGGTCTATACTACAACGAATGTTGCTATAAATCAAATTTAGCTAAGATATTGAATTTTCCTTTAGACTTATGAAGAAGTCTCTATCTGTCTCCACTCTCAGGAAAATGTAATTTATGTAGCATGTTCACTTCCGTCCACATGCGTGTGAGAATAAAATACTTATAACGTGCCTAATTTATCATAACCCATTTGAGGTATCGAATGCGGATTTTGGCAAGTGATAACACACATAGGTGAGAGTATTTTGCTCTACGGTTACTTTACAGAACTTTGTTATCTGTGGCGATGTAGCTGAAGCATTTATTTTTTATTTTTTCACTTCATTACTGTAATTTCGTAAGAATCTTCAACAGCTGTAGAAGAGAGACTACTATTAAAAGAGACATGAAATTTCTTCTCTTATGTTACTACAGACCTAAACGAAGATTTTTCTGTAGGCTACTGACCTCTCTGTATGCCAACTGCTTGTTTACTTTGAGACTGTTTCAGAACTATGTTGCAACAGCTATTGCAAGAAGTTTGTCCAAATTGTACTGTGTTTTGGCAAAAGGCGCAAAATTAAACCTGTCAACAAGAGAAACACAGCTGTTACTCATAACTGATGATGCTTCTTCACATGAGAATAGGTTAATAAATCAGACAACAGTAATTCAATAAACGATTCGATGCAGATAACTTGTGAGCAAGTTCAGTAAAACAAAAGTATGCTGCCCATTATATGAACTTACAAGGCTTAGTGTGAGATGCTCTACTGGTTAGTACTCCAGTAGGGAATTATCAGAAATACGTACATAGATACTCATCAAACCATTGTATGGTGCGTGGCGGGCGGTGGTCTGTACCACTACTAGTCATTTCCTTTCGTGTTCCACTCGAAAATAGAGCAAGGGCAAAGCGACTGTCTATACGCCTGTGCAAGAGCTCTAATTTCTAGTATTTTCGTGGTCCTTGCTCGCAATGTATGTTAATGGCAGCAGTATCGTCTAGCAGCCAGTTTTAAATACCGGTTCTCCAAATTCTCTCACTAGTGTTCCTTGAACCTTCCCTCTAGGGATTCCCATTAGAATTCCCGAAGCATCTCTATAATACTTACATGTTGTTCAAACCTACCAGTAATAAATCTAGCAGCTCGCCTCTGAATTGTTTCGATGTCTTCCCTCAATCCGACCTGGTACGGATCTCAAACAATACATAGAAACCCCCAATTTTTTGAGCGAGGTATCAAAGGGAATGAGCAAAAAAAAAAAAAAAAAAAAAAAAGGCACTGTATGCCCACAGCCAGCATTGGTGCGTTTTCGAATGTCGGATTTGTTTCAGTCTTATAGTGTCATCATGAATCATCCCAAGTATGTAACAGAACATTTCGTCCTTAATTCTCTTACAACATTCCGCAGAACATGTCTGGTTGCCCTAATAAGGGTGTGCAGAGAAAGAAAGCAGGCTACCTGCACTGAGAAGCCCAGTACGAGGTGGCTTGCGATTTTGTCAGAACCCTTTAATAATGAACGACTGAAATGAAAACTTACAAAATACTTTTCTCCCTATTCTTCACCTGAAAATAAAAATAATTCGCAGCAAATAGTATCCCAACGTTTTGTTCCTATCATCATCAGAGTGAAGTGGTGATCTTCTTCACCGTAATTGTCTCTTAATGTGTTAAAAATAGATTATATAAACTAATAATCTATTTTAACGTTAATGAGTAGTCTCAAGCAGCTTATAAAGTAATGACTAACATTTTTTGTGAGCTTGTATCCACAGGTACACAGGCATGAAATTAGTTATTTCTAATAGACCAATGCTGCAATTTTGGTGCAGAATGGAAGTGACCCAATAAAACTGTTACACAACTCTTTATCTGTAAACACTTTGATGACTTTCAGGACCCTATCAGCTATTTGTGAAAGTCAATATCATTGATGAATTAAAAGAGATTTGTGGTAGGCAGTTTCACTTCCTCACTCCGTACAAGGACAGGAACTGGTAGATGTTATGCTGTTTGCTGTAATTTTCATTTGTCAAATGTAACTGAGGAGTAGACAGAAAATGCTTCATGTTTTCATTATTAAAATTACACTGGATTACAGGATTCTCCTGAAATTGGATCGGAATTGGCGATTTATTTTCATTTGAGTTGTTAAACTTCTCTTATTCAGAGAAGAATCAGCAGGAAGAAGTCTTGAGTAACACATACATTTGTCTAACTGTCCTACTTAATTTTGCTTTCGCCAAAACACAGTATGAATTCCACAAACTCTCCTTGCAGTAACTAATGCTATGATATCGTGAAACGTCTCACCAAACAGGCCGTTGGTAGCCAGAGAGATCAATGCCTTACAGGAAACCACATTACGTCACTTTCCTGTAGCATAAGAGAAGAAATTTCACGTTTATTTTCATACTAGCAAATTATCTTTTCACTAGCTCTCAATGACATCAAAAATTACATCACTGGACTGAAAAAAAATTAAATGACAACGGTAGCTAAGCCGTGGCTGGCTCATGCTACTTGTTGGATTAAACCTTGGTTGCTATTCTGTGTTTAGTCTCCCGCAGTTATCGCGATCATGCTGTTATACTCTCTTTCCGCGGGTGGCAGCAGCGGTGTGTATCGATATCCGCACTTTTTTTTTTGTTCGCTATTGTTCGTTGCATCTGCTCGGGGCGGACGTCGTAAGACGTCCATTTAGGATCGTTGTTGATCGATTAACTCAGTTTTTTTATTACAGAGAGCACGTAACTCTCTGACCGAACACGCTGAGCTACCGTGCCGGCTAACCTTGGACTATCTTTGGCCTGGCGCTGATAGTTACCGGCTGGGCTGTGTGCGGGCATTTGGTCGGTTGGCGTGGAGCAGCGAGGAAATCTCCGTGGCGCGTAGTTTGTCCAGGCCCGCTGGCGGCCTCTTTGCGGTGTCGGAGTGTGTGGTGCTGTTCCCATTGCTACGTCGTTCGTGGCTCACCGATCCTGGACATGAAAGTTGAGTTTTGACTTAATGTACCAGCAAGTCACGACTGTTCACATTGTGTCGTTTGGAGTTCGTTGTCGGCTGTTGGGGTATTCCTGCGAGCGACAACGCGTGTTTTCAAGTTGGCAAATTTTAGCCACCCTCCGGTGGAGTTTAACTGTATTTGGTTATTTGAATTGAAGTGCACCAGCGGAATCTTCTGCCGTGTGGCTGTTAAAGTTCCGGTTACCTGCCCTGGCCGTTGATGTAAATTAAGGCAGTGTATTTTCCTCATCGTGTTGTCGCTGTCCAGCACGGGGTGTAGTTTGACAGCTCAATGTATAACTGGTTGTGGACGCCAATACCTTCTACGTTGTTCCATTGAACTCCCTGTTGCGTGCTGGTCGGGTGAAGTGGAGGCTAGCTTGTCGGTGGGTCCGTTGGCTGTCTATCGTTTTGGTTGTCGTCGTATCGGCAATGGTTGGGCCGACTGCCTGTCTCACCTAAGCGAGCGTTAGTTTTCGAATTTCATGCCGACCCTTGGCACTTCTGAGCGCCTTTTGGTGTACTGCCTTTTCTTGTTTGTTCTTGTTGTTTGTACTTGTATGGCTTCTAGCCGATTTTTAGATTAAGGTTGTTTTGCCCTTAAGGCGTCAGATGGTTTGGGCCTTCAGCCTAATTTAAGAACTGTTTTACGTAAAGCCTTTGGGATTTTAAAAATCAATGTTATTGAGTCTTAAGTGTTGAGCCTTTAGCCGATTTTTAATTTGTTTGCTCTTAAAGGGCCAGATTATTTGGGGCTTCAGTCTAATTAAGGAACTGTTTTAAGATAAGGCTTTGCCTTTTAAATTTCTGATTTTGGTTGAGCTTTAAGTTATTGGCTTTCAGCCGTTTTTAAATTAAGTGGTCTTGCCCTTAAGGAATGAGATTGTACGGCGCATTCAACCGCTAATTAAGTTCCAAAACTAAAGCTGTTTCTTTTTTTTAATAAAAATGGCTCTTGCAATGTTTGATGAAATAAAAGGTTGTATGTTCGAGTGTAACTGCCAGCCGCATATTTTGGCCCCTTTCCCCAACTTAAACTACCTGTCCTGTCCTGCGGGTTTAGCAAGGCGTCTCAGTAGCTTCAGCTATATTGATGTAAATGAGAAATTTCTGTATATTAACAATATGGCAGAATACTCTCCATTCTGGGTGCTATAATTTGCCAAAATCTCGTTTAGGTATCTTGAACGTTTTAGGAGATATGAGGTACGTTCTGAATATTTTATTCTCGTGTATGTGTGGTCGAAATGTCGCTTGGAGTCTTACTTAAATGCGAATATAAAAATATGTATGACCATTAGCGAGATGATGAGCACTTCACCAAGAAGAGGGCATCTAAACATTCTGCGTGGTGTCTGTTTGTAATATATCGTGTCTCCCTACCACTTTCGCGCAACGACGCTCTGAGCGTGTTTTTTAGGGAACTGACTAGTTTGAACCTGGGACCTGTTGCTGGTAAGGAGACGCTAGACCACACATGACATGTAGAATTCAGAAGAGTTCAGTGAGATTAGCGATGATATAACCAAATACTTAATGATTTCAGCGTCAGCTCCACTACACTCCCTGTGAAAGAATCTTAATACCAACTAAATTTATTGGGGGGGGTTCAAGGCTTTCCTATTTTTTGTTAGCTGGTAAAAATAACGTCGGAAAAGCAGTTAAGTTTACCATTGTAAATTTTATTCTACTCACAAAACATTGTTTATAAATTGCACTATTGATAAAAGGAAATGTTTTAATACAGGATGGTAAAAACCAACTGCGTTCAACAAAAATGTGAACGAATATTCCCTGAATGGGTTTCCAAGTTCTACAATGGATCGTAGGATGACCTATGCCATATCACATGTGGTGTCACCGCCAGACACCACACTTGCTAGGTGGTAGCCTTTAAATCGGCCGCGGTCCGGTAGTATACGTCGGACCAGCGTGTCGCCACTGTCAGTGATTGCAGACCGAGCGCCGCCACACGGCAGGTCTAGAGAGACTTCCTAGCACTCGTCCCAGTTGTACAGCCGACTTTGCTAGCGATGGTTCACTGACAAATTACGCTCTCATTTGCCGAGACGATAGTTAGCATAGCCTTCAGCTACGTCATTTGCTACGACCTAGCAAGGCGCCATTATCATTTGCTATTTATCTTGTGATGCATGTACCGTCAGACCGATGTTCACCAATTATGGATTAAAGTTAAGTATTCCAGCAGCTATGTACCTTTTTTGCTAGTCTCAATTCCTTGTCATTTTCCAGACCTCACGCCATCCTGCGTGAGCTTAAACGCGTGCCTTTCGGCTTCACCTCCTAGTGGCTTGGCTGTCTTGCCAAGTCACAACATCACATCTATAATCTAGGTTTAAATTAAGTTTCACGAAAGAGAAAACTATCAAAATGGTCTACAGTGACCCTCAATTATCTTTAATTACTTATCTAACTTGTCGTAAATTACAGTGGCTGATGTGGCTTCTCAATAACTATATAACAGAAAAATCACCGCGTTTCAGATTTTTACTTCAAGTGGCAAATGTGAACACCATGAGCTTTAATTGACGATCGACACTAGTATTACGTAAAGGGGTTGTGACAGATGAGACTTCTGCAGTTCTGAGTGAAGCCTTATGCGCTCAAAAATGCGGCATCGCGTGCGTTCATTAGCTTGTCGGTGTTCGTCAGGGGGCGGCGGTCGACGCAGCTCCGTCCAGCTCGCCCTCTCGGAAGCAACTCTCTGTCCTAACTTCTCCTTACTACAATTTACCGAAGTTGGCTTAAAAAAACTATCTGGCTGTGTTTTCATCTCACCAATCAGGGTTTCAATGTTAACCTTAAGCTCCGCCTACAAAAATTCTGTCTATCCAATGAGAAACGTTATACTTTTCGTGGTGGGGCAATGTTTTTAAAGTTTGCAACTTAACAGAGAAACGAAAAAGTCTCACACTAAAACTTGCAGCTGGTGTGGTCCTTTTAGCGTTATCGTAAGATCTATACTGTTCTTCTGGAGGGCTCTAACATGGGCTGGGGGGGTGGTCCTAACGTAACAGAGACGCGAAAAAGTCTCACGCTAAAAACTTGCAGGTGGTGTGGTCCTAGCAGTTAGCTGGCGACGTGGGTGTCCGTCCGCCCCTTTTCGTAGGGCCTTCCAGCTTAACACGGTTCTGCTCTCGGCTTCTGTTCTCGTTTCTCCCCTCGGAACTGCGTCTGTCTCACGGTAGGAAGGTATGACATGCAGTTAGGCATTCTTGTGTTAGTCTGTGGTATTCCATTTGCTCACTCGTTACTCGTATTACTTTGGTTAATTTAATGTCACGATTTATTCGGAGCTATGTGACATGCTACTGGATTTGCTTATCATGTCAGGGTTTTCATGGAAGGTGTTGGATTTGCCTGACACCTTACAGGCTTACAAAGTCACACGTGAAGTAAAGATCAAATTTTCTCATGAACAGTTTCTGTAAAATCGTATGAGAAGGACTAAAGAGTTAACGGAGTGCGTCTGACGTTCCACCCTTAATGGGACTGCTGCACCTCGACCGGCAGGCTAACCAGCGTCCTCTGTGCGCGCCGGTAAGCGCTCACAGCTGTTCAGGACGGCGCGGCAAGTTGGCTCGCCGACTAGCAGCTGCCTTCCTGTTCTTTAACTGAGGGAAGAGCGTGTAGTATTCGCTACGTTCTTTTAGAGACTGATAAAGTTCACTCACGTGCATTACGAGTCATTTCTCTTCTAACTATATCATATATCCCTCGAACAAAAAGACGTGCCGAGTTCTTGGAAAAAAGCACAGGTCACACCTGTCTACAAGAAGGGTAGTTACTCTCCAAGATCCTTGACGTAGATTTGTTGGGGGATCTCAGAACATATTCTGAGCTCAAACACTATCAGGTATCTTGAATAGAATGGATTCCGAAAACATCGATCAAGTGAAACCCAACTCGCACTTTTCTCTCATGGCATACTCAAAGCTTTGGATCAAGGCAGTCAGCTAGATAGAGTATTTCTTGATTTCTGAAAAGGATTTGACTCAGTACTACACGCACGATTATTTTCAAAAGCACGATCATGTGGGGTATCAAATGAAATCTGTGACTGGACGCAGCATGTTATTTTAGATGGAGAGTCGTCGTAAGAAGTAGATGTAGCTTCAGGTGTCCCTGAGGGAAGTCTTTTGGGGACATTGCTGCTCATGTTGGGTATCAATGATCTTACAGACAATGTTAACAGTGACCTCAGATTTTTTTTGTAGGTGGTGGTGTTACCTATGACGGACTGTCTGGAAGAACATGTATAAATATTTAATTAGATCTCGAAAATTTTCAGAGCTGACGATTAACTTGCTCTAAATCTTCAGAAATGTAAAATTTTGCCCTTCACAAACCGAAGAAACGTAGTATCCTATGACTGTTGGAAATTGCAAACTCATACAAATACCTGTGTGTAACACTTCACAGGGAATAATTCAAAAGCCAAGATTTAAATACTGTTTACTGGATAACCGGATTCAACACACTAAAGGTGCCATCATTGGATCTGTGAAGCCATGACAGGTTTGAGTGAGGGCTGACATGAGTTACACCGTACACATTACTATTAGTACAGCACCACATACCTGAATGTAGCGCAACATTTATCAACCATTTGGATATAACGATGCATGAGGCAGACCAGCTGTGACAATGATTTCATATTAGCTGGTCTGCCTCATGTATCGTTATGTCCAAACGATTTATAAATGTTGAGCTACATTCAGGTATGTGGTGCTGTACTAATAGTAACGTGTACGGTATAACTCATGTAAGCCCTCACTCAAACCTGTCATGGCTTCACAGATCCAATGATGTCCCCTATAGTGTGTTGAAACCGGTTATCGAGTAAACAGTATTTAAGCGATCTTGGCTTTTGAATTATTTCTGCAGCACAGTGATCGCCCCACTACGCACTATGTGTCCACTACTTCACAGGGATATGAAATGGAATGATTCAATAGGCTCAGCTGTTAGTAATGCAGGTGGAAGACTTCGGTTTATTGGTTGAAGACTGCGGAAGTGGAATCACTCTACAAAGGGGATTATTTACAAAACATTCATGCGACCACTTCTACAATATTGCTCCAGCGTGTCCCATGCCGAATGGGACTAACAGGGAATATTGAATATGTACAGAGGTTTGTTTGATTCGTTGTAGAGCATCAAAGACACTGAAGGAACTGAAATGGAAGACTTTAGAAGATAGACGTAACACTACCCCGGGAAAGTCTGTTAAAAAACTTACAAGAACCGGCCTCAAATGATGACTTTAGGAATATACCACAACCACCTATGTATCGCTCATATAGGGAACATGAGAATAAAATTAGAACAACTACTGCACTCACAGAGGCGTTCAAACAATCATTCTTCTGGTGCTCCATGCTTGAATGGAAAGGGAAGAAACCCTAATAACTGATACAATGGGACATGCCCTCTGCGGTGCACTTGACAGCGACTTGCAGAGTGTAGATGTTCCGAAGTAAGAGTGATTTCAGGTGTGCCACAGGGGAGTGTCGTAAGACCGTTGCTATTCACAATATACGTAAATGACTTTGTGGATAACATCAGAAGTTCACTGAGGCTTTTTGCGGATGATGCTGTTGTATATAGAGAGGCTGTAACAATGGCAAATTGTACTGAAATGCAGGAGGATCTGCAAGGAATTGACGCGTGGTGAAGGGAATGGCAATTGAATCTCAATTTAGACAAGTGTAATGTGCTGCAAATACATAGAAAGATAGATCCCTTGTCATTTAGCTACAATATAGCAGGTCAGCAACTGGAAGCAGTTAATTGCATAAATTATCCGGGAGTGGGTATTAGGAGTGATTTAAAATGGGAATGATCATATAAAGCTGATCGTCGGTGATGCAGATGCCAGACTGGGATTCATTGGAAGAATCCTAAGGAAATGCAATCCGAAAACAGAGGAAGTAGGTTACAGTACACTTGTTCGCCCACTACTTGAATATTGCTCACCAGTGTGGGATCCGTACCAGATAGGTTTGATAGAAGAGATAGAGAGGATCCAATGTGTGGTGTCACCGCCAGACACCACACTTGCTAGGTGGTAGCCTTTAAATCAGCCGCGGTCCGGTAGTATACGTCGGACCGCGTGTCACCAGTATCAGTGATTGCCGACCGAGCGCCGTCACACGGCAGGTCTAGTCTAGGGAGACTCCATAACACTCGCCCAGTTGGATAGCCGACTTTGTTAGCGATGGTTCACTGTCTACATACGCTCTCATTTGCCGAGACGACAGTTTAGCATAGCATTCATCTACGTCACTTGCTACGACCTAGCAAGGCGCCATATTCTTCAAGAATGTATTCTGAACAGATAATATTGTGAATCATGTACCGTCAAGAGCGACGTTGATCATTAATGGATTAAAGTTAAGTATCAACTAATTACGTCCCCTTTCTGAATTCTAATTCCTTGTCATGTTCCAGACCTCACGTCAGTAGAGTCCTTCCCTCCTCACGCCAGCCTGCGTGAGCTGAAACACGTGCATTTCGGCCCCCACTAGTAACACGGTACTGGCTCTTCTGCCAACACAACAAAACGGAGAGCAGCGCGCTTCGTTACAAATAGTTCAAATGGTTCTGAGCACTATGGGACTTAACATCTATGGTCATCACTCCCCTAGAACTTAGAACTACTTAAACCTAACTAACCTAAGGACAGCACACAACACCCAGCCATCACGAGGCAGAGAAAATCCCTGACCCCGCCGGGAATCGAACCCGGGAACCCGGGCGTGGGAAGCGAGAACGCTACCGCACGACCACGAGATGCGGGCGCTTCGTTACAGGATCATTTAGTAATGACGAAAGCGTTACGGAGATGATAGATAAACTCCAGTGGAAGACTCTGAAGGAGAGACGCTCAGTAGCTCGGTACGGGCTTTTGTTGAAGTTTCGAGAACATACCTTCACCAAGGAGTCAAGCAGTATATTGCTCCCTCCTACGTATATCTCGCAAAGAGACCATGAGGATATAATCAGAGAGATTAGAGCCCACACAGAGGCATACCGAGAATCTTTCTTTCCACTATCCATACGAGACTGGAATAGAAGGGAGAGCCGATACAGGTACTCAAAGTACCCTCCGCCACACACCGTCTGGTGGCTTACGGAGTATGGATGCAGATGTAGATGTAGATGTAAATACCTCATTGGAGGAGTGGTCTGTAGGCACAGTATTGTCTCGGCTTCTATGCCACCAAAACACTGCGAAGAGATATGGGTTGCGGTGTCACCGACCTGTCGGCAGATTTCTGGCAGCGGCGTCTGGCGAGCGTTGTCGGTGCCACTGTGACCGTAGCCTCTTTCACAGTCGTATGAACAAAGTCCGAGGGCGGCTACTTGCGGCGCACAGCACCCCCCCGTAGATCCGCCAGCGCCGGCGGGCGCGGCGAGTGGCGGCTGATCCGCCGCAGCGGCCACTTGCTGCCGCCGTACGCCGTCCGGCTGGGCCCGGTGCGAACAATGACTCGTTAGCCGGCGGCTCCTCGTCTGCGCGCTCAGCCGCGCCCGTCTTTGTGGACCGAACGCTGCCGCCACTCCACTGCGCTCTTCTGCCTTTTCAGACCCACTGCCCACCCCTCTCTCCCCACCCGCACAGCTACGGCAGTCTGCGCCGACAACAAAGAAACAAATGCGGCACAAAGATGCCTTCTGTCGAGGAACGGTACAGTAAGGCTCTTTCTCGCAATTCCCCGCAAACGATTATGCGTCATCTGGCCTCTCAAATTATTTTCATCTCCTTCTGTGTAACACCGAGACACTGGAATTCCGAAAGGCTATCAGGTCCTGGTATCGAAGCCACTATACAGAATCGCCAGCTGCACTACCCAGAATGGCGCTTTGTGAGTAATTCTCGGGATGTGCCTACTGGACTTGGAAATTAGGAAATGCGCAGCCTTTTACTGGTTACATTTGATAAATGTAAGATCGAAGGCTGCTTGGAACTGTGGCCAATTCGAAAAAGGCAGTAAAAGGAGGCTTCTTACAATTTTGGCAAAATGAATGGTGAACCGTGATTTATTTTCAAAGAATATTCTCAAGAATTTATATTATTTACTAGAATTCATCAATGAATTCGAAAGTAAAGTTCTATGTACTGACTTGGCAGAAAATCCTAAGAAATTTTGGTCTTATGTCAAAGCGGTAGGTGGATCAAAACAAAATGTCCAGACACTCTGTGACCAAAATGGTACGGAAACAGAGGATGACAGACTAAAGGCCGAAATACTAAATGTCTTTTTCCACAGCTGTTTCACAGAGGAAGACTGCACTGTAGTTCCTTCTCTAGATTGTCGCACAAATAAAAAAATGATAGATATCGAAATAGACGACAGAGGGATAGAGAAACAATTAAAATCGCTCAAAAGAGGAAAGGCCGCTGGACCTGATGGGATACCAGTTCGATTTTACACTGAGTGCGCGAAGGAACTTGCCCCCCTTCTTGCAGCGGTGTACCGTAGGTCTCTAGAAGAGCGTAGCGTTCCAAAAGATTGGAAAAGGACAGAGGCCATCCGCGTTTTCAAGAAGGGACGTCGAACAGATGTGCAGAACTATAGACCTATATCTCTAACGTCTATCAGTTGTAGAATTTTGGAACACGTACTAGGTTCGAGTGTAATGACTTTTCTGGAGACTAGTAATCTACTCCGTAGGAATCAGCATGGGTTTCGAAAAAGACGATTGTGTGAAACCCAGCTCGCGCTATTCGTCCACGAGACTCAGAGGGCCATAGACACGGGTTCACAGGTAGATGCCGTGTTTCTTGACTTCCGCAAGGCGTTCGATATAGTTCCCCTCAGTCGTTTAATGAACAAAGTAAGAGCATATGGACTATCAGACCAATTGTGTGATTGGATTGAAGAGTTCCTAGATAACAGAACGCGGCATGTCATTCTCAATGGAGAGAAGTCTTCCGAAGTGAGAGTGATTTCAGGTGTGAAGCAGGGGAGTGTCATAGGACCGTTGCTATTCACAATATACGTAAATGACCTTGTGGATAACATCGGAAGTTCACTGAGGCTGTTTGCAGATGATGCTGTGCTGTATCGAGAGGTTGTAACAACGGAAAATTGTACTGAAATACAGGAGGATCTGCAGCGAATTGACGCATGGTGCAAGGAATGGCAATTGAATCTCAATGTAGAAAAGTGTAATGTGCTGCGAATACATAGAAAGATAGATCCCTTATCATTTAGCTACAAAATAGCAGGTCAGCAACTGGAAGTAGTTAATTCCATAAATTATCTGGGAGTACGCATTAGGAGTGATTTAAAATGGAATGATCATATAAAGTTGATCGTCGGTGATGCAGATGCCAGACTGAGATTCATTGGAAGAATCCTAAGGAAATGCTATCCGAAAACAAAGGAAGTAGGTTACAGTGCGCTTGTTCGCCCACAGATAGGGTTGATAGAAGAAATAGAGAAAATCCAATGGGGAGCTGCGCGTCGTTACAGGATCATTTAGTAATCGCGAAAGCGTTACGGAGATGATACATAAACTCCAGTGGAAGACTCTGCAGGAGAGACGCTCAGTAGCTCGGTACGGGCTTTTGTTAAAGTTTCGGGAACATACCTTCGCCGAAGAGTCAAGCAGTATATTGCTCCCTCCCACGTATATCTCGCGAAGAGACCATGAGGCTAAAATCAGAGAGATTGGAGCCCACACAGTAGCATACCGACAATCCTTCTTTCCTCGAACAATACGAGACTGGAATAGAAGGGAGAACCGATAGAGGTACTCAGGGTACCCTCCGCCACACACCGTCAGGTGGCTTGCGGAGTATGTATGTAGATGCAGATGTAGATGTAGAACATTAACACATTTAATCACACTATGTAAGCGTGGAAGTAGTTGCCAGGGAGTAACTGATGAAATCATAACCAGATTCCTTTTAACAAATCGGAATTTTATTCAATTTAATAGTGCCTAAAAGCATTTTTTAAAAGAAACAGATTTAAAATTATAATCAGAAAGCACCTTCTAAATAGCAAAGTTACAATTTATTCAGAGGCAGAAAGAAACAAGTTTTGACTGAATGAACTTTCGGGCAGAGAACCTTGCCACTCCCTTTTGACACGGCCGTAGTTAAGACCGCTCACAACAGCCTCTGAAAGACTACACTGGTGCAAATCTGCAACACACCAGATAACTTTAAACTAAGAGTTTTAACGATTTACACAAGCACACAAACTACGCACGCGCCGTAGGAGGGATGCAAATGATACAAAACACTAACAATTAAAGTATTAACCTTGCCACCGAAGATGCAACTTGATTTTATGTCTAGCTAGAGTCTTACGGCGAAAGGGTGGCAACTTTATATACCAAAATGATCGTTTAAATAAAAGCCCATGAAATGCAATCTTATATAAAATTCTACAAGGTTGGCCAAACAATAGGTAAGATGCTCTACAGTACACAGATATCGCCTCTCAAGATCATAGGCAATAATATCAAAGTTTCCAAAGATCAAAACATATTTCAGGTATTAGGCCGTTACACTCCAAGCAACTAACGTACGGTTCAATGATAGGGAGACTACCGAACAACCCGAAATGCAGGTTGCTCTAACCCGCCCCTACTCCACAAGGGAAAAACAGACCACCCAATTTATAAACAACGACCTTCCCGCGGGTGGGTAAACGGAGAAGAATGGTGGGACGACCCCAAAGCAAAACGGCTGGTGACCTCACCAAGAAAACAAGTGGAATTTAACAAGAGTAAATCAAACAAGATATCACCCATCACTTAACTTCTAATAAACTGCGATTTCTCGAGAAGACCTAGCGCAGCTCCCCCAAATCGCTCTCCCGAACCGTCCGCTGCCAGCCGCTTCATCGGACGCAGGAAGGCGCGCCGATCTCCCATCTCACGGCGTCGCAGCTCGCACCGGCCAGATCGATGTCGTGGGTTGACTCCTATTGCTCTCGTATCGTCCGAGAAGTCACTGCCCCTCGCTTTGCGCCGCGGCCCACTGGAGCCACGTGGCGACCTCATATGCGCCGACGCTCAAGACGGACAAGTCATTTTGTGTCTCAGTGCGCGACCGACCAACCGATCGATCCAACTGCCAATGACCATCGCCTGAGCAACACGAGCAGACTGGCGGCCTATTGCGCAGACTCAGATGCAGGAACTAAGCCCCAACCGGGCGACCACTAGCTGAGTTCTCTTGCTGGCGGAGTGGAAAGACTAATTTTGCCGGTTGATCCGAACGACAGACATACTACCAGTCCGAACGACAGACAGACAGACACTAACTGCCTAACAAATGCTGACGAGAGACAGACTATCTGGGGACGACAGACTGACCCAGACTGACCAACTGGCGAGCTCATAGCGCCCCTTAAATACACATGAACAGGGAACCTTTCCCCTCTCCCACCAGAGGGAGACACCAAAGCTGCGATTGCCACAGCGACGCCACAGCCAGAAACGGAGGGCGACTGCTTCACACTACGCGCTGCGGCGCGCCCTTCAAAACAGCAATTTTTACCACGGCCAAATGGGAAACTTTAGGCACAGGCAGGAGAAAATAAGAATTGGTGCCTAATGTCACGGAGAAGTAGAAAAGAGATTTCTTAACCTGTCGAACAGAATGACGTATTACCTGACCGCCAAGGCATTTATGCTATGTATCTACACAAAATCAGAAGACAACTGTGTTCCGGCGTAAAAGACAAGCGTCGACATGACGGTCATGAACGCTACGGCTGTGAAGAAGACATCAGCCAATAGTACGCTGACCCACCCCTGTCTAGGTCGACACCGAGACAGTAGCGGCCTCTAGGCGAAGAGAACATATGGGTCGCGCCGCCTGGCCACGACCCAGTTGAAAACTAGCCGTTCTATGATATCTATAGCGGCGACTTAGGAACTGTATTGTTTCATTCGTATTAGGAGCTGTGTATACTGAAGAGATTTTCTTATTTTGTCTGTCGCTCATTGCTTGCGACACACTATTGTAAATTCTCAAAGTTAAATATTGTCGTTTATCTTACTGTAATAAAAATTCATTAATACGATTTGCTTGAATTCTTGTCTAGCGATCCGAGAAAGCAAGCTTCCTTGGCACTCCATATTCTACGAGTAAGCAGGACACAACAAACTGAATGATTGCAGAAGCTCTCCTCGAACCTGCAGGAGAGCTTCTGTAAAGTTTGGAAGGTAGGAGACGAGATACTGGCAGAAGCAAAGCTGTGAGGACGGGGCGTGAGTCGTGCTTGGTTAGCTCAGTTGGTAGAGCACTTGCCCGCGAAAGGCAAAGGTCCCGAGTTCGAGTCTCGGTCCGGCACACAGTTTATCTGCCAGGAAGCTTCAAAGAGAGAAATGTCAGGGTACAGTTTTGCTCAGCTGTTTGAAAATCAAATAATGTAAGAGGTTTATCAGTACAGTAATTCATAAATTTTTCTAAGGGGACGTTTCAGATCTGCATGTTCCTGTGATGATGGTGTGGGTGATGGACGTCAGGTATTAAGGATTGTGGATACCGAAGCAGCACTAAGGAGCGCATCGACCTGGCGCGTCTTGGACGATACTGCAGCCGCAGTATCCAGGAAGGCCAAGGAAGGCTTCAAGAGGCACACAGTCATAAGGCAGCATACTGCCATCCAGGCTGGGCATCATACTCTGCACGTGGAGAGAAGATAACTGCGGTCGTCGTTCACCAAATGAAATTGTGTCCTAGGAAACTAAATTGCGTTGGTGCAAGTGACCATGGCAGTCTGGACTTTAAGACGTGACAGTGACGGGTGGAATTACTTGCAATATTGAAAACGCTCCTAACGTGCTGCCCGACGCCCAATGAATCCAGCAGATAATGACTGTTGAACGGGAAAGTATGAGGGCGGATCCAACAATCTACGGGTAAAAGCAGCAAAATAAATGAACAAACAGAGAACAGATTCTGTAGTACTTACAGTAGTATTAGTTTAGGTGTTTCATTGTAGTTTTGTAGTAATAGAAGTAGTCGTAGTATTTCAAAAATTAAGTATCCGATATAAATAATTAATATATAATTTATTACTATCGACGAAAATGTGTTTTGTATGATTTTTTAGCTTTTAAGATAATACGCTGTAATTAGGAACAATAAATAAATGAATAAAAATTTGCAGAGTCGATTATGGAAGAGACAGTGAGCCAGTATTAGAGTTAGAATTTAAAAGAGCTGGGGAAGACTTGAGGTCAAATAAGTCAGAAGGGAATGATAAAATTCGTCTAGAATGTCTAAAATGGATAGCTTAAGTGGCAACCATATGAGATAGTTGGTGTGTAGAAAATATGACATTGGCGACATAGCATCAGACTTTCGGAAACATATCACCCAACCAGGTCCGAAAATAGCAAGAGCATGTAAGTGCGAAAACTACCGCACAACTAGCTTAGTACCTCACGCATCCAAGTTGCTGACAAGAATAACATACAGAGAAGTGGAAGAGAAAATTGAGAATCTGTTACAGGACAATCAGTTGTGTTTTAGGAGGCAGCTCTCACTTAGTGCTTGATAATGGAAGCAGGACTGAAGACAATTCAAGACACGCTCATAACGTTTGTAGAATTGGAAAAAAGACTTCGACAACGTAAAATGATTGGAGATGTTGATAATCCTGCGAAAATTGCTAATATGCTTAAGCGAAATACAGGTAATATACAATATGTAAAGAACCAAGACGAAACTCTAAGAATGGAAGGGCAAAAACAAAATTCTCGGAATAAAAATAATGTAAGACAGAAATACAGTCTTTCGCCCGTACTGATCGACCCATACAACGAAGAAGCAGTGATGGAAGTAAAGGAAAGGTTCCAGAGCGTCATAACAATTCAGAGTGAAATGATAGCAATGATGAGATTCACTGATGATGTTGCTGTCCTCAGAGAGCATGAAGAACAAGTACATCGTCCCTCGAATGGAATGAACAGCCTAATGAGAATATAATGTGAACTGAAATTAAACTGAACAAAGACGAAAGTAATTGAAAGTATCGGAAATGAGAACAGTAAGATGTTTAACATCACAGTTAGTGATCACAAACTACACGAAGTTAAAGAATTCTGCTACCTTTGAAGCAATAAACCTGTAATAGAAGAAGGAAGCAGGACGTAAAGAGCGAACTTGGACCGACATAGAGGGCATTCCTGGCCAAAAGATGTCCACTAGTAGCAAACACAGATGGTAATTTGAGGAGTAAATTTCTGAGACAGTACGTTTGGAGGACAGCATTGGATAGTAGTGAATTATGGTCCTTGGGAATACCGGAAAAGAAGCGTTTGGGATGCAGTGCTACATAAAGATGTTGAAAATTGTGTGGAATCATAAGGTAAGAAATGTGGAGGTTCTCCACAGAATCGGCGAGGAGAAAATCATGTGGACAATGCTGACAAGTAACAGTGACAGGAAGACCGAACAAGTGTTGAGTTACTCTCTCACCTATTTTTCGTATACGTAAAATTATTAAAGATTCTGTTACAACCAGACGCACCGTGAGCGGGACTCTAGAAAATTAATGGCCTGAGCAAACGTTGATGGAGCCTGGTAGGGCGCTAAAAGCATGAGGTATTTTTATGGTTCTTAGCTCGTAGAAATGGCAAGTTGGGAGTTCGAAGCAATTGTCAGTGAGCCCATCCCTCAGCAAATCTTGCTGGACAGGCCCACAGCCGCACAGGGCAGACAGAGCAGCTACTTGTCGATACAGGTCACCAGTAGAACAATACTGCTCTACCTGCATTGGCGCCAGCCGAAGGCTGGGCTGGTGGCGATGGACTGAATGGATGCACCTACACAGTGGAGTCCTAAGCCGTCATTGTGTGCAGAGCCAGGTGTAATAAAAATTCACAAGTTTTCGTGTTCACCGATACTGCAAATAGGACTGTGACCCACTTCCACCGGTAACCTTGGTTGTATAAGAAACTCTGGCGTCTGAGAAACGTTTAGAGATAGAATCTTTATTACACCTCATAGCTAGGACTAACAAGCTCCAAGGGACAAGCGATTTAGATAAAGATCTATAAGATTGTATCTGTTTGCTTCTTGCAGTGGGACGCGAGGCGACTTTCGAGAAAAACATCTTCCCCCTCTGCAAAAACTTGAAAAAGTGAGTAATTGGCGATTACCTTTTTCTCCAGAGACGCAGGTTTCGTAACTCTTGCCCCGGTTCCACATGAGTTTGTGCTGTCGTGTGAAAGGGGACATTTAGCGCCTCTAGAGCCATATGATTGGCTCAAGATGACATGAAGGCGGTGTCGTTCGTGCACTTTGCAGCGAACCGGTTTTTTTTTTTTTTTCTGAAGAAGTGCGAAGCACTTGGGTGCTGGACTTTGGTCTGGTAAGAGGACTTCTGGTCGATGCTCTGGCATGTGTGGTTGGTGCTTGGGACCTGTCCTGAGACCGACTTCACTTACAAGTAGCTTAGATTGGGGAGCCTGTGGTGAAGTTCTTACTGCAACGACAATGTGACTTCAAATGTCTCGGACTACTTGTTTGCCAAGGGCACTCTTATTCGTTTTCGGTTTACCAGTCTTGAAATTTGGTATCTTTATGCGCTCTGTCGTATAGGTAAGCCAAATTGGTCCTTGATACGATCAGTGAACGGGTCTGTCACACACTGAAATTTACAGTGATTTCAGGGCTCTGGAAGTAAATTGCGATAGATCTGCCTGATCACTAAGCCGTGAGATTTCTTGCATTTCTTTCGTGGGTGCGATCGGTTCACACGTGCTGCTTCAAGTCTCGCCTCCGCCGCACACATCTCGCCAGCTGCAAGTTTCATCGCCCCATGAACCAAACAGGGTAACGTACTGCTGCTCCGGCCTCGTCACGGCCCACAAATCACAATCGCCACTTGCTCGCAGCTGCAGCTGTATAGAGAAACTTATGTAGATTTGAACAGTAAAAGTCTGCTCAGCGTCAGATCAATTCAGATTGCGTTATCCACATTTTTAGGGCCAGAGTATTTGAGTCACTTCTGCCGTCCAGGATCCTTGTTCACTGTGGTCTTAAACCATCTGTTAGTTGTTTACACTATTTGATCATAACCTGTTTAGCATAATTTATGTCTGTCTCTGTTTTGGGAAAATAAATGTTGTTAGTAAACTAAATTATAACATACACACGGGTTAATTTTCAGGGACATGAAGGAATAGCTTTCACACCTGAAACACGTATGTATTCAGTAGCAGCGATGGCGAGGCATGACAGAATCTCTGACCAGAGAGTTATTTATCGTTGCTAGTCTGCGCTTGACCGCGCGTGAGTGCAGTAGTTGTACGTAGCGAGTCGCGAGAGCATGTAGTTTTAAAAAAATGGCTCTGAGCACCATGGGACTCAACTGCTGAGGTTATTAGTCCCCTAGAACTTAGAACTAGTTAAACCTAACTAACCTAAGGACATCACAAACATCCATGCCCGAGGCAGGATTCGAACCTGCGACCGTAGCGGTCTTGCGGTTCCAGACTGCAGCGCCTTTAACCGCACGGCCACTTCGGCCGGCCATGTAGTTTTAGTTCGAGAGTAGTAGCGCATGCGAGATGACATAGTCAGTGCTAGTAGCGCGCGCGAGACAGTCGGAGTTGTGTGTGAGGAGTCGGCGGGCGTCGACATGGGTCTCTGGTCAAGGTTCAGGACGAGGTATATTTTTTTAAATAAGGTAATGAAGCAGCATTGCGCACATCTGATAATGTAATGTGTGTTAACTGTAATTAATTTGTTCAAGAATTGCCCCAATAATAATTTTGTTCTCAAACCAATCGTTTTAAGAAAATAATCATTACAATTGAAACAATATTTCCTTTGCTTTTCCTCCCAGAATCAATTTTATCAGGTTGATTATTGCACAGGGCCTAAGGTCAGCGCAGATGACCTTATAAAATTTATCAGGTTGATCTTAACGTTAATTTTGTGGGGACTTAACATTTTTACACATTTTTATTATCATTGACTTTTATTACTGTGGGAAGCTTACACTTGGCTCTATTCCCATTAACATTTAATTATTGTCTTTTCAAAATTCTCCGGGAGAGTTACACTTGAATATTGTGGACGTCACAGTCGATTTTCGGTATTCTCGGGAAAGGGAGCTTTGTGCAGACTTAACATGATCGGCTGAACTGTGTGCATTCCTTCCAAATAGGTTATGCTCACAGCTCACTATATCGTATTAAGGAAGCCTAATTTTCCCATTGTGACAAGTGTTTTCAAACACCAGCAGGAAGTGAACTTTTGAGAAGCGCTAGCAGGTAGCTGCACTTACCACAGTACGTTTATCAGAGCCGGCGGATAATGGGCAGGTAATTAGCCTGCATTATTCTACTGAAACTGTTTGCCTCAAAAGCATGGATGGGAAAACAGTTTCTTAATGCGATTCCGGAGTTCGCGAAGTCAGTGGTCGGTGGACAGTCCACTGGGTTGTAGGAATGGAATCATTGACTTTATGTGGTGGAGGGGAAGTTTTAAATGGTATCGCATAGGGTGTAAAGAACCTCAGCGGTCAGTCCAGATGCTCTGACAGTACGGAAACCTTCGAAGGAATTCGCAAGTTTGTTGCTGTGTGCGGACGTGGAAACAGCACATGCTGCCGGTTTTCGAGGCTAAAGTTACGGATTCTTTGTAGGGAAACACCGCCTAGCAGAGCGTGCAGCCACTAGTCGGCCGGAGGGAGGTGGTGCTTCATGAACGAGTTAGACTTGGAGAGGCTTAATTCAAGCCAATAAATTACATTTAGCTCCGTAAGAACTCGATGTGTGATCTTCGTGAGTGTTATTTTTTGCTTCCGTTTTTAGAAGATAATTGACAAGTTGCTAGAAACCAGCTAGAGACGACGTAATGATTGTTTTCATTGAACTATTTACAATCTAGTTATCGCATGTGAGAATTTTTCTGAAAATAGTTGAATTGCTACAAGCCATTTTTGGAGATGACGGTTCAATCCTTGTTCGTTTTTATACTTATTGCGACATAATGACATGAGTATTCCACTGTGCCGTTACCGATATAGCTGGGATACTCGAGTGTCTCCCATTTGAGTTGGCGTAACTTCTGCGTTACGTTTGCGACATTCGGACATGCCTCATCATGAAGCAGTGGCACCCCCTGTCGCGCACCATCCCACGACCAATGTATCTCTACCGGTGTTTGTCCTTCGGCAGCCGCGAAAAGAATAACAGCAACTTCATCATGTTTGTTTGGACGCAGTTAGTAATACCGTCGCCATAGCTCACGTATCCGCATTTAATTTGCCTACATACCTGGTCCTTGTATAACCGAGTAGCAGTCGCTCTACGTTGCATATACGCTGCAGCAATCCGCTCAGAAAGTTTATGAAAATCCCTTCTGTGCTGAGGTGCCTGTAAGTATGCTCCATACACATCGAAAGGTTAAAAGACCTCACGAATTCTTGGACCACAGAGGAAGCAAAGCTAACCGCCATTAAATATGAGTATGTAGGTAGGACGTCTTACACAACCAAACACGTGATTCGAAGAAAAAATATACAAATCAGAATGGCAATTAACATTAATAAGCAAATACGACATAAATTAGCGAAGGAAGAGAACAAGTACAAACATGAGTTCTTGATGCTTCAAAAATGGTCCAAATGGCTCTGAGCACTATGCGACTTAACTGCTGAGGCCATCAGTCCCCTAGCACTTAGAACTATTTAAACCTAACTAACCTAAGGACATCACACACATCCATGCCCGAGGCAGGATTCGAACCTGCGGCCGTAGCGGTCGCGCGGTTCCAGACTGAAGCGCCTAGAAACGCTCGGCCACAGCGGCCGGCAATAGTGTACTGAGCAACATTACACCGGTATGTACTTCATTTACGTATTAATATTTATAGATGTTATATGTTCTAGGTTTTTTAGTACTTCCAGGTACATGTGGTGAGAGCACGCCATTAATGCTTGTTTTCCCCTGGGTAGCAGTTCAGCTACTTCAGTGTGTAGATGCTTGGACACAAAACTCTTCTCAGTCACCAACAAAAATGTATGCACTTAAACCTTTACTGTATCAGAAGATATGCCTTTCAATTAGCAATGATACTGAATTCAGATGTACCATCCTCACTTTCTGTCTCTTTACACCATATTCCAGCTTTCCCTTGTCGCAATGTGTGCATCTATCTCTCGTAACACTTCTTGTCAATCCGTATAACTGTTACGTTGCAAACGGGAACCCCGTAAAGACAACAACAATCGCAGGAAAGATTAAGGGAAGGTTCCACATATATCTTACCCTAGGATTCTGATTGTGACTGTTATGTATGTCCCATTTGACATTTGTGTTGCCCACTGGGATTCTACTCCGCTGCTAACTTGATATCGTTTGCCATCGAATTTACGTACAGACTGCAGCCGTAATTGTGATTATATCCGAGGTTTCCAGATCGTAAGCGGATTGTAAGGCAGCACTCACCAATTTCCGGCAATAACGCCACAAATCTAATAAAGCTGCACATTGAACAGCAGTTCACCTAACTCGACTGACAAGTTTTCAATGTGACGTCCCTGACATTAATCAATGTCTACACAGTTCAGACAGTTTTTTCCTGAAATATGTATTATAAGATACTATAATATTTTACGTGTACTGAAGAGTCTTCCCGATGGCACTTTGACAATTGCCGCATGCAGTAAAGTCGTCAATTCAGCTAACTCACACATCCAGGCCGTTCCTACGTGTTATCCACACCCAATTTTCACTGAAGTCATAAATGCGTCTTCCACTTTTGTCTATTTTCTGGCTAACTTGTGAGTTTTCCTGTCTCCCGTTTCTAACATGTATCCCCTTAGTGCTTCCTGAATAGTCGACATTTTTTGAGTAGTTTTCACACGGATTGCATGCTTACCTTGTTAGACGCAAAGGTAGATTAAATTTTAATGCTCTGTTTAGTTTACCAGAAGTACTCCACGATCTTTTCCGGTTCGATTTCTTTCTTTGAAGAACTGCCCTAATACATAAAACACCCATCATCTTACTCCATCATTTCCTGTTAGTTTGCACAACCTTCTTTTCAGTCTTTGGTTCTACATTTTTTACCGTTTTTTTTTTTCAGGCGTACTTTGAAAGGGTGCTGCGTCAAGTTTTTCTATTCGTTGATATCGTTTAGCTGAGCTAGAGGCAAAGTGTGCAAAGTCATTAGCAAGACAAATGAGGCTCATATAAACTTGTTCCTTTAACAAGTATGTTGGTTTCTCACTTTGGTGATCTGAAAAATTCTTCTACTACTGTTGGGAATGTTTTTGGTGATAAAGTGCAGTGCAGTGTAAATGCATAAACGCTAAAGACAACTACAGTGAAGAGCTTGGTAAGAAGAATTTGCGGTGGGTGTCCGTTTCATGCTGTTGCTTTTGAGATGGGGACGTCATTATTATAGTGTATTACCTGTAAAACGAAGTAATGTTGAGTTCGCATTGCGTCAGCTCAGTCATTCGATAGCGCGCCGTAAAACGAAACTCTGAACAAGTGTGTAATGCCACCTACAGATTTTGATTCCACTTCTCTGCACCCTCTAGCGTCTGTCTGTGCAAGTACCATCCAACGCTTCGAAACTCAGAAGCTGTCCTCCCTATGTGGGCGGGCTGCCGAATGCAAGATGAATGCTCTTAAAATTAAATGATATAATTAATTATTTCAAATGTCATTTACAATTGCAAATCATTAAAAAAGGTAAAGGAGGATGGCAAGGAAAAAAGATAACTGATGGGTGGAGAAAAAGAAGAATAGCAAGGTAATGTAATGAAGAAATACTGGGAAGCGAGAAAAGTTGTAGTAGTCAGATAAAACTTAAACCATTTAGTTATTTGAAGTTATCGTCCGTTGGTCAAATGGGATAAAAGAAGTTATAACAGAGGCTAAAAATTTATTGCATTCCAATAATCTTATACTGATGATGTTTATAATGTACTGAGGTTCTACAATACGAATGATTAATTGCTGCTGCCAAATATACATGCCTGCGCATTGAGAGGGGTAATGTGGGCCTTAGGAGCTTGATGTGGCTCTCATTCGATGACTGCAGTGGTAGTAGTGATCTGAGGGTTAAATGATTTACTTCTTACGACGTGGAAGAAGACGGTGTGTGTAATGGAACTTTGTTTTACGCGAGGACAGGCTTCAGCTGGTAGGAACGTTACACGAGTAGGCGAATTTATCGATCAACTAGAGACATTCGGTTAAACTTTCCTTGTGGCAGAGTAAGACGTGAGCGTAAACGGGAATGGACCAAAACAGTGTTGACGTGATGGAGTTTTGCTGGTGATCGGAAGGATTTATAATACTCCAGGAGATGTCTGAGACTAGGACTCAGTTAACTTGCTAAACGGCACGTGATCAAGTATAAATGGATGTAAAATGCTACGCAGCGAGGATCCGAAATTCGGGATTTTAATTATTTTAGCAATTTTGTTTTATCGCGAGTTTGCTGTTGGCTAGAAGGAATGTGGCGTCTTGTGGTTGGTTTTTGACCGATTGGTAAATCCTAGATATTTCACTGTGTTAGTAAGCTGAATAGGACGATACTGAGACTTAAGACGTGTGCAAAGAGTTAGCAATGTGAACAGAACCAAAGACCCACATATCGTCTCTGATTCAAGCTGCAGAAAAAATGATATTTCGAGGGAAATACTAAAGTCTGGTGAAGTTGGACATCGGAACCTTATTCCCCGCTTTACGCGAACGGTCGTATCACAAATACAATAATTTCTCAATAATGGAAATGTGGAAAATGAACCGTACAGTTAGAACAAGAAAAATTTCACTGTAATTTTTGCTCTTGCGACGCTAATTATTTTTTAGAGCCAGTGGACTCACATAGCACTAACAGTGTTGAATATAATAATATCACAATAAAAAATGAAACTGCTTGGCAACACTGCATTTTATTAGAGAATACTATAAGACAGAATACAACCAAATTGAACATACGCTTTCAGTAGCACAACACAAAAGTGACGACCACTTGAAACATCAGAAAATAAAAGCTGTCCGTTTTTCGACTGCTGTTTCCAGGAGAGTATTTCTGTCTTAGATGATAGGAGTGAATCCCAACGTCCAGGCTCAAAGATTGCCATATGCACAAGCATCACATCAACTTTCATCCCTTCACTGGGCATCTCTTTACCACCTTCTAGTGCTGGTGCAGTGGGAGATGGACTGTGTTAGGCGTCAGTTGTCCTTCCTTGTCCCACCTTGCCATCACTGATGGCAAAAGATCCCACGGATCTGTTTTGAACCCATCCAGAGCACCACTAAACGAGGAGAGGTAAAGATGTCAGGTTGGTGGAAGGCATCAGATCTGTTGGTCAGAATTCGGCAATCGATCTCTGCAGACACTATGATCGAACGTAGCCATCCTACCCATCCAATCCGAGTGAGTCGTCAGTTGGGCATTATGTACAATGATCATTCTGTTCCCCCAGTATAGAGGTAGGACAGAACATGCTTAATGAGGTTAATACATACCTGTCACATCCCATTCCACACAGGGTGAATTGTGTCGACTTCTCCATGACATGGCTGTCAATCATTCCATAGTGCCTGAGCACTGTTACAGCACCATCTGCTGACACTTCAAGCAGATTATGTTGAAACCAAGAGCTGCATGATCCACAATCAGCAGACCAATGTTATTGTCCAATTCAAATGTTAGAACCTGAGTGTGCCTCTTGCCTCTCTAAAAACGTAGTACATGCAGTATCAGTTTCTAATTTAATGTAAACCACATAGCTGACAATCGAGGCGTGGGTTCCCAGAAGACCAGCATCGGAGGTGCCGATTTCCAATAGGAATTGTTGATTCGCTTCAAAAGACACTCATACACGCGAAGGCTGCTAAAGTACGTAAACCTCGAAGGTGCGCGCCGCAGCGAGGACGTAAACAACTTCATTTGCACCGTTTCACAGCCAAGGGAAAACTGCCCACTTTGGCTATACAAGCACGCCATCCTCCCAATCCAAATCTCAGTTCATCGGGCACGACGAAGTAGCGTCCCTGTCGATTTATCTCAGTTGCTCACGGCGTTGCCTCTATTCCCACAAAGAGTTCATACCCGATTACGCTTCTCCACTGAGGATGTCATAGTTGCCAATAGTGCAGACACATCCGACAGAACAAGCACTACACGTATATAATAAGAAAAATGACTACTGCAGTTACGTTCTCGAGGTATGTATTCTAAGGTGTGGATGCTGACGGTTTCATCATTTCTCAAACCAATGGTTCTACAAATCTTGTTTCACTTTCTCTGACGTTCGTTTCCTACAATTTTTGATGTAGCACAAAGTGACTAATTGACACTGAAAGCCGAGCGGTTCTAGGCGCTACAGTCTGGAACCGGGTGACCGCTGCGGTCCCAGGATCGAATCCTGCCTCGGGCATGGGTGTGTGTGATGTCCTTAGGTTAGTTGGGTTTAAGTACGAGGGGGGACCCAGAATAAACCGGACTCCGAGGGCGCTGCCACTCGTAGACATAGTGCAGGGTTCTCACGCTAGATGGTGTTAGTAGAGACCCTCGTGAAACAGCTGTGCAGACGGCGTCAGTGTAGAGCTGAACGTGCAAGTGTGGTATTGTTTTTCTCTGACTGTTGGCGGGTTACCTCTGCGAAGTCGTTAAGGCAACTTTAAAAGAACAAAGAGTGTGTGTAAAATTGTTTCCTGTTAAAAAAAAACTACACCGGAGACACACCAAATGCTTCAGGAAGCTTTCCAGGAGGACGCTATGAGCTGCACACACGTTTTCGAGTGGTTTGGGCGCTTTAAACGTGGTGAGATGTGTGTTGAAGACCAAGCTCGTTCTGGACGCCCTTCAACATCGCGAAATGAGGAGAACATTGAAAAGGTCCGCCAAAAGACCAACGAGGATCGTCGCCAAACGATCGACCAAATTTTAGCAGAAACAGGAATGAGTTGGAGCTCGTGCCAGCGGATTTTGAGTGAGGATTTGCACATGAGACGTGTTGCTGCTAAATTTGTTCCGCGCCTTCTCACACAGGAGCAAAAAACCATCCGCATGAATGTGTGTCAGGACTTGAAAACAGAGATTGCACGTGATCCAAACTTCTTGAACAAAGTCATTACAGGCGATGAGAGTTGGTGTTACGGGTATGACCCAGAAACCAAGCAAGCGTCAAGCCGATGGAGGACTCTCAACTCTCCCAGACCAAAAAAAGCAAGGCAAGTGAGGTCAAATGTGAAGACGATCATCATTGTCTTTTCTGATGTTCGTGGAATTGTGCATCGGCAATTCGTGCCCTCTGGCCAGGCTGTTAACCAGCGCTTTTACTGGATGTTTTAAGGCGTCTGCGAGAGGATGTGAGGAGGAAACGCCTCGAACTTTGGCGATCAGGTGACTGGTTTCTGCATCACGACAACGCTCCAGCACACACGGCCTTACGAGTGACCCACTGTTTGGCATCTCAGAGGTGGTCTGTCGTTCCCCACGCTCCGTATTCGCCGGACCTAGCCCCGTGCGACTTTGTCCTAGTTCCACGAATGAAAAAAACGCTAAAAGGGGAGCGTTATGACGATGTGGAGGCGGTAAAAACAGCTTCGCAAATGGCACTGGACAATATCAGACTTGAAGAGTCCAAACATGCTTCCAACAGTGGGAAAAGAGACTTGACAAGTGCATCGCATGTAATGGAGAGTATTTTGAAGGTGACTGAAGTAATTTTGTAAAAAGGTTCATCAATAAATTTTTTATGACAACAATCCGGTTTCTTTTGGGTCCCCCCTCGTAGTTCTAAGTTCTAGGGGACTGATGACCTTAGAAGTTAAGTCCCATAGTGCTCAGAGCCATGTGAACCATTTTTTTACACTGAAATATAAAGCGTAAAGTCGTGTTTTTCATGGGCCAGACGTAAATTAACGTTAAGATAAAGATAATGGAACGACTGCTGGTGGATGGCAGATCAATGAAGACTGTGTACACTCGACTTCGTTCGAGAGGACGGCGGGTGCGGTAGTTAAAATCCCTGGCCTATCATTGAGGTTCAGGTTTCCCAATACTGTTGTACTGTTTAAGGCAAATGCTGGAGTGGTTTCGGTGTTAAGGACACGGTAGTTTTCTCTCCCTATTCTTCCCCATTCGAGATTCACTTCTTTCCCTAATCGTATAGGAATGAGAAATGTAATATTCGTTCCTACGACTTAGGAGCTCTACGTTTACGAATGTCTTAGGTATTTAGGAAATGAGATATATTAGTAGTTAGGACATCTAAAGTTGCGTATCATGTCACATACAAGGTGCTTACGAATTGATGTATGTAAATTATTTGTTTCTGATACCAAAACTTTACTAGAAGACAATATAATCATGGGTCCGAGAATTCTTAATCCGGGAATTACGTGGATTTGTTGATAACGTTAAATTCCATAATTTGACAGCGTACATTTACACAACTGCCCGTAGTGACCTCCTGCTTGGATGCATGCCCTGAGCCTCCGTCTCAAGTTATGCTGTACTCTGAAGAAAATTCCTGGAATTAATTTTTGATAGCTCGCTCGAAAGAGTGACATTAAGTAAAGAAGTTAAACACACCAAGGTTATTTTTTTTTTATTCGTATCATCTAAGTGAATTACAATTGCCGTAAGGATATCTAGCGTTTCATGTAATGGAGTCATAACTATTACAATATGAGTAAGTGTAACTACAGTACTCGTACATATAAGATACTTCTTATATTTCGATGCACTGTAGTGAAATTCTTTAAACAAGAACTAACTAAGCATCGCTAAAGCACTTCCCAAGGTCAACTAATCGTTGCTCGACAGTCTGCGGTTAGTCTCTTACAACTTCTAGATATTGTACGCTCCTTTTTGAAAATGCTCTTTCTGAAAAGACGCACACTAGTTTGAACATTGATTCTACCTCCCACTTGGTTTTTACTAACTGCAAGCTCATCAAGGGAAGCACGAAGACGCAGATCGTAGTATGCTTAAATAGAATACCAGCAGAGAAAGTTATGTGGGAAACTGATGGAACGAACAGAACTTCACCTGGTTCATGGAATGCTACCAGTACACATTAAAAAAATCTTTCTAATTTCTTGGCTCTGAGTTAAGAATATAGCCAAAGCAGGAAGTATCGAGGTAGCTGGAAACTTCTACGATGTTATCCTGGAATCTAGACTATGTAGGATGGTTCTCTAAATGTTTTCATTGCCTGGCGGTGCAGTGAAACTCCCAGAAGCAAAAGGCGGCGGCAGGCTTTGTCGTCTTGTCGGCTGCCGCTTGGACATGGCAGTCCCATAGCTCACTCTGAAATATGGCCGGCGTGGTGACGTTAATACAGCCGTGAGGCACGCTGGCTGATATTCCTCCTTACGGGATTTATTAACATTTATTACCCGCTCCTGATCTCATAAATCGCCGCTATCTCCAGCCTTACACAAGGACCCAGAGACATATTTCACCGATGAATTCCCGAGGTGCCCATTACAATTGAAGGGAGCAGTTTAACCGTACCGCAAAAAACGAACTGGTTTACAGCCCAACTGAGTCTGTGATGGCT
Source organism: Schistocerca americana (assembly GCF_021461395.2). Taxonomy (NCBI): domain Eukaryota; kingdom Metazoa; phylum Arthropoda; class Insecta; order Orthoptera; family Acrididae; genus Schistocerca; species Schistocerca americana. Next base: position 685,173,140 of record NC_060123.1, on the reverse strand, counting down.
CTTTTGTTCCTATTTGTTAGTGTGAGGTCAGTCATGTGGAAGATCAATGTTGGACAAAATAGGAAATTTTAGAAAAAAATTGGTCGCACTTTAGCCACGGTTAAGGGTTTAGAATTCGTTTGCAACGAATAATTCTACACTATTTGAAGAATAGGTAAGCGATGGCTACTTCATAGCTACCATTGTTGTGACATACGTAATTTTGATTCACAAGAAGTAATGATAGCTACCGATAGGAAATCTCAAGTTAGTTCCATATTTCTAGATTTGCAGAAGGATTACGACACCGTCCTCACGAGTGTCTTCTAAAGAAGTTTCATGCCTGTGGAGTATCGCCTCAGTTGTGTGACCTGATCCGTGTTTTCCTTTGAGAAAGGTTACAGTTTATTGTAATTGACTGAAAGTCACCGTGTGAAACAGAAATTAAGTCTGGCTTTCCGCAAGGAAGCGTTATAGGACTTCTGCTGCTCCTAATTCATACAAACGATTTAGGAGACATTCAGTGGAGCAGCCTTACAGCGTTTGCAGATGATGGTGTCGCTTGTCGTCCAGTGCCGTCCAGTAAATACATTAGAAGATTAAAATTAATTGCAGAATGAACTACACAATATATCTGTGCAGTACAAAAAGTGGCAAGTGAAACTAAGGAACAGAAAGTGTGCGGTTCTAATCATCAGTATTAAAAAGATCCGTTAAATTTCGGTTTTTTGATAAATCACACAAACTTCAAGGTTGTCGTGTCAGCTAAATACACTACTGGCTATTAAAATTGCTACACCACGAAGATGACGTGCTACAGACGCGAATTTAACCGACAGGAAGAAGATGCTGTGATATGCAAATGATTAGCTTTTCAGAGCATTGACACAAAGTTGGCGCCGGTGGCGACACCTACAACGTGCTGAAATGAGGAAAGTTTCCAACCGATTTCTAATACACAAACAGCAGTTGACCGGCGTTGCCTGGTAAAACGTTGTTGTGATTCCTCGTGCAAGGAGCAGAAATGCGTACCATCACTTTTACGACTTTGATAAAGGTCGGATTGTAGTCTATCGGGATTGCGGTTTATCGTATCGCGACATTGCTGCTCGCGTTGGTCGAGATCCAATGATTGTTAGCAGAATATGAAATCGGCGGGTTCAGGAGGGTAATATGGAACGCCGTACTGGATCCCAACGGCTTTGTATCACTATCAGCCGAGACCACAGGCATCTTATCCGCATGGCTATAACGGATCGTGCAGCCACGTCTCGATCCCTCAGTCAACAGATGGTGACGTTTGAAAGACAACAACTATCTGCATGAACAGTTGGACGACGTTTGCAGCAGCAAGGACTATCAGCTCAGAGACCATGGCTGCGGTTACCCTTGATGCTGCATCACAGACAGGAGCGCCTGCGATGGTGTACTCAACGACGGACCTTGGTGCACGAATGGCAAAACTTTATTTTTTCGGATAAATCCAGGTTCTGTTTTCAGCATCATGATGGTCGCATCTGTGTTTGGCGACATCGCGGTGAATGCACATTGGAATTGTGTATTCGTCATCGCCATACTGGCGTGTCACCAGGCGTGATGCTAGGGGGTGCCATTAGTTTCACGTCTAGGTCACCTCTTGTTCGCATTGACGGCACTTTGAACAGTGGACGTTACATTTCAGATGTGTTAGGACCCGTGGCTCTGCCCTTCATTTGATCCCTCCGAAACCGTACATTTCAGGAGGATAATGCACGACCGCATGTTGCAGGTCCTGTACGGCCTTTCTGGATACAGGAAATGTTCGACTGCTGCCCTGCCCAGCACATTCTCCAGATCTCTCACCAACTGAAAACGTCTGGTCACTGGTGGCCGAGCAACTGGCTCGTCACAATACGCCAGTCACAACTCTTGATGAACTGTGGTATCGTGTTGAACCAGCATGGGCAACTGTAACTGTACGCGCCATCTAAGCTCTGTTTCAATCAATGCCCAGGCCTATCAAGGCCGTTATTACGGCCAGAGGTGATTGTTCTGGGTGCTGTTTCTCGGGATCTATGCTCCCAAATTGCGTGAAAATGTAATCACATGTCAGTTCTAGTATATTACATTTGTCTAATGAATACCCGTTTATAATGTGCGTTTCACCTTAGTGTAGCAATTTTAATGGCTAGTAGTGTATGTAGGGAATAAAGTTATGAACAACGGAAAATGGAACCATCACGTAGAAACACTACTGGTGGGACAGTTAAAGGATGTTACTAATTTGCTAAATAGGCTGCCTACAATGAGGCGTTACAAGCCTCTTTTGTTCATTCCCTTCAATTGTCTTGATTTGATACAGAGGGAGTAGGCCGATGAAGGTCATTGCTGTAAATGAAACCAACAATGAGGACTCTGATTTTTGATTCTGATGTTTCAACTGCTGCTGGTCCAATGCTCGCTCATCTGTCCTACTTGTGTGGGTGAGCTAGTGCTGGACGAGAGACACTGTTTGAGTGTGGCAGAAACACATGAGGTCGGGCCGGCTCGTCTTTTCTGCGATTAGCAGCGGGAGTCGACGATAGCACGTGCCGGCCCCTCAGGATGACCGACCTGCTACTGCTCTTGACCACTGTATTAGGGATGAAGCGACAGTGAGCGCGACTTACTGGATCCAGCGTTAAGCGTTTTATTGATGTTTGCCGTCTGGGCTTCGCTTGGACGACGCCAAGTGTTACGTAGTATTGTTTTCAGTGGTTCTCAGAATCTGGGGCCTGAAGTCACGGGACGCCCCACACACAAGCGGCTGGCATCTTGGGGATATGACGTTCACTTTTGGCGGCAGTGTTGGCGGCTGCCTTTGATCGTCCCAAAAAGTGCAGGTAGTTGATTGAGCATCTCAATAAGATGAGATCTGACGTCAGATAGCACTGCTGAAAACCGATGGCAACGACCACGATTGGTACAAAAATGTTGCTATTTAGGATGATGGAATTTTGCGGAGTGTACTGAACACACATGATGTGTACATTTTCTTGCGGCCTCCTACGAGCGCGGTGGGGTCGTTAAGCGTTGGATTTTGATGTCAATGTGCGGCGCACAGGATGCAAACAGGGTCTCCTCTGCAGCGCCATTGAGAATCGGTGTATTACTGGTGTCCCCTCGTAGAGATACCCTTGCACAGACTTAGGAGTAAGACTGTCTCGGTGATATGGATAGAAGTTTAGTTTCTTTTTGGAATTTATCTACATCTACATCTACATGTATACTCTGCAAGTCACAAACTGCCTGGCACAGGGTTTATCGTACCACCTTCGCAACAATACTCAATTATTTCACTCTCGAACAGCGCACACCTATATCCGTGCGATCTCTGATTTCCCTTATTTTATTATGATTATCGTTTCTCCCTATGTAGGTTTGCGTCACAAAAATTTTCCTATTCAGAGGAGAAATCGTCATTTTTTTCCTATTTTCCGTCTATCCCTGAACTGCTATAAATTCGTGGAGGTACAGAGGAGGGAGCGTGTTATTGAAATTTGGTGATGAGATTCCTCCGCAACGAGAAACGCCTGTGTTTTAATGATGTACACTTCGACAAACCAAATCCTGTATCATGTCCGCTACGCTCTTTCCCCTGTTTCTCGATAATAAAAAACGTGCTACTCTTTTTCAACTTTCTCGATGTACTGCTTTAATCCTATCTGGTAAGGATCCCAGATCGCGCAGTAGTACTTCATAAGAGGACGGAGAAGCGTAGTGTAGGCAATCTGTTTAAAAGACTTGTTGCATCATCTGAGTGCGCTGCCAAAAAACGCAATCTTCGTTTCGCCTTCTCCACAACACATCCTATGTGTAGTTCCCAATTTAAGTTGTTCGAATTGTAATTCCTAGGTACTTACTTACTGCCTTTAGATTTGATTAATTTATCGTGTAACCCAAGTTTAACGGATTTCTTTTAGCACTGGTGGTAAAGCATTCGCAGCACCGACGTAGTAGGCACCTATAGTTCTCGATTGACGCCCTCAGCAGCGTATGCCCTCGTTTTGACGCTACAGTACCATTTTGCAGGTGAATTTTTCATAAAGTTCTCATTTCTGATTGGCATTCTGTCGAACTGTCGGGGTTTATCATTGTCTTTGTTGATTGACCTACTCATTACTGAGTAACGTACTCAGTATTTCAGAGCAGGTGCCCTATTAAATCCTGCCAACTACTTATTATCAATACCACTATTTTTTGCCCTTATTCTATTAAACCATTGTTCAGTGACTCGAATATTTACATATTTATTACATCAAAAATAAATCTCTTTGTGACTGTTTGTTTGTCATTTCGTAATCAGGTGCTAAATTTCATTTCTTGCCCACTTCTTGCAGCTATTGAGCATAGAAAATGATTAGTCAGTTTGTTAAATTGTAGCGTGTGTACAACCCGTTTTACTACACATCAACAGGGTCATTTTATTAATTCTCTTAGCCTTCATTTCTCCATTTTGCGTACCTTAAGGTAGTAGTTAAAGCGGGGGGGGGGGGGGGCAGAGGGAGGGGTTGAGCATTTCTCCACCCCGAAACCACGCCACACTACGCTTGTCCATCCTGTCCTAGAGAATTAGTGCACGGTGTGGGTTCTTAAACACACACGACCGACGAAGGACAAGAAAAAAGTTTAAAAAACCGGGCACCTCATCTTGTGTTAATGTATTACCGCAAAACAGGGAAGAGTGTGTCACGGAAGTCATATACGAGTAGCTGTGGCAATCGTTAAAACAGAGGCGTCTTCGTGTCGGCGAGATCTTTTCGCGAAATTTGATTCCCCAAGCTTCCTTTTTCCAGGAACAAAATGGTTTGTTGCCTCCCTCCTACATAGGGAATAATTACCATCGTAATAAAATGAAAGAATTCACAGCTCGCACGGAAAGATTTAGGAGTTATTTATCCCACATGCAACTCTTGAGAGAAACGGTCTGCAAATGGTCCCACGAACGTTCTTCCAAGCACTTAAATGTGAACTGCAGAGCAGTCATGTAGCTGTAGTTGTACATCAGTAGCCGGCCGGTGTAACCGAGCGGTTCTAGGCGCTTCAGTCTGGAACCGCGCTATCGCTACGGTCGCAGGTTCGAATCTTGCCCCCCCCCCTTCCCCCATAGACTGATAATGTGTTAAATAGCTGAACAGCATAGTCTAAGTAATTTGCGATCATTTTTAAGGAAAGTTAGTTATTCGTTCATTTCATTATTTATGATGTCACATTCCCTGAACTAAGTGTAGTACAATGATACACGTTTGTGATCACATTCGGCGGTGTACAGTCACACATGTGTTGCGAAAAGAGTTGATAGTAAAAAATAAATAAAGAATAATTACAAATCTTTCCCAGTCTTTTCCAAGCCTACGTGCTTAACATCAAAAATTTAACACATCACTCATTTACAAAGTAATCAGAGGTTTGAAGCTGTAGCGATGGCAATGTAAAGTTTGTTCGAAATCATTAGGTCTTCTTATTCTCAAAAGCGTTGACAGTTCATGTCAAGCCGGCCGCGGTGGTCGTGCGGTTCTAGCGCTGCAGTCCGGAACCGCGGGACTGCTACGGTCGCACGTTCGAATCCTGCCTCGGGCATGGATGTGTGTGATGTCCTTAGGTTAGTTAGGTTTAAGTAGTTCTAAGTTCTAGGGCACTGATGACCTCAGATGTTAAGTCCCATAGTGCTCAGAGCCATTTGAACCATTTTTGTACATCAGTAGAATACTGTTGCGGATAGACGTGCGAATATTTTGATGGAACACGATGGGGGGAAAATACATAGTGTCGTTTGAGGATACTGATACACGTTTTCCAGCCGTCTTCAACAACGCAGTACTGTATGTGTACACGAGCGAAAAAATTATGACCACCCATTGCTCCTCTTTTCAAGCACAGTAGAACAAAGATTCTGCTTCTTAACAGGATTCCAGAAGTATGTAACACCAGATGTCTATCCACAGCTTAAGTAGCTCTCACAAATTATGGGATGGTGGTTTACAAGCACGCAGCTGGCACCCGAAACGATTTCCATTGGGTACATATCAGGCACACTTGCTGGCAAAGACATCCGTGTCAGTTCACTATACTGCCCGTCAAACCACTGCAGCAAGATTCTGACCTTGAAACACGACAGTTACGCTGCTGGAAGATGTCAACACCATACAGGGAGAGTTCAAGCATGAAGCAATGCTGGTGGTCCGCAGTAATGTTCAGGTTGTTCAGAGCTACCATGATGCCTTCCATTACCACCACAGATCCCATGGGAGCCCAACTCAGTGTACGACATAGCATAATTCTGCCCTCAATGCCTGCATCTGCGGCGTGGTGCATGTTTCGTGCACTCATTAACCTCTATGACGACGTGTGAGAACCCCAACCGTCGACCTGATGTAACAAGAAATGCGATTGTATTGATCCACGACGAAAATTCAGTGATGCTGTACCAGTTGCTACCATAACTGACGATGTCGTTGAGTCCTCACAGGAACACAATGGTGTTTGACCGGTGTGCTCCGAAACACTTGTGTCTGCACCAGTACTGTACCCTGTTGTCAAATCTGCCACAGGTCGCTGCCTGCCCTGGATCACACAGTGGGGGATCCTCCGACGTCTACGTTTTGTGATGAGACGTGGTCGTCCAACACAATACGGCCTCCTCGTCATTTCACCTTTCTTCAGCCACTTTGAATAGATGCTCACGACAGTAGTACGTCAACAGGGAACCAGCTTCGCCGTTTCACAGATTCTCGTTTCCAGCCGCAGCGCCACAACGATGTACCATTTGCCAAAACTCCTTACGTCAATGGATTGCCGCATTTGGGGCCCGTATCTTCGCTATAATTACTGCCCATTCGTCTCTCCTCCGCTTACATTCTTTCCTTACTACGTCACGTGCCAGCAACACCACCAGGAGGCGAGCCATTCACCCTCGCGGTGAGCAGTGGTCATAACGTTTTGTCTCATCAGTGTATACTGCCCACTGTAGTAACAGAGAAGCAGAAAGCGTAGTACTGCTCAACCCCTTCTTCTGTATTTGCCTAGGACTATGGCCCACCAATGGTAGCCACATGAATTTTAACCAATACTATCACTTCTCCAGCAGGAACGCCAGAAAATTCCCCCTTTTATGTGGACGCGACACTCGTCTCTGACAGTGTTCTAGCAGTAGTGGACACCAAAAGATTCTGAGGAAGATTCCAGCAGAGAGGTCGAAACGTCGAACGTTTTAGAAGGAACATGACACGGCGTAATAACCCAGAAGATTTTAACTTCAGTGACAACGGACACGAAAGCCTGCAGACTTACAATATTATTGCACTTCGTCGTTACCAGAAACACATGGCAAGGAAATGCAGTGGTGAAATACATCAGACTGCCAACGCTCTGACGTCAGTTGTGAATATACTGTCAACGTTGATTGCGCACTGACTCACGTTAAGCCGATCGAAGAGTCCTCGCTGCCAGGTGCAATAATATAGTGGTCGACTAATATTTTTCAGTTCTTTATACGGGAAGCCGCAACGCGACGCAACGGTCTCTTTTTCGGAGGTGACATCTGTTTTCAGTGTTCGGACGTCGCTTTCGACTAGCTTCATCGCTCTCTGCCACTACTCTGTAGCTCGGAAAGTTCAACATTACAGAATAAACAGCTCTTAGTCGCAGAATCTGTTGTCAACACCAAGCTAGATGACGCACTGGCGATGCGCAGGATATCTTTTCAGGAGGATTAGGCTTCAGTTCCACGTGCAGCCATTCAGATTTAGGTTTACCCGTATCACTTATGGAAAACGCCAGGTTGGTTTTTTAGGAAACGACTGGACCGATCCTTTCCCATTCCGAACATGTGTTCTGCCCTTGTTTACCTCGTCGTCGATCTGCGATTAAAGTCTAACATTTCTCCCTCGACAAGAGCACTAAAAAGATCCGTTAAATTTAGGTTATGGGAAAAATCACACAAAGTTTAAGGTTGTCGATTCAGCTAAATATGTAGGGATTATAGTTACGAACAACTTAAACTGGAACCATCACGTAGAAAAAATTGTAGGGAAACGAAGCAAGGAGTGGAAAAGCTAGAGATGTTACGGATATACTAAAGAGGTTTCCTACACTATGGTTGTCCGTTCTCTTCTAGAGTACTGGTGCGCAGAATTGTGAGTATTCAGGGCTTTGACAGGAATGACTATTCGAATCAAAAAAGTGTAGCAAACATGGGCTCTAAGATGCATACGCTACGAGCTATGAGCAGTTCATCATCTTCGATGCTATGAAACAAAACTCTTCTGGCGCAAGCTCTTTTGTGTCTATATTTTCAGAGGTGGTGGTATGAACCTAGACAAGTAAAGTTTGTTCAATAAACATAGGCCCTAAAGTGCGTACTGTTAGGCCTATGAGCAGATGTTCAGCTCCATTATTATGAAGCACATATCCTCTACTGAACAAGTGCCCATAGCTCCTAATGTATGTATTTTAAAGCTGATGTTTACCACACATTTTTGCGTTGAAAGACCGTTCCTGTCATATTCCTGAGTACTAAACATTCCTCCTGGCAAACACTGCATATAATATATACCAATTAGTAAATTCAACAGACTCCGTTGCTTTAAGCAGTGCGTACTTCTAAATTTCATTTCAGGTGCCTGCCTTGGTGAAAACACTGATCGTTTAGGTTTCTTGTCCGCCTTGTCAATACGAGTCTTATTATGCGTGGACAATGCCTCCTGTCTAAGAGATACTCACTGTGTCAGAGCCATCCTTAATCTGAAAACAATATCGCTTACACAGAAAAACAAATATATCACTTGCTAATCCTTTCACAACGTACATTTCCTTGAAAACCGGAACATTTTTTAACACACGCATGTGTGTGTGTAAAGTGAAAAACTGTGCGAGACGAAATAAACAGGGTACTACTACTTTTCAAGTTCTTAAGGGGAGTAGGACATCAAACGGGCCCATTTGGAGCAGGAGAGGCACCACATGACAATTTAATTTCCACTGTCAATACTTTTATAAATAAATTCATAAAACTTTGTCAGCATGACCAAGAAGGATTCAGGATTCGCACTCATGGCAGTGGAAGTTCAAAAACACAACAAAATAAAACCTTTTTTCACTTACTACGTGCTGCATTTTTTGCTGAAGGTAGGCTTTTCTCCATAAATGAGAGAGATTCTTCGATGTATTTTGCACAGCATGCAAACCATACCTATAGCAGCATGAAACTCTAGAATTTTCCAAATCTATTACAAACTGTGGAAAAAATTCAGGTAATTAACTATAAAATTTCAGTTTTTTCCAAACATAAAGTGTAAAATGCAACAGCTCATTCATTTTTTCGCAAATTAAATAAATTCTAGAATCTCAGACACCTGTAAGTATGGTTTGTATGCTGCGAAAAATTCATCGAAGAGGTGTACCTATTGCAACAAATGCAGCCAATAGTAAGTGAAAAATTTATGAAATTTCATACGAAGAAAAAACTATTTTGTTTTATTCTTGAACTTCCATTGCTGTGAGTGTCAGTGCTGAGTCCTTCCTGGTCATGCTGGAAAAGTTCTAAGAATTTATTTTTAAGAGTATAGACAGTGGAAATTAAGAGTCCTGTGGCGCCTCTCCTGCTCCAAGCTGGCCCCTTTCACGTCCTACCCCACTTAAGCTAATTTGTTACCAGTGTTGGATATTATAAGAGAACTGTACACTGATCGGCCAGAACATTTCGACCACTGACCTACCGTCGGTATAAGTCCTTCCAGCCGATACCAGCGTCACCTGGCGAGGAACGGCTGCCAGTCAGACACACGCACGGTGCATGTAGTACCAGTGAGAGTGCTGTCTGCGTGCAGAATAGGGAAGGCGCGCGAAATATCTGAGTCTGACAGAGAGCAGATTGTGATGGCCCAGAGGCTCGGAAAGGGCATTTCGGAAACTGCACGACTTGTCGGGTGTTCGAGGAGTGCTGTGGTGAGTGTCTTCAACACGTGGCGAAACTAAGGCGAAACCACGACCAGAAATCGTGGGATTGGGCGGCCACCTCTCATTACAGATGTCGGACGCTGTTGGCTGGGCATACGGGTAAAGCAGGACAGGCGGCGAATTGTGGCGGAACTGTCATCAGACTTCAACGCTGGGCAGAGTGCAAGTGTGTCTGAACACACAGTGCACCGAACACTCCTAGCCATGGGCGTCCGCAGCCGACGACCCACGCAAATACCAATGTTGATACCATGACATCGGCAACTACGACTGAAATGGGCACATGGCCATCGGCAGTGGACATTAGAGCAGTGGCAGAGCGTTGTGTGCGGTCTCATGAATATCAACACCTTCTTCATCATGCGAATGGTATGGCGGGAATCCGTCGTCTTCTAGGGGAACAGCTCTTTGACATCTATACTGTGAAACAGAGGCAAGCTGGCATCGGGTCCATTATGCTCTGGGGAACATTCACGTGGGCATCCATGGCTACAGTGCCGGTCGTGCAAGGCACCACGACGGCCACGGAGTATCGTACGTTGTTGGAGACGACTTATATCCCTTCATGACGATCATGTTTCCCCTCACCTGTGGCATTTTTCAACAAAATTATGCGCCATGTCACAAGGCCAGGAGTGTGATGAAGTGGTCCGGGGAACACAGTGGCGAGCTCCAATTGATGCGCTGGCCCCCCAGAATGCCAGATCTTGAACACGATCGAACACATCTGGGATGTGGTTGAACGTGGCGTCACAGCCCATCGCCCCGCTTTCCGGAATTTAGGGGAGTCGGGTGAGTTGTGTGTGTTATTGTGGTGCCATCTCTCTCGAATGACCCACCAGGGCCTCATTGCTTCCATGCCACGATGCATCGCCGCTGTTATCCGTGCCAAAAGTGGACATACCGGCTGTTAGGTAGGTTGTATTAAGGTTTTGGCTGATAAGTGAGCACATAAATTTTATTATGTCGTCTTTAATTATTGAATTTCCACATTATTTAGTTATACAAGCTGATTTAAAAAACAATGTTTATAGAACTTTTCTAAAATGCGTACTAAAACTGACTTGTACATTTCATAAAGTCGAGATGGGGGAGACGCTTCTGTGAGGTGCAACCTGCTACCCTGCACTCCAGAGGAGTTACGTCATACCGTCGGAGCTGGCCGTTGAGAGTGTTGTCGACGGCCTTCATCAACAACATTCAAACTGTGAAAAGGGGTAGCTGCGCTGTACACTTGTCGAAATTAATTGTTCGAATCTCTTTCAGCATGACCTAGATAGGCAGTAGCAATTTAGCCGAACGAGTATCGGGTTCATATGGTGAAGAGTAAGACGATTGTCGGGAACGAGCTATTGTGTTAGTTAAGTCGTTGGAAGATACTACCGACATTGTCTACTGCTTCGCCTATCCATCCAAGATAAATTTTGGAGGATTTTGTTTCTAGTTTCGGTTCTAGGCGCTTCAGTCCGGAACCGCGCTCCTGCTACTGTCGCAGGTTCGAATGCTGCCTCGGGCATGGATGTGTGTGATGCCCTTAGGTTAGTTCGGTTTAAGTAGTTCTAAGTTCTAGGGGACTGATGACCACAGATGTTAAGTCTCATAGTGTTTTTTTCCCCTTTATTGTTATTTTGAAATCTGTATTACAGGCAGGCCTGCAGCAGCATACTACGCCGCTCTTTGGCCGCAGAGAAACACAAATATAAAAAAGATGACATTTAGAGAAACAACATGGTGGACATAGAAACGGAGACAAACACTGATTAAAATACAAGGTGCCGTTCACGGGCGTAGAGTCCAAGATAAAATTGTTCAGACACTTGGACACAGACAGAGACGAAAATTGTCACACGTGAACGTAGGTGCACAAAACGAATAACACTTAAGCACAAAATGACGGCACACACAGAACACGAGACGTTGATCTCCGGCGCGCGAATGTTCACTAACCGTGTACGAGTCCGGGGACCTGCCAAGAGAGGAGGAGGGGGGGTGGGAGAGGGAGAGGGGAGAGCAGATGCCATGGGCAGGGGAGATAGGGGAAGGGAGGAAGGTGGAGGGGAAACCCGGGGGAAGAGGGAAGGAGGGGGCGGGGATGCGGGAAAAGGAAAGAGAAGGGAGGGAGGGTGCCTAAAGGAAAGGACACAGGAAGTGGGGGGGGAGGATCAAAGTTGATAGGAGGGGTAGATGGAGGGGAGGAGAACATCATCAGGGAGGGGGAGCTGGCGGAAGCCACCTTGGGAGAGGGTAAGGAGGGTGGAGAGATGGAGACCGGGTGGGATGTGGGAATACAGGCGCGTCAGCGGGCAGGGGTGGGAGAGGATGGGTGAGACAAGTGGATGAGGAGGATCGAGTTTGCGGGAGGTATACAGGATCCGTATCCTTTCAAGGAAGAGGAGGAGGTGATGGAAAGGGATGGGATCATACAGGATCCGAATGGGGGAGGGTAGACAGATGCAATATGCGAGGCAGAGAGCATGGCATTCAAGGATTTGGAGGGATTTATAAAAGGTAGGGGGGGCAGAGATCCAGGCCAGATGGGCATAACAAAGGATATGGTGGATGAGGGATTTATAGGTGTGGAGGATGGTGGAGGGGTCTAGACCCCACATACGGCCGGAAAGGAGCTTAAGGAGACGGAATCAGGAGCGTGCCTTGGCTTGGATTATCCAGAGATGGGGAGTCCAGGAGAGGCGATGGTCGAGGGTAACGCCAAGGTACTAAAGGGTGGGAGTGAGGGCGATAGGATGGCCATAGATGGTGAGATAGAAATCAAGGAGGCGGAAGGAAGGGGTGGTTTTGCCTACAATGATCGCCTGGGTTTTGGAGGGATTGACCTTGAGCAACCATTGGTTGCACCAAGCGGTGAACCAGTCAAGATGGGATTGGAGAAGGTGTTGGGAGCGCTGCAGGGTGGGGCCAAGGGCAAGGAAGGCGGTCTCATCGGCAAACTGGAGGAGGTGGACGTGGGGTGACGGCGGCGGCATGTCCGCCATATAGAAAAGGTACAGAAGGGGGGAGAGGACGGAGCCTTGGGGCACACTGGCGGAGGGGAAAAAGGTGTAGGAGTCGGTGTTATGGATGGTGTCGTAGGAAGGACGGTGGGAGAGAAAGGAGCCGACCAGACAGACGTAGTTAATGGGAAGGGCGAAGGTTTGGAGCTTGAAGAGGAGACCAGAATGCCACACGCGGTTATAAGCTCGTTCGAGTTCCAGGGAGAGGAAGATTGCGAAGCGACGGGAATTAAGCTGGTCGGAAAGGAGATGAGTGAGGTGAAGGAGAAGATCGTCAGAAGAGAAGGACGGCCAAAAGCCACACTGGGTAACGGGAAGGAGGCGGTGCTGGCGGAGATGCGGTGGATGCGGCGGGTGAGGATAGATTCCAGGACTTTGCTGAAGTCCGAGGTAAGGCTGATGGGACGGTAGGAGGAGACGGCGGACGGCGGTTTGCCAAGTTTAAGGAACATCAGAATACGGGAGGTTTTCCACAGGTCAGGGTAGTAACCGGTGGACAGGACTACATTGTAGAGCCTGGCCAGGACAGAGAGGAAAGAGACAGGAGCTTCACGAAGGTGATGGTAGGTGACACGATCGTGACCAGGAGTGGTGTTGCGTTTCGTGCAGAGTGTAGCGATGAGATCCTGTGTAGTGATAGGGGCATTGAGTTCCGTGTGTGCAATGTTGTCCAAGTACTGGAAACCAGGAGCGAGGGGAGGGACAGAGGTGTCAGTTCGATCGCGGACATCCGGGAAGAGGGAGTAATCGAACTGGGGATCATCGGGGATGGAAAAGACATCGGCGAGGTAAGAGGCAAAGTGATTGGCATTACTAAGGGAGTCAGGGAAGGGGTGATCATCATGGAGAAGAGGATAGTAGGGGGAGGGATAGTTCCGGTAAGGCGACGGAAGGCTGACCAGAACTTGGATGAGTTGATAGGTAGGGTAGCATTTAAACGGGTGCATGTCTGTCGCCAGTCCTGGCGTTTCTTAGCCGTGAGCAAATTACGAATGTCGCTGGAGTTGCCGGTGGCGTCGTTGTGTGTCCAGGTCGTGCGTGCAAAGGAAGGCACGGTAGAGACGGCGGGATTCACGGAGGAGGATGACAGCCTGTGGGGGTAAGGTAGGACGGTGGGGGTGGACAGCGACAATAGCGACGTGGACCTCCACGGCCTCAGTCAAGGTCTGCTGGAGAAAGGAGGCAGCATGGGTTACATCGTCAGGGTGGTGGTAGGTGAAGGGGTAGCGATCGACCTGGGTGGAAAGGGTATCCCAGTAGGCATTCCAGTTGGCACGGGAATAGTCATGGATGTACTTAGGGGGAGGGTCATTACGAGGGTTAGGGCGGGGCCGACGACCGTCTGAAACGGTAAGGAAGACAGGGAGATGGTCGCTACCAATAGGCTCCAGGACATTCACCGTTATGCGGCCAAGGAGGTTGGGGGAGGAAAGGAGAACATCGGGAGTGGAGTTGGATTCGGGACGGGTGTGCTGGGGGATGGGGATGAGGTTGCCTTGAAGGGAGGAGAGGAACCGATGCCACCGCCGTAACTGGGCGGCGGAACGACTATGGATATTGAGGTCGGCGGCGATCACGTAGGAGGAGAAGGTGCGGTCAATGTGGAAGAGGAAGTCGAAGGGAATAGGGGCATTAGGGCGGACATAGATGGTGGCGAAGGTAATGGTATGGCCGGGGAAGAAGAGACTAAGAATTAGGTGTTCAGTGGGGTCGGGAAGGACAGGTTGGAGCCGAACGGGGATCTGGCGGTGGTGACCAATGGCAACTCCGCCACGCGCTTTCGGGAGGGGATTATCGGAGCAGTGGAGGAGGTAGGTAGAAGTGTGGATGGTGTGGTGGGGTTTGAGGAAGGTTTCATTGAGGAGGAAGGCATCCATGCAGTGGGTGGCAAGGATGTGCAGGAAGAGGTTCTTGTTGGCGGGAAGGGAGCGGATGTTGTAGAAAAGGATACGGTGCTGTCGCGCCATGCCAGGGATTTAGATAAGGGTGTCAAGATGGGAGAAGGTGAAATGGGCCTGGTTGTTGGAGTAGGTGGCGTACATTTTGAGTTGGAAAATGGAACGGGCGTCGAGGGAGATCTGTTGGAGGGTGTGCGGGCGCTGAAAAGGATAAACATTCTGAAGGTCAATGGTGAGGAATCTGATGTCCTCAGCGGTAGGGGGTGGGCGAAGAGAATGGCCGGGAGGGGTGGGGGCGTCCAGAGGGCAGACAGGAACGGTGAGTTGAGGAGTGGTAGGAGGGGGTCGGGCCTTACATTTCTGGGAGTAGGTAGGATGAGGGAGGTTACAGGTATTACAGGAGGGGGGGGACTGGAGATTGGGGCACTGCCGTAAAAAGTGGGCTTGCCTACAGTGTGGGCAGGTGGGGGCCTCACGGCACTCAGATTTCGGGTGTGGATTATACCGCAAGCACCTTTGACAGCGGAGGGATTGAGGAGGGGAACGGGAGTGGTCAACTTTATAACGTTAGTTAAAAAGGAGGGCACCCTCCTTCAGGAGACGGTCTATGGAGGGGGCGTGCTCGGAAAAGACCCACATAAGCCGGGTGGGGCTGGCAGCGTTGTGTATGTGACGAACCGCACGCACCTCCAGATGGGGATGTGCCTGAAGCTCCGCTAACACCTTCTCCTCCGAGATCGTCGGACTAAGCCGAGTGATCATGGCGGTGAGGGTCGGCAGGCGATGCGGGGGTTGGGGTTGGCGGGAGAGAGGCAGGGAAGGAGCAGGGGTGAGGGAGGCATTAGGGCCAAAGCGGGTGACAGGTATGTGGGAAAGGAGGTCTGTGTGGAGGTAGGGCTGGGGGAGGAGATGAGCACCAGGAAAATTCTGGCGAAGGAAGAGGGTGAGGTTCCAGGATTCAAGAAGGGAGGGATCAGGACGGGAGAGGAGGTAGCGGTAGGAGGAGGCGGTAGAGGAGGAGGAGGAAGGGGCAGAGACGGGCGGGGAGACCTCCGTGGCAGTATGGGTGGGGGAAGGGGGACGAGGTGGAGACTTTTTGGGAGTAGAGGAGGCAGGGGTGCCACTGGGGTGCTTGACGGCGACGGAGGAGGTGTGGGGGATGGGAGCTACTGTTAGGTGGCGGGGAGTGGCAGGTCCCGGTGCTGGAGGTGGCGCAGGAGATGGTGAGGTCGATGGTGAAGGTGACGGTGAAGACGATGAAGATGAAGGCAAAGGGGAGAGTGGAGCGTGGGCCGTAGCCCTCCGGGCGACCACCCTAGCGGGGGCTGCAGAAACGGAAGGAGCAGAGTGGAGGGAAGAGATCAGAGGAGGCACGGGAGGGAGGAACTGGGGATGGGGTGACAAATAGTGAGGGAGATGGGAGAGTGAAGAGTGGGGGGATGGACTGAGGGGGGAGTGATGCGGCACACCACGTAATAGTGGTGGCGGCGGCGAAGGGGGATGTGTATATGATGGCAGTGGTGGTGGCAGTAGTGGCGGTGGTGGGGGTCGACATTACGAGAAGGGGAAAAGCACAGGACAGGACAAAGAAGGCGACGAGAAACACAGAGTAGAAGGGACGGAGAAACTATGTAGGAGACTGGGGCCGAAGCCCCACTCTGCTGCTGCTGGTGGGGGAGGCGACCTGGCTGGCTGGCCGGTGGGGACGCTACTGCTGCTGCTGCATGCTGGCTGGGACCGCAGCTGGACGCTGGCTGCTGGGAGGATCTGCTGCTGGCTGCTGGCTGCTGGCTGGGACCGCTGCTGGACGCTGGCTGCTGGCAGGAACCGCTGCTGGACGCTGGCTGCTGGCAGGAACCGCGGCGGCCGCTGGACGCTGGCTGCAGGCAGGAATTGCTGCTGGCTGCTGGACGCTGGCTGCAGGCTGCCGGCAGAAACCGCCGCTGGCTGCTGGCAGGAACCGATGCTAGCTGCTGGCTGCCGGCTGCTGGCTGCTGGCTGTTGGCTGCTGGCTGCTGGCTGGACTGCTGCACGTAGACGGGCTGGCTGGCACCTGTAACACCCATTGCTTCGATTGGTACCTTAATAGCACAATCGAAGGGCGGTATTCAAACGAATTACCGCCGGAGATGTATGTCCCATAGTGCTCAGAGCCACTTAAAAAAAAAGTAAAATGACATCTCTCGTAGCGAGTTAATGTTTAAGGGGAGCTGGAGGTGGTCAAATCCAAAATATTACGATTTTTTTTTTGCTACCGAAAATTAATTGGAACATTCCTCTTTAAAGTAAACTTCGAATTATTGTTCTACTCGCCCTTGAAGTGGAGTTATTACCATTTTCCCCCACGCCTGCAGAGGAAATGGGCGGCTGCTGAATGCATCTAACACCCTCTAGTGACTTCCTGGAGAACTGCTTGGGATTTTCTCTGCCTGTTACGCATACAGCGCCTTATGTTACGCATACAGCGAGTGTGCAAGGGTTGGCTACATTGTTTTCTGTGACAAATGAAGCGCTAAGAACGCGGAACATAGTCTCTTTGCTGTTTACCGTTTCGGCTTCGAAGGATCAAACAAACTTTGGGTTCAAGAAAGCTCAGTGATGGAAAGACAATAGGAGGGAGAGGCAGGTTTACTGACGAGGTGATTGAACGTCTACAAAGATACTATGGGTATGCTATAAGGCAAAATACTAGTAATGTTAGTGACATGCGAAAAGCAGTGTGGGCATTGTTCCTTCATACTGCCTCTTCCACTGAATACCCTCAACACAGCCTGTGCCCAAAAGATTCCTGGTGCAAATATAATGCAAAAAACGACTATGATCACCACCATGGTTTGCAAGCAGCTGTGATAAATGCAATAAAACCAATTTTTCATGACTTAGCACAGCCAGAATTGTTACACAAATGTCTACACAGAAAGATGCAGAATCCTAATGAGAGCGTAAACAATTTGATTTGGAAAGTGATTTCTGAAAGGGTGTTTGTAAGCATAAAAACACAGCACTTTGGCATTTATGATGCAATAGCAACCTACAACCAAGGGAATAGTGTGAAGTTCTGAAGGCATTAGGATTTACAGCTGGGGTGAACACTGTACGAGCACTAAGAAATATTGACAGAGAAAGGATAAGAAGAGCAGAAAGACGAGAAAGGCATATGAAGTATGATGGAACAACAGGCCAGAAAAGAAGACAGAAGAGGAAGCTTTTGGAGGATGAAGAAGAAGACCGTGATAATCCATCCTATAGTGCAGGAATGTATTGAGAAACTTTGATAGCATTTCCCGTCAATTAGAATTTTTCGAATACAAGGAACATTTTCTCAAAATCCACTCAAGCTAGAGAGATTAAATTTTTATACAGCACTCCTAGTGGTCAAACGTACATTGTAACACAGCCATTTGGCAATATGTTCAGTAGATTCATTTCAGTTTAATTATAAAGCAATTATTTGTACAAAAATTTGGGTCATTAATAAAATAAATAATTGGAAGGAAACTAGAAAAGATACTCCAAAATCCCTCTGTCATAACTGCAATCCTAAACCAAAAAATTCAAATTTTTCTATTTGGTAGTTTATTCATAAATGTTCCTCAAACTTAGTGATTTTAACATGGGCAGCATAGGCACCTCTGTCTCCCATTAACGAACTTGGATAATTTTTTATTGGTGTAGATATTTGTTTGTGGGCTGTGTGGAACAAGTTTTAATGATTGTGACTGTGAGTTTCTGACTGATGATAGTGGACTGGAGTTTATATTCTTACTTGGAGTACTGTTAGTGGTTCAGTAAGCATACCGAGACGTAATTGAGTTTCGTCCATTTGTATACTGTATGGCACACTCTAAGTGTTAATGTCTTAGAGTTGCATATAGGTGGATTTTTGGGACTTGAGCGAGGTGATGGCTCAAGTACATGGTATTTAAGGGGATAGATCTTTGAATTTGATAGCAGAAATTTATCTTCCTACATCGAAGGTTTGCCTGTGAGTTCGTGAATATGTGACCTGATATAGTTTACGAGGGACTACGCTCTTTAAGTATCCGTTATCGAGGGCATTTTTACAGCAACGCTATTACTTCTGATTATCAGTGCCAAGTGACCATTTCAGCTAGGGATCTTTAGTGGGTCGCTTGTCGCCAACACCTGAAGAGGTTTCAATTTTTAGTCAAACTGTTTAATTCTATGGAAGAAAGTTTTTCTTTGTCCTTTTTATTGATGATTATTGTCTGTGAGAGGGGACATAGGATCTTCGTGGCATTCGTGTACTTATGTCAAAATGGCTATACTGGCTACTGAAATTGAAAGAAATTAAATGAAGCACAGATTCTTAAAAAAATTGGCTTTAGGACATAACTGAAAATAAAGACTGAAGTTAACTGTGAAATAATAGTTTGAAGGTCTTTTAACTGAAAGCAAAGAGATACAATATACTCGAGAAAGTACAGGGTTATTACAAATGATTGAAGCGATTTCACAGCTCTACAATAACTTTATTATTTGAGATATTTTCACAATGCTTTGCACATACATACAAAAACTCAAAAAGTTTTTTTAGGCATTCACAAATGTTCGATATGTGCCCCTTTAGTGATTCGGCAGACATCAAGCCGATAATCAAGTTCCTCCCACACTCGGCGCAGCATGTCCCCATCAATGAGTTCGAAAGCATTGTTGATGCGAGCTCGCAGTTCTGGCACGTTTCTTGGTAGAGGAGGTTTAAACACTGAATCTTTCACATCACTATGCGTGAAACTTGCCCGCGCGCGTTCAACCGTTTCTTCGCTCACTGCAGGCCGACCCGTTGATTTCCCCTTACAGAGACATCCAGAAGCTTTAAACTGCGCATACCATCGCCGAATGGAGTTAGCAGTTGGTGGATCTTTGTTGAACTTCGTCCTGAACTGTCGTTGCACTGTTATGACTGACTGATGTGAGTGCATTTCAAGCACAACATACGCTTTCTCGGCTCCTGTCGCCATTTTGTCTCACTGCGCTCTCGAGCGCTCTGGCGGCAGAAACCTGAAGTGCGGCTTCAGCCAAACAAAACTTTATGAGTTTTTCTACGTATCTGTAGTGTGTCGTGACCATATGTCAATTAATGGAGCTACAGTGAATTTATGAAATCGCTTCAATCATTTGTAATAGCCCTGTAGTAAATGCGGTATATTTCATGCAAACAATTTTAGTTACATTACAATTATCTAGTTTAATAGAGAAAGAAATCTATTATTAAAAGAGAATTACTTGAGAGCATTTAAATCACTCAGCACAATTAAAGAAACTTAATTAGTTCTGTGAAAGTATTATTAAGCACATAATTTCTGTTAACAGCATTTACTTTAAAAGACAGGTAACTATGATTACTTCTGAGTACTGTTATCACTTTCAATAAATTCATGAATATGTGTAAGCGACCACTTAACAACTAAGAAATCTTTGTGAGAATATAATTAGTCACATGCACTGAAAATAAAGTTGCTTATACGTACACTAAGAAATTTGTGTTGGAACGCCTATATTCAGACGTTGTAACGAACAAAGACCAATTACACAATGGAATAACGCTATCCGGTACATCAAGTGTCGACCGTATGTTGGTATGCACACTTGTTGTGCTTCACCGAATGTGCAACTAAATGAAAGACACATTGATTTTTGCCATACACGTATATCTAATTTTATTTATGAATGATCATCATCGGCGATTTCTATATTGTTAGTTCTTCTGTGTGACCCTGCTGGTATGCCTACTAGGTCTCCATAAGCCAAATGCTCGGTTTTCGGCGTTTTTCCGCCCAAATTTTGTACGACACTTCTATGGAAGTGCTGTATTTTTATGCATTGAATTATGAAACTTATTGTCTTTCATTTATAGGAAGTCCACTTCAAACACATTTCGAGTAATTTTAGCATGTCGGTTCTCTTAGAAATTACGAAATGAATAATTACAGTGTCGCCAGCAGGAAAACTATCGTACCATTTTAACGTAATTAGGAAGAGATGCAAATCCCATTTTGCTGATAAAATTGACTCAATGTCTGTGAAGCCGACTAAAAATTTCTCGCACAAAAACTTCGATTATCACAGTGCTGAAGGCCGTTTTTACTAGTTATCTGAAAATGAAACATGACTCAGGATATCTAAATATCCGCATGACTCTAAGTAATACTTTGCATTGAAATTATGTTGTCGATTTGAGTACACTTACCCGAATCAGCGGCAACCATAAGAATAGGAATCTGAATAGCAATTTCAAGGAGAATGATTTAATGATTATACATTGCTTTGTCACATTTACGTTTTTGCAAAAGAAACAATTTTAGCCTGTTAATACGTCGTGTCTGTGAACTTATAGTTCGTTGTTCTCTGACTTTACTATCTTAGGCAATTTGTCTCTTTCTTAATCATAATTACTTACTCCTAACAAACTAAATATGAATAAAAGTACGAAAAATAACTTAAATCTAGGAAAGAGGCGCCACAGCAATTTCTGTTACACTGTATTAAACTTTCAAGGTAAGAGCACACTTTTTAATGAGTAGATTATGACATCATTTCAAATTTTTAAATTCCGTCAGTAATAACGCGAAATTTTGAAAATCAATTATTTGTTGCCCCTGGCAGCCCTTAGATAGACATCCTGCGACAGACTGCGATGGTCTTCCGGGTCAGATCTGGGATCCCTTGAGCCACCTGCATTGCTCTGCCATAATCACGTTAACAGCAACAAAACAAGAAGACACACGCCTTTCGCGTCATCGTCAGAGGAGCGTAATGCTCTTCTGGACAGTTCATTTCCTTTACGACGCTTCAGAGAGCTGCATCAAAGGAAGACTGAGTGCAGGAGCGTGTTTAAATATTCACTTACATTAGTTTAAATACGAGGTGACATCTGAAGTCTCCAAAGATATGGACACCTTGCAATAATCTATGAGTTCAACTGCCAGTACGTCAACTTACAGTACAACTGACAGTACGCGTAGTCCTAACGTACCTTCTGGGCGGATGTACGAATAAAGTATTGTAATTTTCCCAGATCTGAATGATTCGTGATTTCAATAGAGCAAAATTTTATGATCGGAATTCGTTAGGGTGACTCGAGATGCTTACGGTGGTGCCTGTCTTTCATAAAGCCGCAAGTCTGTAAGCTAAACCATTAGATACGTAGTAGCGGAACTTGCGTTCCGCCTTAGAGCCCTTCACACACTAGCGACACACTGGAGCCTAGGGCTTAGAAACAATCACAATATTCTTCGCCCATCCCTACGACTGTGTGAGCAGTTGACAGACCATTAAAGACCGAGCTGTGACGTGAATCGGCTGATGAGCAGTCAACGCTCGCCCCTATGTGTCTCCTGCATTGTTTTATCCCCTGAAATTGTACTGACGCAGCTGATGTACTTCGCATGAGATGATTTCTGTATTACTAAAGGACTAAACCGGTCAAACTGTTGCAGTTGGCTCACTAACGACTTCGAGGGCCAAGAAAAGTTGCTCTTTCGTTTTCCACATAATTATTGAGCAAATTTAAACGTGTAGTATTCTGTCTATTCGTTAAGAACTGTGATCTTACGTTAAAAGTATAATAGCCTAAGTCATATAATAAAGTTAGTGCAGTGAAGTGCAGTGCAGTGTAACTCATACCGCGCAAATTACCCACAGTGTATTCATCCACGTTTTGAGAATAAGAAGACCTAGTGATTTCCAACAAACTTTACATTGCCAACGCTACAGCTTCAAACCTCTGATTACTTTGTAAATGAGTTAAATATTTGGAGTTAAGCACGTAGACTTGGAAAAGACAGGCAAACATTTTTAATTATTCTCTATTAATTTTTTACTATCAACTCTTTTCGCAACACATGAGTGACTGTACACCACCGAATGTGTTCACGAAAGTGTATCATTGTACTACACTTAGTTCAGGGAATGTGACATCATAAACAATGAAATGAACGAAAAACTAACTTTCCTTAGAAATGATCTTCAGGTATTTAACACATTATCAGTCGAGGGGTGGGGGGTAGGGGGAGCGGCGGCGTTACTCTTATAGAGAGAGAGTGTTTAAAATGTTGTGTAATTTTCCCTGATTAGGACCATCAAAACCACACAACGTAACTGGAGCCCAGTGTAGAGCTAACAAAAAGAGTCGAAATCGTTGCAAATGCTACCCGTACTTCTAACACAGTTGCAAGATTTCTTCACATACGGCAGTCGTGTTTTCTACGCAGTGAATACACTAATCGACCGACTGTGTTTCGGCGTTCATAAGAATGGGAGACAAATATTGGTGGGCTGATCAGATTGACATGAACTTCAAATGGCTCTGAGCACTATGGGACTTAACGTCTTAGGTCATCAGTCCGCTAGAACTTAGAACTACTTAAACCTAACTAACCTAAGGACATCACACACATCCATGCCCGAGGCAGGATTCGAACGTGCGACCGTAGCAGTCCCGCGGTTCCGGACTGCAGCGCTAGAACCGCACGACCACCGCAGCCGGCTTGACATGAACTGTCAACGCTTTTGAGAATAAGAAGACCTAGTGATTTCGAACAAACTTTACATTGCCATCGCTACAGCTTCAAACCTCTGATTACTTTGTAAATGAGTGATGTGTTAAATTATTGATATTAAGCACGTAGGCTTGGAAAAGACTGGGAAAGATTTGTAATTATTCTTTTATTTTATTTTTTACTATCAACTCTTTTCGCAACACGTGTGTGACTGTACACCGCCGAATGTGTTCACAAACGTGTATCATTGTACTACACTTTGTTCAAGGAATGTGACATCATAAATAATGAAATGAACGAAAAACTAACTTTCCTTAAAAATGATCGCAAATTACTTAGACTATGCTGTTCAGCTATTTAACACATTATCAGTCTATGGGGGTAGGGGAGGGGGGGGGCGGGGGCGGCGGCGGCCTTACTCGTATAAAGAGAAAGTGTTTAAAGTTCGTGTGTAATTTTCCCTGATTAGGACCATCAAAACCACACTACGTAACTGGAGCCCACTGTTTGCAGGCTGGTGTTTATTTAATTTTTTGTACTTTGGTTGCTAAATTGCCTTTGTTGTTGGTTTTATTTAAGGTTTATGATTTTTCTAACACTTTATATTTCCCTTTGTTGGTTGATTTTGGTTCTTATTATTTCATATTTTATGTATTGGCATTTTTAGTTAAGATGCCAGTATTTTTGGTTCATTTATGGACAGGATCCATTTAATCAAATTCTTTATTTGGGGTTTGAATAGGACTTGACATCAACTTACTTTCATTTATTCCGCTCCTAACAAGAAATAAAATATAATGATAAATGAATCATCAATTAAATATTTTACTGTCCAAGCCACTGTAGAGCTAACAAAAAGAGTCCAGATCGTTGCGAAAGCTACCTGTACTTCTAACACAATTGCAAGATTTCTTCACATACTGCAGTCGTGTTTTCTATGCAGTGAATACACTAATCGACCGACTGTGTATCGGAGTTCATAAGAATGGGAGGCAAATATTGGTGCGCTGATCAGATTGAGATGAGCTGTTAACACTGGCTAGTAAGGTTCTCTACTCATTTTTAAATCCACACAACGTGCTTCTGCGGCGGCCGTGCAGTAATGTTGGTGGAAAATTACATGCACGTTTTTTTTTTCATTTTTTAGGTTGTATCGGTGTGTTCCCTTCGGCAGTTGGCTGCTGCAGAAAGCGACAGCAGAGCAGCCGGCGGGTCGATGTCGGGGCTTCCCCGAGGGGGCGGCGGGACAATCTCGGACCAACCGGTCCCCAGGGAGCGCGCGCGCCGGACAGCTTCTGCGAGCCCCCGCCAGCCGCTGCTTCCCCCTCCCGCAGCCCTCTGCCACTTGCGCGCACTCAGCTGCGAACGCTGGCGACGCCGACCCGGCACACCACTCCTCATTCAGCACGCGCCGCGGGGCGACGCTGGATGTCGTGAGAGGTGCATTGCATGCCGCCCTCTGCCCTCTACTCAGCCTGTCTGACGCCGACGATGAGCAACAGCTCTCAGCTGCGAAAGCTGGAGTAGTGAGCCTATGCAGAACATTCAGTAGTTTATTGATTTACTAACCCCGTACCTTTGTACTGACAAGGGAACCTCCCCATCGCACCCCCGCCCCCCCCCCCCCCCTCAGGTTTAGTTATAAGTTGGCACAATGGATAGGCCTTGAAAAACTGATCAATCGAGAAAAGAGGAAGAAGTTGTGTGGAAGTATGAAAAAAATAAGCAAAATATACAAACTGAGTAGTCCATGCACAGGACAGGCAACATCAAGGCTAATGTCAGCTCAGGAGCGCCGTGGTCCCGTGGTTAGCGTGAGCAGCTGCCGAACGAGAGGTCCTTGGTTCAAGTCTTCCCTCGAGAGGAAAGTTTAATCTTTTATTATCAGACAGTTATTATCTGTCCGCCCGTCCGCCCGTTGCGAGGTAACTGCGCCGTAGTAAGGGGACGCTACACCTAAACAAACATCGAAACAAAGACAGAGCACAGGGAAAATTGTGCGACTGTGAAACTGTTACATACATTTGTTGCAGTTTATGTGACAAACTCTTACGTTTTCATCACTTTCTTGGGAGTGATTACCACATCCACAAGAAAACCTAAATCGGGCAAGGTAGAAGAATATTTTCACCCATTCGCCAAGTATAGAAGTTAAGTGGGTCGACAACATATTCCTGTCATGTGACGCACATGCCGTCACCAGTGTCATATAGAATATATCAGACGTGTTTTCCTGTGGAGGAATCGGTTGACCTATGACCTTGCGATCAAATGTTTTCGGTTCCCATTGGAGAGGCACGTCCTTTCGTCTACTAATCGCACGGTTTTGCGGTGCGGTCGCAAAACACAGACACTAAACTTATTACAGTGAATAGAGACGTCAATGAACGAACGGACAGATCATAACTTTGCGAAAACAAAGAAAGTAAACTTTTCACTCGTGGGAAGGCTTGGACCAAGGACCTCTCGTACCGGAGCTGCTCACGCTAACCACGGGTCTACGGCGCTCCTGAGCTCACACTCTCCTTGATGTTGCCTATTTTGCTTATTTTCTTCATAGTTCCACACCACTTCTTCCTGCTTTCTCGATTGATCTGTGTTCAGTTTTTCAAGGCCTATGCACTGTGTCAACTTATAACTGAGTCTGAGGGGGGTGCGATGGGGAGGTTCCCTTGTGAGATGACAAAAGTCACGGGATAGAGACACATGCATATACAGATGGCGGTAGCATCGCATACACAAGATACGAAAGGGGGGCGCCTTGGAGGAGCTATCACCTGTACTAAGGCGATTCATGTGAAAAAGTGCCCGATGTGATTATGGTGTGGGGCGGCGAGTACTTACAGGTGTTAAGAATTGATGCCCTTTTACGAGAGCCTGGCAACTATTTTTGTGGTCAGCCAAAAAGCCATGGGGAACATACTGACCATAGTTTCCAGACTGCACGTCCACATTCTTGTCCAGCCCACTGAAAGAAACGCTTCTACTCTCTACTTATGAAACCTGGTAGTTGAGGAAGGGAGGATTCGGTTACGATTGTGGACTGGGCCATAATCTGCTACTGTTGGCTCCCTTTACAATTGCCGGCCGGAGTGACTGAGTGGTTCTAGGCGCTACAGTTTGGAACCTCGCGACCGCTACGGTCGCAGGTTCGAATCCTGCCTCGGGCATGGATGTGTGTGATGTCCTTAGGTTAGTTAGGTTTAAGCAGTTCTAAGTTCTAGGGGACTGATGACCTCAGAAGTTAAGTTCCATAGTGCTCAGGGCCATTTGAACCCTTTGCAATTACACACATTTATTTTAAAACGGTAATTCCAGACTCATAAATAAATTAAGATATCGTAAGTTGTTAATGAAGGATTAAACAACTGTGTACTTAATAGTGGTTTCAGTACGTTACAATTTACCAAAGGAGCATAAAATACAGACCCAGCAAATAATGTTTTAAAAACAAGTCAATGTGATCCCAATTAGAATTATAAGGCAAGTAACCTCAGTCACGGCTGAAGTCCTTTAACGCCAACAACGGCAATTATAAGAAAAAAATTCACAAACATATAGTAAAACAGCAAAGCAATAGCAAGGTTAAATTAAAAAGACAGGCAACTGATCACCAAACAGGTAAGACAAAAAGATTGTAAACTTGGTAGCACAACCATTTAAACCTCCTGTAACGCCAAGAACGGCAATTATATAAACATTTAGAGACATACAATAAAACAACAAATACAATAACAAAACACAAGGCCCAGTCAGAGACGGTGCACCGGGAATCGACCTCTGAGAAGGTCTGGCAAAAAACACTTTCGTGAGCGATGAGATAGGCAGCCAAGAGTTGCATTCACTTCACAAGATAGTAACTCAGATTGTACACCAGGAATCGACCTCTGAGTTGGTCTGGCAAAAAAACACTTTCGTGAGCGATGAGATACGCAGCGAAGAGTTTCATTCACTTCACAAGATAGTAACTCAGATGGTGCACCAGGGATCGACCTCTGAGTAGGTCCAGCAAAAAACACTTTCACGAGCGTTGAGATAGGCAGCCAAGAATGCATTCACTTCACAAGATGGTAACTCAGACTAGTGTCAGTCTAACGAATGCCTAAATATAATCTTGCTGAGGCTACCTGACGTCCAATAAACCAAATGCAAAGATGTAAAAATACACCAAAGCCGGAACCGGCGGTCTGGACTCTGCCTGCAGCATACTGTGTTTAGAGCGCCCAGAAGGAAAAAGGAATCACTACCACCAGAGTAGAAGAATCGCCAAACCAACCTACAATCATGAAATCTGTCAAAACTACATACCTTACCGGTCAGCAGCGCTAGGTGAGGAAACGTACACTGCCGTTACATACACTAACCCCCACAGCAGGTAACTGGGGCGTTAGCGGCCATGAGGCAGGAAAAATACCGCTGGTTGAACTTGACAAATAGTAACAGACTGAACGCAATGAACAGTTATTAGAAGTCCAGGAAAGCCTAATCCCATCCGCCTTCCCCAAGCACACCACTCGCTGCTCTTCGCCTCGGCAACACTACGAGCAGCAAAACAAACCCAAGTCACTGGAGAATCACAAGGTCTCACAATGGCAGAGGTCTCTCTACTTGAATCGAAATGCACTCAACTTAAAACTTGCAGGATACGCTTTACAACGAGGGAGTGCACCCTCGTGACCACAGGCAGTTCATGCGCGCCGCCAGCGGTACTGGCATGTTCTCGCACTGTGCGGGCCTGTCTCTTCCTGAGTCCTCAACCGAACTGCACACTGACGCAAAAAATGGTTCAAATGGCTCTGAGCACCATGGGACTCAACTGCTGTGGTCATAAGTCCCCTAGAACTTAGAACCACTTAAACCTAACTAACCTAAGGACATCACACACGTCCATGCCCGAGGCAGGATTCGAACCTGCGACCGTAGCGGTCGTGCGGTTCCAGACTGTAGCGCCTTTAACCGGTCGGCCACTCCGGCCGGCTCACACTGACACGATCCGGAAGAACCACGACGTCGCCCCATAGACAGGGCCACAGTTACTATATATCGATAACTGCGCCTGCTGCCACTAGCGGACAGGCAACGCTTGCGAAACCATGTGGCGCCAGTCAACACGATAAGGAGACAAACAGCCGCCACCATGTCAACAATGATACGGTCTGGCCTCCAACAGAGAACAGAAACCTACAAACAGCACCAACGCGAGATGCAGCACGGCTCAAGTTGCTTAGTGGGACCAGGACTATGATTGTAAATAAAGTTCTAATTCAAACATATAGTTGGTAAAGTTTCACACGCACAACATTTTGAAAGTCGTTATGTTCATTTGACACTAAATCTTTCTATCCTAAACAGCACTATTAGCACTTTAGAGGCGACCTCTACAGTAAATTACTACCAAATTGTCTTTTGCCCTGACTACTGATACTCAAATTAAATGCTCGTCGCAAAAGTGGAACATAATTGTCCTCACATCCCACGCGGATTTGTAAATATCACGGACGGCTCTCTAACAGTTACTTTAGCGAAAATCTAAGCGATCCAGGATGGTGTACAGTCCTCGCGAGTTCACTATCAGTTGTCACAGAAAATGAGCGTTTTGCAGCAGCCCATCTCTGATGTCATACGAAGCAGCGCGCAATCCGGCGTTTGACAGACGCCGCTAATAAGGTGTGGTTGCGTGCGAAGTGAAGCCTCCTCTTGCCTCGCGGGCTGTATTTATATACGTGGCGCAGCGGACGGCCAAGGGAACATCTGCTGTCATCCGCCTTATGCTCACGGCAGCCGTCTAGAAGCGGCCGCTTTCTCGTACATACAATAGTTAATAACAAAGTTATGAATTAATTTAGAATCTTCTTAATTTTTACATTCAATAGGTAAGTTTCAGCTCGCTTGCACAAAAACTTTGCCTTCTAGAATTTTTAGAATGTAACTGACAGTAGGTCGTTACCCATGAACTATAACTGTAAGGGGACTTGTATTGGCAGTTATTAACAGTACGGTCTTAAAATTTGTTACAGCTCCATTATTTCCTAAGTTTTAGCATGTGCTGTAACCAAAATTTTCTACCATAAAACTGCAGTTTGTATTCTATAGTATTGCATGTTAACCCCAGACGACTACCGCAGTCCACTTCACCCCTCCGCCGCCACACACCGAACCCAGGGTTATAGTGCGGTTCGGTCCCCGGTGGACCCCCCCCCCCCCACGGAACGTCTCACACCAGTCGAGTGTAACCCCTATGTTTGCGTGGTAATAGTGGTGTACGCGTACGTGGAGCACTTGTTTGCGCAGCAATCGCCGGCATAGTGTTACTGAGGCGGAGTAAGGGAACCGGCCTGGATTCGCCGAGGCAGATGGAAAACCGCCTAAAAACCACCCGCAGACTGGCCGGTTCACCGGACCTCGACACAAATCCGGCGGGCGGATTCGTGCCGGGGACCAGGCTCTCCTTCCCGTCCGGAAAATCGTGCGTTAGACCGCACGGCCAACCCGGGCGGGCAAATTGCAGATAATTAAATCTACTACAAACGGGGACGTTTTAGTTAAAAATTTAGTTTTTATTAGCTTATTCGAGAACTTCTAAAGGTAGTTTAATGTGGTCACGTTCTTATTATGTTTAGGTTGAACTGAAGCATCATACAAATTTTCACATTCTAATATTTAGCGCCTTCAATTTTTCTTAGAAACGTGGATTCTGACCACAATTTTTATTTCAGCATGTTCCATCAGTTAATTTTGATATACATTATAACCAATCTCTGTCTTTCTAGCTTTATCATTTAGCACCACTTATTTTTCTTCCTAAAACTATGTATTTATGAAAACCACTGATTTAATGACTCTAAGACTTCACGTTTAAAACATTATTATATTAATGTATATGCTGACGAAGTTTGAAAAAGCAATTTTAACTTTTACTTTTATTCTTAATTATGGTGCAATACTTGTGTGTCACGCGCAGACGCTGTATGTGACGTGGTGCTACTAGCAGTGAACTGGGGTAAGTCCCGGCACACTCGCTCGCCTCTGTATTTCACAAACGATTGTTTCGCTACAGTGGCCACACAACGAGAATTTACAGTCGAGGAACGCGGAAAAGGAGTTGGAGCTAGATGCACGGGACATTCCATTTTGGAGATCATTTGGTAATTCAATATTCCGAGATACACAGTGTCAAGAGGCATTACCTCTCACCCCGGAGAACAATTTACAGTAGCGTGATTTCCGTAAGGTTGTCAGCGCTAAAGGACAAACAACACTGCATGAAATAACTGCACAAATCAATGTGCGTGTACGACGGAAATATCCCTTAGGACAGTGCTGCGAAATTTGGCGTTAACGGGCTATGGCAGCAGACTACCGAACCCGGGCTCCCGGGTTCGATTCCCGGCGGGGTTAGGGATTTTCTCTGCCTCGTGATGACTGGGTGTTGTGTGATGTCCTTAGGTTAGTTAGGTTTAAGAAGTTCTAAGTTCTAGGGGACTGATGACCATAGATGTTAAGTCCCATAGTGCTCAGAGCCATTTTTGACTGTCGACGCGGGTGCCTTTGCTAACAGCACGACATCCCCTGCAGTGACGCTCTTGGGCTCGTGACTATATCGGTTGAACCCAAGACGATTGGACAAGTATGGCCTTGTCAGATGGTAAGCGTTGATGGTAGGATTCGAATGTGGCGCAGACCCCAAGAAGCCACGGACTCAAGTTGTTAACATGTCACCTTGCGAGCTGTGTTTACACACAATCGACTGGATCCTCTGTTCCAGCTAAACCTATCATTGATGGAAATGGTTATGTTCGGCTACTTAGACACCATTTGCAGCCGTTGATGGACTTAATGCTCCCAAAAAAAAAGATGGAGTTTTTATAGATCACAAAGCGCCATGTCACCGGGCCACAGTTGTTCGCAGTATGTCTGGAACACATGCAGGACATTTCGAACAATTGTTACGGTCAGCGAGATCGCTCGACTTGAATCCCGTTGAACATTTATGGGAGATAACTTGAGGGTCATGGGCGTGAACAAAAGCCGGCACTGGCAACGCTATCGCAATTATGGACGGTTATAGATGCAGCAAGGCACAATATTTCTGCAGGGGACTTCTGACGAGTTGTTGAGTCCATGCCACGACGACATGCTCCCCTACACCTGGTAAAAGAATGCCCGACACGATATTACGTCATATCCCACGACTTTAGTCACTTCAGTGTACAAATAAAAGCGTATTCAAAGAAATGGCTCTGAGCACTATGGGACTTAACTACTGAGGTCATCAGTCCCCTAGAACTTAGAACTACTTAAACCTAACTAACCTAAGGACATCACCCACATCCATGCCCGAGGCAGGATTCGAACCTGCGACCGTAGCGGTCACGCGGTTCCAAACTGACGCGCTTACAACCGCACGACCACACCGGCCGGCCAAAAGCGTATTAGACAGGTACTAGCAAATATCATGTGGTGCAAGAACAACCAATAGAAACAACATAAAATACCACACTACGTGCAAGAGAGATGTGCGCCTTGGGCAGGTGTGCCTGCATCCAACTGGAAAATGTGCAACGAAGGATTGTGAAAAACATCCGAGGCACGGAAAAGATAAAGTGAAGTTTGGAGAGAATAGTTGTGCGTGAAGGAATAATCAGTCTCTAGCACGATGTGATGGAGAAGATTGAGATTTATTGAAGGATGACAGCGCGTTTAATATCGAAAGGTATGTTCGTAACTGGGAATAGATGAATAAAAGGTGTCAGGGGTATTGAAAAGATTTGGGAATAAGAGAGTAAAGGTGTATTCAGCAGTGTAAGAGTTACAGCTGCTTGCTAACAGTTCAGACGACAGGTAGAGGGTTTAATATCACAGAAGAAGGGAGGACAGAGAGGGACAAGACAACCAAGAAATATTGGAAAGAAGGAAAATGCATTGTACTAGTGACCCCAAATGGCCGAAACGTGTCAAGTAATACATTCTGGATGGAATGGGGATGTGGCTCATTTCGGCAACCGAGCGAGGTGGCGCAGTGGTTAGCACTCTGGACTCGCATTCGGGAGGACGACGGTTCAATCCCGTCTCCAGCCATCCTGATTTAGGTTTTCCGTGATTTCCCTAAACCGTTTCAGGCAAATGCCGGGATGGTTCCTTTGAAAGGGCACGGCCGATTTCCTTCCCAATCCTTCCCTAACCTGAGCTTGCGCTCCGTCTCTAATGACCTCGTTGTCGACGGGACGGTAAACACTAACCACCACCACCACCATCATTTCGGCACTAGCACAGACTCTCTTTGAAATTTGTCATTGCGTCACATGTGTCTTATTCAGGATGTCAGAACAATATACGGTGACATGAAATCAATTCGCAGTTGCGATTATGAACAACCGTCAGTTGTATAGTTGAATGGACACAATGAAAATTTGTGCTGGACCAGAACTCGATCCCTGATTCCCCGTCCATCGCGATCGATCACCTTCCAATTTGGCTATGCTTGCACGTCTCACGAGCAGACCCAAATTCCCATGTGTCTTTAACCGTGTCTCTACAACCTGTGCTCCTACATCCTGGTGAGACATGCTACTTGAAAGTTCCTTGTCCGGTGTAGGAGGACTGATGAAATATTGCGGTGCCTGTATTATTATTCCAAATTACGATCTAATGTTCCTTCGGACATGCATTCAAGTGTTCGGTATAACACAGGCATTGCAATATCGTAGTATTTATTCGATGACACCGGGTAAGAGACTTTCAAGTAAAATGTCCATAATGGATATACGAGTGCAGACTCTGGATGCATGTTTCACCACATGTGGAAGTGTAGGTCTGGCTGTGACTGTGAGTCGTGCTCGGTTAGCCAAATGGTAAGGCGACCGCTCGCGATAGAAGGGGAATCCAGGTTCGAGTGCCAGTCCGAGATGAATTTTCATAGTTGATATTCCATTATACGGCTGCGTCCATATTCTCAACAGCGAATACATTTCATGTGTTTCATAACGACAGTAGTAGACGCAACGACTGTTCCGTCGGAGATGAATGCTTGTCCGAAAGAACTTTGCATCGTAATTCGGGATAACACAGGCTCTGTAATATCGTATTTACGATAATTTTGTGCTTGGTTGTGTGTGTTAAACTGAGAGCTTTGAGATAAGGTACTAACATTCGAAAGTGAATTATTAGTTTTCTATTGATTAAATTATTTGCAGCTTAAAGAATTAAATGAAGATCATAGCAACGGCAGTAAGTGACGAAAATATTGCGCTACAACAGAAGGTAACATTTTCCTGCACTCTATGGAATATCGATGATTTTCTAGTTGGTAGTAATGACAAACATGTAAATTTACTTAAATAACAAGGTTGTCTCCATTTGAATCCTATGTATTTATTTCTGGATACAGTATTTCTCTTGGTACTGCAACAAAGCACCTCTAAAAGGTAAAAATGAATTATTTGCTAAGTGAACAAAACAGAAACTGTGGTAGTACTTCTAGAAAGAAATGAATAACTGTGAAACTGGAAAATTATTATCTTTTACACAGTCTTTTGAATGCGTCTCACTATCTGTTCAACATTGAAACAGGCGCCATGGACCCTACCGGTAAGCAACTCCTCATTTTCCATAGTGATGAAACCCATGGAAGAGAACTCCTACTTCCAGTACAAAGACGAATGTGTCAGCTCCTCGCAGACATATAGAAGTTGGATAGCACGACATTGTATCAGTACAATATCTTCTCATGGATTAGAAGAGATACTGTCCACAACGAGTGTGAAACATATTCAGACGGTATACATAAAGTAAACACAAAATGTTATGCTGCTAGTCGACTTATTGCGTCTAACTCCCCCCCCCCCCCCCCCACACACACACGCACGAAGAAATATTACATTTTAAAAAAGAAATAACGTATATATGATTTTAAATTTGTTTCAATTATTATATGCACCTACAGTCAGATATTTTTGCTACTGAAAAATCACGTCCTTTCAGTTAGTGGAAGTAATCTACGAGATAACAGTGCTGTTCACTTTACTTATGTTTCAGTTTCAGTTGAGTGTATTAAGCTATAAACTGAGGTTCGTCACACTAGACAGACAGCAGCAGTGTGCACACTTTCCGACAGCAACATTTATTCCGGTTCATACCGGTGCAAATAAAAATGATTCAAATGGCTCTGACCACTACGGGACTTAACATCTGACGTCATCAGTCCCCTAGACTTAGAACTACTTAAACCTAACTAACCTAAGGACATCATACACATCCATGCCCGAGGCAGGATTCGAACCTGCGACCGTAGCGGTTGTGCGGTTCCAGATTGAAGCCCCTAGAACCGCTCGGCCACAACGGTTGACGGTGCTAATACAACGTGGACATATTTTTACATTTGCTGCCTTCTTATGTATGCAAATGCTGGTTGCTTTTTCCTTGCACCGAACAGTCTTACCACAGTAATATTATAAACTTTCCGACCTCTTTTCTGCAGGGTCGTAACTGCCCCTCTATGTGGACTACACCTTGTGAGTATAGGCTAACCATTTTGCATGCACATGTCCACACCTCATCACCCGATCTCCAGCCCATGGGAAATAAGCAGTAATGGCTTGCTCTTGCCTCATGCACTTGGAAATACTACCTAATCTAAAAATATACCACTTGCAATAGCTGTGGTGTCACTGCCAGACACCACACTTGCTAGGCGGTAGCCTTTAAATCGGCCGCGGTCCATTAGTATACGTCGGACCCGCGTGTCGCCACTATCTGTGATTGCAGACCGAGCGCCGCCACACGGCAGGTCTAGAGAGACTTCCTAGCACTCGCCCCAGTTGTACAACCGAATTTGCTAGCGATGGTTCACTGACAAAATACGCTCTCATTTGCTATGACCTAGCAAGGCGCCATTAGCAGTTACTATTGATATTGAATCAAGTAGCGTCAAGACCGACGTTCACCATTAATGGATTAAAGTTAAGTATTCCACCAGCTACGTCCTTTTTTCTAAATTCTGATTTCCTTGTCCTGTTCCAGACCTCACGCCAACCTGCGTTAGCTAAAACGCGTGCCTTTTGGCCTCCTCTGCTAACCCAGTGTTGGCTCTCCTGCCAACCAAAACGTTAACGACGAGGCAAAACCGCGTTCTTATCGATATTGCCCTGATTTACTTGTGTAATGGCTTTGAAACAATCTCCAGATGTACTGTCCGAATTGCTTACAGAATCAGCAGACGCCGGCCTTACTGGATGCCCATGTACAGCTCATCCAGGGTCAACGGGCAATGCAAAACGTTGCGGCAGCCGCCGCTCCACCGCTACCGCAGCCACAACACGCTGTTGCACCAACTTTTCGACCTTTTGATGCTGCACTGGAAAGCTGGACGGAGTGGTCACGCTAATTTGGATTCCATCTCGCCGCCTACAGAATTCAAGGTAATGAGCGACAGCATTCTTGTTGTCCTCAGTAGGGGTGAACACGTACCGTGTGATAGTCAAATTATTTCCGCGACGCGACGTAGCAACTTTGCCCTACGACGAAATTTTGTCTGCATTAGATGCATATTTCAAAGAATCAGACAATGTAGTAGCAAAAAGGTATGCATTCTTTCGTACAAAGCATAAGGCAGGTCACACTAATTGGGCGTGGATTGCAACCTTGCAAGGCCTTACTCAGGATTGTGCTTTTGAGTGTCAATGTGAACTCCCTTATTCAGATACTATGGTACGTGATGCAATTGCACAGAACGTTTCTGACGTTCGTATAAGGGAACAGATTTTGAAACTCGTCACTCCCCCCCTTCAACAAGTGATGGACACATTGGATCGGCAGCACACACTTGACTTTGCTCAGGACTCATTTGAAACTTCACCAGCCGTGTGTCAGGTTAACCGGCCCGCCGGGCGAGCTGCATGGAGCAGTAAACAGCCCTCGCGCCTGGCCGTGCCGCTGCCACCAGGCTCTCAGCCATGTGTGCCGCGCAGGCAAGCAAATGCAGTGCTAAAATCATGCCCGTGGTGTGCTACTAGACATTCGCGTGAGAATTGCCTGTCACGCCAAGCTATTTGCTTTTTCTGTAATAAAAAAGGACATGTTCAGAGTGTTTCCCAGGAAAAGCTTAGATCGGACGCTCACAACCATTCCAGGCCCTTTGCTTCACGCCGAATTCGAACCAAGGATACTCAGGCTCGTGACACTTCGCCCATGGAAATTCATGTAGTTCATTCCACTCTACCCAGTGCCACTCTCTCTAACAGTGAGTGTGTTCGTCCCACAAATAGTGTGCATCGACATCGCCAGAAATCCTGTCACATCGCAAGTGATTTTGTACCAGTGTCAGTACATGTTGCGCGTAACATTCACTCTTGTCGTCAGCAGGACAATAAACTTTTTGCAGACTTGGACATTAACGGCAAAGTGATACCATTCCAGCTCGATACCGGAGCTGCAGTTTCACTGATCAATCAAGACACGTACAAACAGCTGGGCACACCTCCATTGCGTGCCGCAAATGTAAAGTTAACTAGTTATTCAGGTCAAGATATCCCTGTGTTAGGACAGTGCAGCCTTCTTGCAACATACAAAGGACAAACAAAACTTGTGTTATTTTACGTCCTTCGTTTTTCTTCTGCAGTGAACTTGTTTGGTTTCGATTTATTTCAGTTGTTTAACTTGTTTATAGTAAATCAGGTCCTATCAGTGAACCGGACTGTGCCTTCAGACAGTGTTTCTCGTCTATGTGAAGAATTTGCAGACATTTTTGCACCGGGCCTCGGTTGCGCTAAGAACGATAAAGCACATTTGGAACTGAAAGTAAACGCGCAACCGAAATTTTTCAGAGCGCGCACTGTTCCCCACGCATTGCGTGATGAGGTCGCAAAAACATTACACGATTTGGAATCACAAGGTGTAATTGAACGTGTGCAGGCTTCTCTCTGGGCATCACCCTCAGTAAATTTGCCAAAACCTTCCGGAAAATTAAGACTTTGTGTGCACTTCAAGGCTACAGTGAATCCACAACTAGTGATTGCAACTTTTCCTTTACCCCGCCTGGAAGATCTTTTTGATAAACTGTGCCCAGGTAAATATTTTTCGTAGTTGGACCTAGCAGATGCGTACTTACAAATACTGGTGGACGAAGATTCCCAGCGCATTTTGGTGGTTAACACGCATCTTGGTTTGTATCGATTCAAACGACTGTCATTCGGGTGTGCATCCACCCCTGCATTGTTTCAGCAATATCTACAAACTGTTTGTGCGTCGGTCCCTACTGCAGCAAACTATCTGGACGACATATCGATCTCCGGAAAGACAGAAGAAGAACATTTAACCAATCTCAGAACATTAT
Source organism: Schistocerca americana (assembly GCF_021461395.2). Taxonomy (NCBI): domain Eukaryota; kingdom Metazoa; phylum Arthropoda; class Insecta; order Orthoptera; family Acrididae; genus Schistocerca; species Schistocerca americana. The sequence goes on along the minus strand of NC_060123.1, from coordinate 685,135,426 downwards.
TTCAGGTCTTGCGACAAAATGGTCTTCGCTTGCGGAAGGACAAATGTGTGTTTGTTGCTCGTGAGTTACCCTACCTGGGACATGTCCTCAATGCCCAAGACATGCATCCCAGTCCCGAGCACCTCCGTGCCATATAAGACTTGCCTTCGCCGCAGAATTTGAAGCAGCTACAGAGTGTGCTGGGAAAAATTAATTATCACCGATATATTCCACACGCCTCTTCCATTTCAGCAGCTTCATCGCTTACACCGTAAAGGTGTTCCGTTCGTCTGGACGACGGAATGCGAACGCGCCTTTCGCCAGTTGAAATCGGCGTTGCTTTCCAATACTTGCCTTACGCCATTCGATCTTCAGAAACCCCTTTTGTTGATGGTAGATGCATCGGAATTCGGGATCGGTGCTGTGCTTGCGCACAAAGATGGATCGCATGATCGCCCTATTGCCTTTGCGTCCAAATTACTCTCGTCTGCACAAAGAAATTACTCACAGATAGAGAAAGAAGCATTGGCTCTCGTATTTGGTGTTACAAAGTTTAATGATTTCTTGTATGGTCGTCACTTTACCATCATCACAGACCACAAACCTTTGAGATCGCTTTTTCGTCTGAACAAGCCTGTACCTCCACGTACAGCGCAGAACTTCATTCACTGGTCTATTTTCCTCTCGCAGTACCACTACGATATCTTGTATCGGTCCACTGCTAAGCACGGAAACGCCGATGCGTTGTCCCGTTTGCCTGTTGCTGAGGATAGAGCATTCGATTCCTCCGAACTTGCTTGCAAGTTCATTGATTCGGAAACCAATGACGTGGTCGAATAGTTTCCGATTGATATCCGTCGTGTAGCTACAGCCACAGCTGCCGACCCTGTCCTTGCTACCGTTCTGCGTTTTGTTGCTACGCAATGGCTCTTGCCAAAGTCACGGATCGGGGACTCGTTGGTTCGCCGATTTTTTGCTCCAAAGGAGAGACTTTTTGTTCGACGTGGTGTTTTGCTGTTGCGTTCTGATAATGATCAGTCCAGGGTCGTGGTCCCACGTCCGTTACAGTCCTCTGTCTTACAGCTTCTCCACCAAGGACATTGGGGTATAGTGAGAACGAAATAACTTGCTCGCCAGCACTGTACTTGGTTCGGAATCGATACCGCGATTACGAACATGTGCTCTTCTTGCATGGTGTGTGCCGAACAACAATCGGCACCACCGTGGAAATTCTTTGCATGGCCAAAAGCCACTTCCCCTTGGCAACGCTTACACATCGATTTTGCTGGTCAATTCTGGAGTGCTCGATGCTTGGTTGTGTTAGATTCATTCAGTAATTTTCCTTTTGTTGTCCGGATGTCTTCCAAGACGTCATCTGCCACCATCCAAGCGTTATCTGCTATCTTTTGCATCGAAGGTCTTCCACAGACTATTGTTTCCGACAATGGCCCACAATTCATGTCCGCAGAATTTCAGTCATTCTGCAAGGCCAATGGTATTCAACATCTGACGTCCGCGCCGTTTCCGCCACAGTCAAACGGTGCCGCTGAACGATTGGTCAGGACTTTCAAGTCACAGATGTTGAAGTTAAAAGAGTCGCATTCTCGGGAGGACGCGTTATTGCCCTTTTTGGCCTAGCTCTCAGCCCCGAGATGGTCGCTCGCCAGTTGAGTTGCTCCACGGTCGTCATCATCGAACCTTGATGTCTTTGCTACATCCACCGCATCAGGTTCCTGTGCAGCGGCAGACACCTGCTTTTGCTCCAGGCGACGTTGTCTACTATCGTCACTACCGAGGTTCACGGCGTTGGCTCGAAGGGCGCATTCTTCGCTGCCTCGGACGCGTTATGTATCTGGTTTTGGGGGCCTCTGGTGAGGTGCGCCGGCATCTCAACCAGCTGCGCCTCTGTCGTCGCGTGGGATCTGCCGCTCGCCGTCTGCTTTCAGCGACGGTGCCGTCCGGTCAGCGCTCTGGGGATCCATCTACTGGCTCGCCTCAGCCCCAGGTGCTACCGACGCTGCCTTCCATTTGGCCCCATGGCGACGCGCCACCGCCACCGCCGCCGCCTGTTCTCCCGCCGGCGACGCCCGCAGTGGACGCGTCGCTGCAACCGCCGGGCGCCTCCCTGGGTCTTGCGCTGCCGATCGTTTCCCATGACTTGATGTCCTCCGACATGTAACTCTTGCCCGCTCTGGACCATATGTCGTCTTCGCTCGTCGGGTGCCCCGACCCGATGGAGGTCGACCCTTCGGCCCCTCCTGTCTCTCTGCGGACGCATACACCGCATGTTGGCGTGCACCCTGGAGCAGATTTTCAGGCGTTTCCTAGCTCCCCGCGGTCTGAATGGCAGGGTGCGGGTGACACAGCCTCGCCTGTTGTTAGGCTCCCCACCTCGTCGCATACGTCAACATGGGGTCCTCCCCACGGCGGGCGGAAGCCTTATGCCACAACCGTACGCCGATTTGCGGGGGAGGAATGTGGTGTCACCGCCAGACACACACTTGCTAGGTGGTAGCCTTTAAATCGGCCGCGGTCCGTTAGTATACGTCGGACCCGCGTGTCGCCACTATCAGTGATTGCAGACCGAGCGCCGCCACACGGCAGGTCTAGAGAGACTTCCTAGCACCCGCCCCAGTTGTACAACCGACTTTGCTAGCGATGGTTCACTGACAAAATACGCTCTGATTTAACGAGACGATAGTTTAGCATAGCCTTCAGCTACGTCATTTGCTACGACCTAGCAAGGCGCCATTATCAGTTACTATTGATATTGAATCATGTACCGTCAAGACCGACGTTCACCATTAATGGAATAAAGTTAAATATTGCACCAGCTACGTCCTTTTTTCTAAATTCTAATTTCCTTGTCCTGTTCCAGACCCCACGCCAGCCTGCGTGAGCTAAAACGCGTGCCTTTTGGCCTCCTCTAGTAACCCGGTGTTGGCTCTCCTGACAACCAAAACAGTAGCTACTGTTAATTGTCTACAAGTGACATAAGTACTAATGTGATATTCCTCAGTACACCATCCTCAGACACCTGTAGAAATATCTACACTTATAACCGCTACCCTGTATTGCTATGGATATACCTGTTCCCATCGAGCAGTCATTTCAGCTATGGACTTTTGGAAAGCCTTCCTTTGAATTACTTCATATTAATTAAACAGTAAGTCACGTTTGTAACACAATTCTTAAGTATTCTTACTGCGACATCTGTATATTCAGGTCTAGTAAAAGTTTGGGCCAAGGCCAATGTAGGGACTAAACTGGAGTAACCTGGACAATGGCGTTCCCTCTGGGCTCTCGAGGGCAGGAGACCCTTGTAGCTCAAAACAAAGAAAGGAGAAGAAATGGAAATGTGAAAAAATACAAAATGCGATATGCATCGAGTTATGTGCTGGATGGAGCTTTAGTTCCCTTTACTTGAACAAGAATACTAATTACAAGTGCAATACACTTTGATATTTTGGTGCACAACCTAATCTTCTGACTGACTAAGGCTAATCAATGAATGAACAGCATGAAATACGGCAGGTCCATGACTACACCCCGAGTCTGCCATACTGCAATGAGAGATGCATCTGGAGTCAAACACCAAACACAGTCCAAGGTCGTAGTGTACAGTGTCAACTGTTTGATCATATGCACCAATATTTTGTGATTCCTTTTGACTTCTTTCTCAGATTAAATTTTTTGTGAATAATTTAATTGTGAATGTTTTCCAGCATTACTTGATACGTCCTTGGATGCCTTGAAGTTAATCATATGTAAATGCAATTTTGGACTTTGAATCAAGGAGTTGACATCCGTATTCATATTAATAACACAAAAGATGGCGTTCTAAAGGTGACACCAAAGAATAGTTAATACGGTAATAAAGCAAAGTGTTTGAGATGAGTTAATAATTGCAAAGGGGACCAAGATTTAACACCGGTAATCGTGCTCATGTCGACGCAGGTTGCAGTAGTTATATTGAGACAAAGAGACTTACACCAGACAGACTAGCTAGCAGAGCTGCATGACACTTGTCTTGAGTCCACAACAACAGCATAACCTTACACATGTCATTAAGTCTGGTTTTTGCCTGTTAAAGCACCTAGGCCTTCCCCCCATTCTAATACACGCTGGGAGCGGTATGCAGCATGTGTTGTGCAGAGCTTCAGACCCGGAGGCCAGTGGAATGCTGTCCGTAGGCCAGACGGGCGTGCGTGGCTCTCTCATTAACGGACATCAGTATTCAGGTCTGCTAATCATCAGCCAGGCACCTGCGCGCCTACCGCTAATTCTACCGCTCTAATTGAAAACTTTTATTAGCTCTACGAACTCGTCAATCAGATTCATCGGGAATTAATCTGGTGCGTTTGTTCCGGCACGCACGCGCCGTAAGCACTCACCTTGCATTTGCAGGTGTTGTGCCACAGTCCTTTTTTCTCCATGCAGGTGTGCTATTGCACGCAAATGAGTGTTGTGTAAGAAGAATGCGTCCTGTACGAGGTACAGTTTTCAAGTTGTCACAGTTCGCGCAGCGGTTGTGTAACACTACCACACCAGACAGGGGAACGAATGTTTGATGTATCGACCGCCACAGTATGTACACGGGGGTGCAAAGTAGTACCACGTGAAACGCCCGCTAAACCCGCTGGGCAGAACAGGTGGAAAGGACCAAATAAGGTGGCGGTCAGTTTCACTACAAAATTGTAATTTATTGTAATGTAATAACACATTTAAACCAAAACGGCACATGGCCGAACCTTTACAGTTACAGGTTTCAAAATCCAATTCTTTCATCGATGAAGGCCTCCAAACAAGAAATCTTATAAATCAACAAAATAAATTTCAAGTGACTGACTAGGCTGAAAGCCTCAAGGCCAAAGTGGATGGAAGAAACATGTACAAGGTGTAATACAAACGGCTGAAGGCCACAATTAAATTTCAAAATTTATAACATATTACTATAATCTTTTAAGGTAGGAGGCCGCGATATTTTCGCATAAGAGGAAATTTGAAGGCCCACACTTGATTATGCAAAAATTCAAAAAACACCTTAACCTTTAAGTTTTAAGTGGCCGAAAGCTCACTAAATGAAAAGGCAAGACAACAACAGTAACTAAATTTAGGAATAAGGGGTCGGCCGGAGTGGCCGATCGGATCTAGGCGCTACAGTCTGGAACCGCGCGACCGCTACGGTCGCAGGTTCGAATCCTGCCTCGGGCATGGATATGTGTGATGTCGTTAGGTTAGTTAGGTTTAAGTAGTTCTAATCTCTAGGGGATTGATGACCTCAGAAGTTAAGTCCCATAGTGCTCAGAGCCATTAAGAATAAGGTTTTAAGCGGATGAAGACCCACAATTGATTTTCCAAAAATTCAAAATACCTTAAACCTTTAAGTTTTAAGCGGCTGATAGCTCACTAAATGAAAAGATAGCACAACAACAGTAACTTTCAGCAAAATATCCACTTGCCAGAATTCAAACTTACTTATACAGGCTCAAGGCCCTTGATTTACATAAAACACAATAAAAAAATTTTTTCGTTTAAAGCATTGGCTATAATAGAGTACCAACAGACCATTAAACTACCATGAAAAGGTCAGTATAGACAACGGCACTCAGACGCCTCCAAAGGGGGGGGGGGGGGAGCTGCCCTCGAAATATTAACGTTCACTTAGATGCGACAGATGGTGGGCCCACCTACACTTGACCAGTCGGTAACTCAACCAAGAGACAGTCACGGACCGACCGACCAAACGACTTGCTAACCACCAATCGGTACATGAAAACTCAAAGACCAAACTGGTACGGACGTGATTATCCGCAAGGAAACATCTATTAAGCTGTCATAACTACACACTGTGTTGGACAGCGACAACAGGTGAGGAAAGGATGCTGCCTGAAATTACGATAGTGGCCAGGGCAGGTAACCAGAACACTAACTGCCACAAGGCAGAAAATTCCGCTGGAGCACTTGAATTGTAGTGAACCAATATAGTTAACTCCGCCGCAAGGCGGCTCGATTTCACCACTACAAACACTCGGTGTTGCTCACAGGAAAAGCTACCCAACAGCGAACCACCGAAGCGAACGATACAACATCAACAGATGTGGCTTGAGTACTTAAGACACCACTCAACTTTGACGTCCTGGGTCGGTGAGCCACGAAGCTCGTAGCGATCGGACAGCTCCACACACGCTCCGACACTGCGCAGGGACTGCCAGAGGACCCAGGAGAGGGCGCCGGACGGAGCTAACTTCCCTGGTCCGCACCAACCGACCGACTGCCCTCAGAATGCTGACAACATCTAAAATAGTCGTCAGTGGAAATAACGCCAACTACACACACAACCTGACCAACACTTTCACGAAGACCTGAACGGTACCCAACAGTAACTAAGACAAATCGGGAGTCGACGCACACACACACACACACACACACACACACACAGCCGACTCATGAACGATCCGCGAGCCAAAATGCTTCGTCCAATAGGACGACCTACCGACGATCCACCAAGACCATGGTCTGGCTCAAGTTATGCGGAGAAGCAATGGTCGGGCGAGCTATGTCGACGTAGACCTCTCAGCTCCAACCCAACTGCACTAGTGCCGCATTACAACTCCACGACTGGCGGGTCCTGACTTCGCTCCAGACGCGTTCCAGGTGACTGACAACCCGAACTTGCTTACGACAGACAACAACCGGGAAGTAATAGCAGTCGATCGAAGATACTAATAGAGGTGATATACTGATACGCGCTGCTAGCGCCGCTCGCGGTCAGGCAGAGCAGCAACTCAGTGACACCAGTAATTTAAATAAACGTAGTGAGGTGGAAGTACGTTAAAAACAGGGTGTAGAATGCATGATGGCAGGAACATGAGCCACGCACGGCTCACTAAGTGCAATTTACATATGTAAGTCTAGTGCGTCCGCCAGCTCCCCCTCCCCCCACCACTTTTGGAGCTGAATTGCAGCCAACGTGCTTACCTGGCTGTTGGCTCCTAATTTTCTACACCTAAAACCACACTGATACTTGAATAAGGGGAGGGCAAGGTATTTCTTTTTTATTTTCTTAAAAACGGTAGTCTCTCTCGAGTAGCCATAACAGAGTCATTTTCCCGCCCAGACTGTTTAGCTAGAAAGCATGACTCGTGAGGGGCAAACAAACCACTTTTCTTATTCTTCCTAGTGGCAATACCTAAGCTTGAAACATTGCCTCTCCTGCGTGTTTGGTGACGCAAAGAGGTCTCCCTGTCTAATTTTTGCAGCATCAGGTGCCATCCTGCTGCATTTGGGATCTTGCCGGAACAGCAAGTAGTTCAGTTCACGTGGTTGTTTTGCCCTGCCTCATTGGCCAGAATGGCGATCCGGCGAGATCAACTTTCCACAGCCGCCCCCTCCCTGTCCCCACAGAGTCGTGTCACCACTTTGAATAAATGAGAGACTTCGGTAGAGGAGTTGTGTTCTTGCCGTCGACTGCTAAGCATGTGCTCCTAGTGCACATCAAGATCAAGTGGCGACAGGTCCGTTTGTAATAAGGCCTGCACCCTTTGTAAGTGATATGGACAGTGGGAACTGACCTGGAGAGAAACTGTGGTAGTATTCTGAAATGTTTAACACACCTTCCTCCGAGGCCTGCGTACGTACCGGGCGCACCCGCTTTTCCCGGTTAGCCACTGCCTTAAACGAGCCTGTCTCCCACAAACAAAAGGACTGTTGCAAACAGTTAATTGTGCGTGTTGTCGGTAGGTACCGCCCACCCATTACCCATGACCGTGCCGATCTGTTCCTAGTCTGTATACCAGGACATAGTCTCTCCGCATTGCACTAGACAGCACACTAAAGAATGTCGGAAACTGCAGAGAAGCGGATTACCTCTAGTACTGACTTTCGAGCGTGCCTTCGTCCTGGATGAAATTACCACAATCTTGAGTGTAGAGCTAAAACACTGGTACAGACAGACCATTCCCGTTTGTCTGGTGTGTTCTCATGTGTGCCCTCAGTCACTGAACCTACCGTTGTTAAAGATTTTCGTCTCGAATTTCCAGTGGGTTTGCCCCCCTTGGAATGCACTTCCAGTAATACGTCCTTATGGACATTTTTGCTCCCTATCCCCGCAGCGATCGTTTCCTGCAGTTAGTCCACATTTAGAAAATCTGCACGTGTCAAGAGACAAGGGAACATAAGGCAATCATATCTGTAATGAGATAATGTCGAAGATGCATACAGGATTATTTGTGTTTGTACTGCGGTTACGTATACTCTCTTCCAAGGCAGAGACACATTTTTCACTTCCGAAGATGTGTGCTAACCTGATATCTTTTAATTATATAGGAATATAAGCGAGTAGACCGTGCTGCGTTCAGTGAAGAGCTCAGGGAACTGGTGCACCTGCCTAATATCGTCTAGGGTCTCCGCGAGCGCGCAAAAGTGCTGCAACACGACGTGGATAAGCCGTTGGATAAGCAGCTGAGCAGCAAGTCGCATACTCCTAGCTCACTCATTTGTTACATAGTTTAATTCTTAATTTCTTTGCGTGTTTTTGGTACTTGCATTGTGTAATTCATAAATTTCGGGCGTATTATAGTATTTGAGAGTTGTAGCATCGAGTTTTAGTACCTGAATAGTGTAAATTCGCGTAGACATGCGGGGACCAAGCAGCAATCGGTATTGTAATTGTCAACTGTCGAAGCTGCGTTGGTAAAGTACCGGAACTTCAAGCGCTGATAGAAAGCACCGAAGCCGAAATCGTTATAGGTACAGAAAGCTGGCTTAAGCCAGAGATAAACTCTGCCGAAATTTTTACAAAGGTACAGACGGTGTTTAGAAAGGATAGATTGCATGCAACCGGTGGTGGAGTGTTCGTCGCTGTTACTAGTAGTTTATCCTGTAGTGAAGTAGAAGTGGATAGTTCCTGTGAATTATTATGGGTGGAGGTTACACTAAACAACCGAACTAGGTTAATAATTGGCTCCTTTTACCGACCTCCCGACTCAGCAGCATTAGTGGCAGAACAACTGAGAGAAAATTTGGAATACATTTCACACAAATTTTCTCAGCATGTTATAGTCTTAGGTGGAGATTTCAATTTACCAGATATAGACTGGGACACTCAGATGTTTAGGACGGGTGGTAGGGACAGAGCATCGAGTGACATTATACTGAGTGCACTATCCGAAAATTACCTCGAGCAATTAAACAGAGAACCGACTCGTGGAGATAACATCTTGGACCTACTGATAACAAACAGACCCGAACTTTTCGACTCTGTATGTACAGAACAGGGAATCAGTGATCATAAGCCCGTTGCAGCATCCCTGAATATGGAAGTTAATAGGAATATAAAAAAAGGGAGGAAGGTTTATCTGTTTAGCAAGAGTAATAGAAGGCAGATTTCAGACTACCTAACAGATCGAAACGAAAATTTCTGTTCCGACACTGACAATGTTGAGTGTTTATGGAAAAAGTTCAAGGCAATCGTAAAATGCGTTTTAGACAGGTACGTGCCGAGTAAAACCGTGAGGGACGGGAAAAACCCACCGTGGTACAACAACAAAGTTAGGAAACTACTGCGAAAGCAAAGAGAGCTCCACTCCAAGTTTAAACGCAGCCAAAACCTCTCAGACAAACAGAAGCTAAACGATGTCAAAGTTAGCGTAAGGAGGGCTATGCGTGAAGCGTTCATTGAATTCGAAAGTGAAATTCTATGTACCGACTTGACAGAAAATCCTAGGAAGTTCTGGTCTTACGTTAAATCAGTAAGTGGCTCGAAACAGCATATCCAGACACTACGGGATGATGATGGCATTGAAACAGAGGATGACACGCGTAAAGCTGAAATACTAAACACCTTTTTCCACAGCTGTTTCACAGAGGAAGACCGCACTGCAGTTCCTTCTCTAAATCCTCGCACAAACGAAAAAATGGCTGACATCGAAATAAGCGTCCAAGGAATAGAAAAGCAACTGGAATCACTCAATAGAGGAAAGTCCACTGGACCTGACGGGATACCAATTCGATTCTACACAGAGTACGCGAAAGAACTTGCCCCCCTTCTAACAGCCGTGTTCCGCAAGTCTCTAGAGGAACGGAGGGTTCCAAATGATTGGAAAAGAGCACAGATAGTCCCAGTCTTCAAGAAGGGTAGTCGAGCAGATGCGCAAAACTATAGACCTATATCTCTTACGTCGATCTCTTGTAGAATTTTAGAACATGTTTTTTGCTCGCGTATCATGTCATTTCTGGAAACCCAGAATCTACTATGTAGGAATCAACATGGATTCCGGAAACAGCGATCGTGTGAGATCCAACTCGCCTTATTTGTTCATGAGACCCAGAAAATATTAGATACAGGCTCCCAGGTAGATGCTATTTTTCTTGACTTCCGGAAGGCGTTCGATACAGTTCCGCACTGTCGCCTGATAAACAAAGTAAGAGCCTACGGAATATCAGACCAGCTGTGTGGCTGGATTGAAGAGTTTTTAGCAAACAGAACACAGCATGTTGTTATCAATGGAGAGACGTCTACAGACGTTAAAGTAACCTCTGGCGTGCCACAGGGGGGTGTTATGGGACCATTGCTTTTCACAATATATATAAATGACTTAGTAGATAGTGTCGGAAGTTCCATGCGGCTTTTCGCGGATGATGCTATAGTATACAGAGAAGTTGCAGCATTAGAAAATTGTAGCGAAATGCAGGAAGATCTGCAGCGGATAGGCACTTGGTGCAGGGAGTGGCAACTGACCCTTAACATAGACAAATGTAATGTATTGCGAATACATAGAAAGAAAGATCCTTTATTGTATGATTATATGATAGCGGAACAAACACTGGTAGCAGTTACTTCTGTAAAATATCTGGGAGTATGCGTGCGGAACGACTTGAAGTGGAATGATCATATAAAATTAATTGTTGGTAAGGCGGGTACCAGGTTGAGATTCATTGGGAGAGTGCTTAGAAAATGTAGTCCATCAACAAAGGAGGTGGCTTACAAAACACTCGTTCGACCTATACTTGAGTATTGCTCATCAGTGTGGGATCCGTACCAGATCGGTCTGACGGAGGAGATAGAAAAGATCCAAAGAAGAGCGGCGCGTTTCGTCACAGGGTTATTTGGTAACCGTGATAGCGTTACGGAGATGTTTAATAAACTCAAGTGGCAGACTCTGCAAGAGAGGCGCTCTGCATCGCGGTGTAGCTTGCTCGCCAGGTTTCGAGAGAGTGCGTTTCTGGATGAGGTATCGAATATATTGCTTCCCCCTACTTATACCTCCCGAGGAGATCACGAATGTAAAAATTAGAGAGATTAGAGCGCCCACGGAGGCTTTCAGACAGTCGTTCTTCCCGCGAACCATACGCGACTGGAACAGGAAAGGGAGGTAATGACAGTGGCACGTGAAGTGCCCTCCGCCACACACCGTTGGGTGGCTTGCGGAGTATCAATGTAGATGTAGATGTAGAATCCTGCAGGGCTGTCCATAAATCGGTAAGAGTACGAGGGGGTGGAGATCCCTCCTGAACAGCACGTAGCAAGGCATCCCGGATATGCTCAACAATGTTCATGTTTTGAGAGTTTGGTGGCCTGTGGGAGTGTTTAAACTCAAAAGAGTGATTCTGAAGCCACTCTGTAGCAATTATGGAAGTGTAAGGTGTCGCATTGTCCTCCTGGAATGCACAATGGACATGAATGGATGCAGGTGATCATATAGCAGGCTTACGTGCGTGTCACCTGTCAGAGTCGTATCTAGACGTATCAGAAGTTCCATATCAGTCCAACTACACACGCCCCACAACACTACAGACCCTCCACCATCTTGAACAGTCCCCTGATGACATACGTGGTCCATGGATTCATGAGGTTGTCTCCATACCCGTCCATCCGCTCGATATGATTTGAAACGGGACTCAATCGACCAGGCAACATGTTTCCAGTCATCAACAGTCCAATGTCGGTGCTGACCGGCCCTGGCGAGACGTAAAGCTTTGTATCGTGCAGACATCAAGGGTACACGAGTGGGTCTTCGACTCAGAAAGCCCATATCGATGATGTTTCGTTGATTGGCTCGCACGTTGACAGTTGTTGACGGCCCAGCACTGAAATTTGCAGCAATTTGGGGAAGGGTTGCACTTTTGTCAAGCTCAATAATTCTCTTCAGTTGTCGTTGGTCCTGTTCTTGCAGGATACTTTTCCGTCCGCAGCTATGTCGGATATTTGATGTTTTACCGGATCCCTGATATTCACGGACCGCTCGTGAAGTGGTCGTACCGGAAAATCCCCACTTCATCGCTACCTCGGAGATACTGTGGTGCATCGCTCGTGCGCCGACTAGAGCAAAACGTTCAAATTCACTTAAATCTTGTTGACCTGTCATTGTAGCAGTAGTAACAGATCCAACAAGTCGCCAGAAGGCTGTTGTCTTATTTAGGCGTTGCCAACCGCATCGCCGTATTCTGCCTGTTTACATATCTCTGCATTTGATTAAGCATGCCTATAGTAGTTGCTTTGGCGTTTCCACAGGCTGCTCAATTTCTTAACGGGCTAGCTTTCTTTGAACGCGTGAAAAAGAGGACAATTTCGTGATTTTTTTTAATTAAAAAAAATAAAAGCTAAACTTGATGGTCTCTTCCTTACACTTTTGTCGTTACGAAGTTATTTTTGTGTCCACTTCAGCTATCCGTTGCCGATGCAGCTGAAATAAGGGCACCTTGTAGCCGGAACGCTAGTCATCGTTGGGAATTCCTGAAGCTCTCCTGTTGGACCTGTAACAAAATAGTTTTGCATTAGTCATTGCAATATACCCCCTTCCTACCGTATTAAGTTGCAAGAAAATGGCGACGTATTTAAAGCAAATGTAATTTTCGTCGCCCTGAAAATAGAGCGAAAAGCGTGTACTTGAAGATAGACTTCTGAATATATCGCGAAATGGCTACGTATTCTTATAGAGAATTGAGTTTAAAATGCCGGCAAGCACATCCGATCAAAATCGAAAATGTTCAAAAGTGTGTGAGTTCTTAAGGGACCAAACTGCTGAGGTCATCGGTCCCTAGACTTACACACTACTTAAACTAACTTATGCTATGAACAACTCACCCACATATGCCAGAGGGAGGACTCCAACCTCCGGCGGGAGGGGCCGCGCAATCTGTGACATGACGCCTCTGACCGCACGGCCACTCCGCGCGGCGATCAAAATCGCATGTAATGTTCTCAAGTTATTGTTCAAAAATGGTTCAAAGGCTCCAAGCACTACGGGCATCTAAGGTCATCAGTCCCCTAGACTTAGAACTACTTAAATCTAACTAAGTACATCACACACATACATACCCGAGGCAGGATTCGAACCTGCGACCGTAGCAGCCGCGTGGTTCCGGAGTGAAGTGCCTAGAACCGCTCGATCACAGCAGCTGGCTTTCTGAATTTATGTTTCTCGCCAATTTGAAAACTACAGTTTCGAGAAAAACATTCTTTTTGTAGTTCGTTTAAACATGCCCCTATTCAGACATCCGTGGACCATACAGCAATCCTTCCAGGTCCAAAAGGAACTCCTCCTCCATCTTTTTCGTGGTCACGGCGGTCCTCCGTACCTCTATGACAGTTTCTGTCATGCGCTGCACTGCTCTCACGATATGCTTTTTTGCATAAGTTGTAACAGGCTGGTGCGATCTTAATTTGGATCACGTTCATAGTTTCTATAATGCCTGTTGGATCTTCGTTGAAATTACATGTCGACTACTTTTTCGGTTACAGTTTTTTCACAAATTACTACGTAGTTTCTCGGGAACACTGCAATAAACGAGACACTTTTAAGGGAAAAAGCAGATATTTTGGAAGTTTCAAAAGCGGCTATCCCCTTAGGAAGACTAAATTCGGCGAAATTTCGCGGCAGATGAACGACGCTGAATTATGTTATTTCTACTCCTGCATAGTTGTTTCCATAACCTACAAGTATTTTACTGACTGTCACATTTTGCAAGGAAAAATGGTGTGTGTATTTATGAAGCGTTTTCTCGGAAGTATTTCTTGGAAATCAGAGCAGTAAATTGTTTCCGCTCGCTGCCGAGCGGCTGGAATGGCGTGCTGCGCGCAGTTCATTAGGCGGCGTGCCTCTCTGAGGATGACAAATTGCCCTCCGAAACGCAGCCTGGAATCCACTGCCCAGTGCAGGCAGCCCAGGCCCGTTAGCTTTAACAGCGCCGCTCGCGACCCTGCAGGTGGTCCTACGTTGGACCGCCCGTGGTTTTCCGTTGACTACTGCTCAGCTTAGTCAGTGTCTCTAGATTCGCGATGTCACAGCGTCTGTAGCAGCTAAATTTCTTTTGCCCAGGATGTAATTATAAGGAAATAATTGAACGTGAAACTCAAGGCAATCCTCCGAAAGCAATGTAAGATTGAACTATTCATCGAATGCAGACCACTTTAAGAGTCGGGTGGCTCTTCTCGAGTTTCTTTATCGCATCACTGTACACTTTTACGCATTGTTATCGATCAACTGCCCATGTGTTGTTTGGTGGCGTTGAGACTGTAGACCTGTGTAGAACGCTGTAGCCCAGCAGGTTATGTGCTCACTAACATCACCCTCTTTTTGATGACGTTTTTACAAACTTAGTCTCAAGGCTCAAGTTCGGATACTTCAGATTCGACTATATAGTGACTTTTATTATGTAACCAGCCACAATTTTTATAATGTCAAGGGGATTAAACCTCCGTTAAGAGGTCGATTTATGTTAACCAATAAGGTGAGGCAGTGTTGGGGGCACCACTTTTGGGTGCTCTGTGGCAGTGACTGGTAACAGACGAAAAGACCGAAACACATTTTTAAAATAATGATCAACGTTTTGTGGAGGTCTTTGATTGAAAAGATTAACAGTAACATACACTACTGGTCATTAAAATTGCTACACCAAGAAGAAATGCAGATGATAAACGGGTATTCATTGGACAAATATATTGTACTAGAACTGACATGTGATTACATTTTCACGCAGTTTGGGTGCAGAGATCCTGAGAAATCAGTACCCAGAACAACCACCTCTGGCCATAATAACGGTCTTGATATGCATGGGAATTGAGTCAGACAGAGCTTGGATGACGTGTACAGGTACAGCTGCCCATGCAGCTTCAACACGACACCCCAGTTCATCTCGTGACTGGTGTACTGTGACGAGTCAGTTGCTCGGCCACCATTGACCAGACGTTTTCAATTGGTGAGAGATCTGGAGAATGTGCTGGCCAGGGCAACAGTCGAACATTTTCTGTATCCAGAAAGGCCCGTACAGGACCTGCAACATGCGATCGTGCATTATCCTGCTGGAATATAGCGTTTCGCAGGGTTCAAATGAAGGGTAGAGCCACGGATCGTACCACGTCTGAAATGTAACGTCCACTGTTCAAATTACCGTCAATGCGAACAAGAGGTGACAGAGACGTGTAACCATTGGCACTCCATACCTTGAAGCCGGGGGATACGCAAGTATGGCGATGACGAATACACGCTTCCAATGTGCGTTCACCGCGATGTCGCCTAACACGGATGCGACCATCATGATGCTGCAAAAAGAACCTGGATTCATCTGAAAATATGCCTTTTGCAATTCGTGCACCCAGGTTCGTCGTTGAGCACACCATCGCAGGCGCTCCTGTCTGTGATGCAGTGGCAAGGGTAACCGCAGCCATGGTCTCCGAGCTGATTGTCCATGCTGAAAACTTAGTCGAACTGTTCTTGCAGGTGGTTGTTGTCTTGCAAACGCCGCCATCTGTTGACTGAGGGATCGAGACGTGGTTGCACGATCCGTTACAGCCATGCGGATAAGATGCCTGTCATCTCGACTGCTAGTGATACGAGGCCGTTGGGATCCAGCACGGCGTTCCGCATTATCCTCATGGACCCACCGATTCCATTTTCTGTTAACAGTCACTGGATCTCGACCAACGCGAGCAGCAATGTCGCGATACGATAAACCGCAATCGCCATAGGCTGCAATCCGGCCTTTATCGAAGTCGGAAACGTGATGGTACGTATTTCTCCTCCTTACACGAGGCATGACAACAACGTTTCACCAGGGAACGCTTGTCAGCTGCTGTGTGCGTATGAGAAATCGGTCGGAAACTTTCCTCATGTCAGCACGATGTAGGTGTCGCCACCGGCGCCAACCTCGTGTGAAGGTTCTGAAAAGCTAATGATTTGCATATCACAGCATCTTCTTCCTGTCGCTTAAATTTCGCTTCTGTAGCACGTCATCTTCGTGGTGTAGCAATTTTAATGGCCGGTAGTGTAAATATAAATACCCCCGTTCGTGACTCTCCTTTTCTAGTCGCGTACGCGCCACATACATCGTCACAAACACTTTCAGTACACAGAAGTAAGCAAAGAAGACAAATGAGAAATGACAACGAGTGTGTGTGTGTGTGTGTGTGTGTGTGTGTGTGTGTGTGTCTGTGTGTGTGTGTGCGCGCATTTGTGCGGGCTGTGTCACGCAGAGGGAGAGAGGGGGGGGGGGGTGGGAAGGAGGGAGACGAAGACAGAGGCAGAGAGCAAATTTTGTTCATGACAGAGCTCCTGCCATACAAATACATACACATAACGCTAAAACAGTTTCGCACTGTTGGTCCCCCATTGCTCCTAAAACAGTTTCACACTGTTGGTACCCTGTTGCACCTAAAACAGTTTTGCACTGTTGGTCCCCCATTGCTCCTAAAACAGTTTCGCACTGTTGGTACCCTGTTGCTCCTGAAACAGTTTCGCACTTTGGTCCCCCATTGCTCCTAAAACAGTTTCACACTTTTGGTTCCCCCAGTGCTCCTAGAAAAGTTTCGCACTGTTGGTCCCCCATTGCTCCTAAAACAGTTTCGCACTGTTGGTCTCCCATTGCTCCTAAAACAGTTTCGCACTGTTGGTACCCCGTTGCTCCTAAAACAGTTTCACACTGTTGGTCCTCCATTGCTCCTAAAACAGTTTCGCACTGTTGGTCCCCCGTGGCTCCTAAAACAGTCTCGCACTGTTGGTACCCCGTTGCTCCTAAAACAGTTTCGCACTGTTGGTCCCCCATTGCTCCTAAAACAGTTTCGCACTGTTGGTCCCCCATTGCTCCTAAAACAGTTTCGCACTGTTGGTACCCCTTTGCTCCTAAAACAGTTTCGCACTGTTGGTCCCCCATTGCTCCTAAAACAGTTTCGCACTTTTGATCCCCCATTGCTCCTAAAACAGTTTCGCACTGTTGGTACCCAGTTGCTCCTAAAACAGTTTCACACTGTTGGTCCCCCATTGCTCCTAAAACAGTTTCACACTGTTGGTCCCCCGTGGCTCCTAAAACATTCTCGCACTGTTGGTACCCCGTTGCTCCTAAAACAGTTTCGCACTGTTGGTCCCCTATTGCTCCTAAAACAGTTTCGCACTGTTGGTCCTCCATTGCTCCTAAAACAGTTTCGCACTGTTGGTACCCCTTTGCTCCTAAAACAGTTTCGCACTGTTGGTCCCCCATTGCTCCTAAAACAGTTTCGCACTTTTGATCCCCCATTGCTCCTAAAACAGTTTCGCACTGTTGGTACCCCGTTGCTCCTAAAACAGTTTCACACTGTTGGTCCCCCATTGCTCCTAAAACAGTTTCGCACTGTTGGTCCCCCGTGGCTCCTAAAACATTCTCGCACTGTTGGTACCCCGTTGCTCCTAAAACAGTTTCGCACTGTTGGTCCCCCATTGTTCCTAAAACAGTTTCGCACTGTTGGTCCCCCATTGCTCCTAAAACAGTTTCGCACTGTTGGTACCCCTTTGCTCCTAAAACAGTTTCGCACTGTTGGTCCCCCATTGCTCCCAAAACAGTTTCATAATGTTGGTCCCCCATTGCTCCTAAAACAGTTTCGCACTGTTGGTCCCCCATTGCTCCTAAAACAGTTTCACACTGTTGGTCCCCCATTGCTCCTAAAACAGTTTCGCACTGTTGGTCCCCCATTGCACCTAAAACAGTTTCGCACTGTTGGTCCCCCATTGCTCCTAAAACAGTTTCGCTCTGTTGGTACCCCGTTGCTCCTAAAACAGTTTCGCACTGTTGGTCCCCCATTGCTCCTAAAACAGTTTCGCACTGTTGGTCCCCAGTTGCTCCTAAAACAGTTTCTCACTGTTGGTCCCCCATTGCTCCTAAAACAGTTTCGCACTTTTGATGCCCCATTGCTCCTAAAACAGTTTCGCACTGTTGGTCACCCGTGGCTCCTAAAACAGTCTTGCACTGTTGGTACCCCGTTGCTCCTAAAACAGTTTCGCACTGTTGGTCCCCCATTGCTCCTAAAACAGTTTCGCACTGTTGGTACCCCTTTGCTCCTAAAACAGTTTCGCACTGTTGGTCCCCCATTGCTCCTAAAACAGTTTCGCACTTTTGATCCCCCATTGCTCCTAAAACAGTTTCGCACTGTTGGTACCCAGTTGCTCCTAAAACAGTTTCACACTGTTGGTCCCCCATTGCTCCTAAAACAGTTTCACACTGTTGGTCCCCCGTGGCTCCTAAAACATTCTCGCACTGTTGGTACCCCGTTGCTCCTAAAACAGTTTCGCACTGTTGGTCCCCCATTGCTCCTAAAACAGTTTCGCACTGTTGGTCCTCCATTGCTCCTAAAACAGTTTCGCACTGTTGGTACCCCTTTGCTCCTAAAACAGTTTCGCACTGTTGGTCCCCCATTGCTCCTAAAACAGTTTCGCACTTTTGATCCCCCATTGCTCCTAAAACAGTTTCGCACTGTTGGTACCCCTTTGCTCCTAAAACAGTTTCACACTGTTGGTCCCCCATTGCTCCTAAAACAGTTTCGCACTGTTGGTCCCCCGTGGCTCCTAAAACATTCTCGCACTGTTGGTACCCCGTTGCTCCTAAAACAGTTTCGCACTGTTGGTCCCCCATTGTTCCTAAAACAGTTTCGCACTGTTGGTCCCCCATTGCTCCTAAAACAGTTTCGCACTGTTGGTACCCCTTTGCTCCTAAAACAGTTTCGCACTGTTGGTCCCCCATTGCTCCTAAAACAGTTTCATAATGTTGGTCCCCCATTGCTCCTAAAACAGTTTCGCACTGTTGGTCCCCCATTGCTCCTAAAACAGTTTCACACTGTTGGTCCCCCATTGCTCCTAAAACAGTTTCGCACTGTTGGTCCCCCATTGCTCCTAAAACAGTTTCGCACTGTTGGTCACCCGTGGCTCCTAAAACAGTCTTGCACTGTTGGTACCCCGTTGCTCCTAAAACAGTTTCGCACTGTTGGTCCCCCATTGCTCCTAAAACAGTTTCGCACTGTTGGTCCCCCATTGCTCCTAAAACAGTTTCGCACTGTTGGTACCCCTTTGCTCCTAAAACAGTTTCGCACTGTTGGCCCCCCATTGCTCCTAAAACAGTTTCATACTGTTGGTCCCCCATTGCTCCTAAAACAGTTTCGCACTGTTGGTCCCCCATTGCACCTGAAACAGTTTCGCACTGTTGGTCCCCCATTGCTCCTAAAACAGTTTCGCTCTGTTGGTACCCCGTTGCTCCTAAAACAGTTTCGCACTGTTGGTCCCCCATTGCTCCTAAAACAGTTTCGCACTGTTGGTCCCCAGTTGCTCCTAAAACAGTTTCTCACTGTTGGTCCCCCATTGCTCCTAAAACAGTTTCGCACTTTTGATGCCCCATTGCTCCTAAAACAGTTTCGCACTGTTGGTCACCCGTGGCTCCTAAAACAGTCTTGCACTGTTGGTACCCCGTTGCTCCTAAAACAGTTTCGCACTGTTGGTCCCCCATTGCTCCTAAAACAGTTTTGCACTGTTGGTCCCCCATTGCTCCTAAAACAGTTTCGCACTGTTGGTCCCCCATTGCTCCTAAAACAGTTTCGCACTGTTGGTCCCCAGTTGCTCCTAAAACAGTTTCTCACTGTTGGTCCCCCATTGCTCCTAAAACAGTTTCGCACTTTTGATGCCCCATTGCTCCTAAAACAGTTTCGCACTGTTGGTCCCCCGTTGCTCCTAGAACAGTTTCACACTGTTGGTCCCTCATTGCTCGTAAAACACTTTCGCACTGTTGGTACCCTGTTGCTCCTAAAACAGTTTCGCAGTGTTGGTACCCCGTTGCTCCTTACGATGTTCTGTTTAAGTGGCGAGAAACCCAGCGGACACAAATTTTTGTGTAGCGCCGGTGGTGGAAGACTGTGTCAGGACTACCAACAGAGACGTCCACTTGAGTAGCGTCGATCGCCTCGAATGGGAGCGTCCGCACGTTCCAACACGGCAGGAGTAACAGCTTTGTGTGGCGCGTCGGCACGCTCTAGATCTCACAGGCTGCGCCACCTTGTTGCGATGACGACGTACGACTCGCCCATCGACTCACCGTGCATTTGTTCACTGTCAGATCTCCGACGACTACGAATATCTCCAGTGCTCTGGGCTTCCGCCTTAAGGAATGTCAATGACAGCTCTCTGCTTGGAACGCACCTCCGTTGCAGGCTCCATTTTGAAGGCTACGTAAATCACTACCACGTATCGGAACTTCATGAAACTACAATAGGTGAAGCGAGAATATCCTACGACGTCCCATAACAAATTCCGAATTTTTTCATTGGAAATTAGCCGAGGTAAAAGAAGTGTTTCAATATTTATTAAACGCCCCTCCTACAATACTCTAATTTCAATCTAATTTCGAAGTCATTCTGCGTTCTTAGTAGCAAGTGGGTCGAAAATTTCTCTCGCGTGTTTGTGTAGATTGCACATTACTGTTTACGTGACTTAAAATGCTCAGAATTAAAGTGCAGGAGTTAGCCCACATAGGTCATGTACGGATTATTTCAAGTGTCAGCATAAAATGACACTGTATATATACAAGTAACCTGCGGGTCTTACTTAAAGGAAACCTGTATAAGTATAACTTAAGATCACTTTATGACGATAACACAAGCGGTTTAACATGCTTTAACCAATGCTGGCATACCCCGTAACACCTACTGATGTCTCTGACTTGACTATTGTTATATATCTTTTTCGCTGTTGCCGTTCTTATGCTCAGCTGCGTGTTTGAAGCTGACATAAATAGCCGAGAATTTTATTACACTTATGTTGAAACGGTGATCAAAGGTTCATAATATTGTGAGTATTGTATGGACAGGGGGACACGTGTCAAAAATATTACTCATTTAGTGTGTCCTTAGAACATAATGGAAAAACGGCTAGCTGCTCTGGATAGCCGCGCGGTTTAAGGGCGCGTTGTCAAGATCCGCGCGCTCCCGCCGTCGGAGGTTCGAGTCCTCGCTCGCGCATGGGTGTGTGTGTGTTGCCCTTAGCGTAAGTTAGTTTAAGTTAGATTAAGTAGTGCGAAAGGTTAGTGACCGATGACTTCAGCAGTTTGGTCCCATAAGACCTTACCACAAATTTCCAAGTTTTCCAAAAACGGCTATGGTCAGATATGAAGTAGGCTTGCCATGCATCATGCCACGACGTCGAATTATCGCTGAAAACAAGCTGTTTTCAAAGTAGTTTAATATATTGTAGCTAAAAATAACACTTAAATTCGAAGCAAAGTTGTTGGAACGCAGGTAGTGTGAAATATGACGAAAGTGATTAAATAGTTCATGCAATGTAGTTTAGTTGCATAGCTACAAAATAAGGTTTTATACGTTTTTTATGATCTTAGCATTAATATCTACTGGTTATGGTTTCAACACCGAGGAAGAGAAGTTACAGAAAAAGTAAAGTTAAATAACAAACCATTCCAAGGAAAAAAGGCAATGTAAATGGTATTATCTGAAGATCCAAGGGAGGGGGAATGGCATAAATGGATGCCATTTGTCTTTCCATGTTTAAACGCCGCTGAATCACAATGTATGGATTGACAAGAGCAAAATATGGGACGGGTAGCGCATATTTTACTTTCTCCTTATTTGTTATGAAGTATTTTTCTCAGCGATGGTAACTGTTAGGCCATTGAATGCTTACATTTATCGTTATTTTTTTAATTATGACGTTTTCCGCTTCTGTAAGGATCTTCAAGCCTACTTAGATAGCCGGGTTTCAACACTGCGACCATGTTATAGACCATTCTTTGATTTAAATTCAGAGGAAGGCACGCCTAGCAGTGTTGAAACCCGGTTAATTCTTTAAAAATAGTGACCGAGGGCTGTTTTCTTTCAATTGTAACTATTCACGGTCTCTGAACGTGCAGCCACGTACAAAATTTTACTTAGATACATTTCACTGCTCTGTAGGCGCACAGTAGGAAGTAACTGAAAGACGCAACAAGTTCAGAAATTCCAACGCTTCATTCGTCATCTGTTTCGCTATACATAAGTCAGCTTTCGAGAAGACACTGCATATAATGAGTAGTTTGTATAGCACTTCTTGTTTACTGCAAATCTTCCACTGTCTTGTTTAATTCGTCCTTTTTGAGCCATATTAAAATTTAACAGTTCCACTCCCGAAAACCAGTCGTCCCGGGCACTGCCACGGCCCTGGTGGAGACTCTAGTGGACGTTGGACAAGGTGTACAGATGGACAGTTGTTTCTTTTTTAATGAGACGGACAAAGTGAAAGTTTGCTATTGTGATTACAACTGCCAAGTGGTAAGGAAAATCGCATTAGTAAACATATCGTGATCGGAAGCAAACGTTACGCACTACTGAATGAAAACACCAGCTAGTGATGTGTCTGACTGTGATCATATAGTTAAGAAATAATTTTGTTTGGACACTGTGCTGTGCCAAGAGTCACAGAACATGGCGTGCCTTAAAATACGTGACATTCTCTTTACTGCAGGTTAATACCTCACTTTCCTACGACTTTAACTTAACAGCTCCGGAAGTCTCAGCAAGATCACTACCTCGTGCTGCCATCTGCTGCGAAAGAAGATACCAGGTAAGTGCCCTCTAGAGGAACTTCGCGTGGAGTGACGAACTTGCATATATCCAATCAGAAACCTCGCGTGTATGGTTCGTGTGTTACAACCAAACTCCAGCCCAAGCAACTTGTTACCAGAAGCGGCGTGTGGTAATTTGACAAAATCTTCTCGTACTTGGAAATTGCAATTTAGAATACATTTCACACACCGTACACAGAGAGTCTGCTCTATAGTCATAGTATATGTAGTAGTCCGTTCTGATTACTGAATATAAATGACGCAAAATGTACAGTGAGGCTGATTGGATACAATACCTCTAAAAACGAAGTGAGAACCGTAAGACAAGAGAAAGAAGATTCGTATGAAGAGCTGCTTCAGGCAGGGTTGCTGCTTAATGGTGTCCGCCCATTATCTGAGCAGTCAGCACATTGCACCGGACGCCCAATCCACCAGGTAAGTGGCCATAAATGTGAAGCAGGTTTGGCAGTTGCGTCGCCACGTGGCGCCATCACCGCTGTGTACCACCCACGGCGTGTAGGACGACGATAGCCATATACTTATGTGCAACGAGTAGAGCAATGTTTGGTTTTTGGCCCGCCAGATACTGGCGTTCACCACACGCACGACTCCTGACAGCATCACCCTATAAATGATTCGCTTGCCGGACACAGACTATTTTCCGCTTGCTACTTGGTGACCTGCATTAGGGGTCACGCAGTTCACTACCTATTTCGTGGTGATGACAAATCATTCCCCGATTCCTGGCAATACCTTAATGAGGGACTTCGTGCAGTTGTCAAGAACCCAAAGGACCAACAATGTTTGCCGAACTTTCTCCGGAGCGCTTTCCACAGCCCTCTTCGTAGCTGGATCATGCATGCAAGGAGCAACGGACGTCCCTTCTACTATTTGAGAGATTCAATCCCCTCAACGGTTAGTCCTACATCGATCATCTACTGATGTGGCGCCATCACACGGGATTTTCTGGCCGGCCGGAGTGGCCGAGCGGTTAAAGGCGCTACAGTCTTTAACCGCATGCCTCGGGCATGGATGTGTGTGATGTCCTTCGGTTAGTTAGGTTTAAGTAGTTCTAAGTTCTAGGGGACTTATGACCACAGTTGAGTCCCATAGTGCTCAGAGCCATTTGAACCATTTTGAACGGGATTTTCTTTCCCTCTGATGTCGACGGAGATCGCCAGTCTTTGCGAGGACGTGCTGGTGTGACGGATTCATTCATGATACAGAAGGCAATAATAAAGTAACTAAATAAATATTGTTGAAAAAAGGAATCTTCCTTGTATCCTCCTTCCGTGGTTTTTAGCAACGCCTGACGTGGTAAAGCTGTTGTTTCCTGCTTCTTCTTTAAAATTTAACGTAAAAGTGGTGGTAGCATTAACTTCCCTTTTCTTGTAGTTGTAGGTAAATTGAGGAATGCGAATAATAGGAATCTCACTGTCATTCGATTCCCGGCGAGGTCGTAGATGTTTTCTTCACGCGAGGGTTGCGTGTTATGTTGTCCTCCCATCATTTCATCTTCATCGGGACGCAAGTCACCCAATATCATCAACTTGAAAAGATTTGGAACTCTGCAGCCTGCCCTCGGCAGGACACCAGTGTGGGTGGCCGAGCGAGGTGGCGCAGTGGTTAGTACACTGGGCTCGCATTCGGGACGACAAAGGTTCAAACCCGCGTCCGTCTATCCAGATTTAAATTTTCCGTGATATCCCTAAATCGCTCCAGGCAAAGGCGGGGATGATTCCTCTGAAAGGGCATGGCCAATTTCCTTCCCCACGCTTCACCCAATCCGAACTTCTGCTCTGTGTCTGGTGACCTCAATGTCGACGGGATGCTAAACCCAATCTTCCTTCCTCATACCGGGCGAACACGCTGTTTTGTTTGCGTGTGCGGAGCGAGAACTCGCAGTATTTACATTCTGACGGCCTTTACTTACAAACAGGCAGAGCATCAACGATACATTGAGAACCATTAACGTAGATCTACACTCCGATATCCTTTTTGCAAAGGCTATGACTGATCCATGGCCCTCGAGGAGCGTTTTCTGAAACAAGAAGCCAAGATCTTAGCGGCCGACATCATAGACGTACATTTGCCGATCGTGAACAGCACGGTCTGCGTTAAAATGGTCAACGACGCGGAGTGCCAATGCATCCTACGTGAGACCAAACAGGTGCTCCGCCTACGTAATGCCGACAGCAACATCGGGGCGATAAGGGCGGACCACGCGGCTTAGGCATGCATACAATACGCGTTTTCTAATTGCCTTTCGAACTTCCAGCAGGGGAAGTTGTCGTGGCTCTCCGTGGCCATACTGCGGAGAAATGGACTCAGTTTCGAACGTATCCTGTTCTAAGAAACGTTCGACAGACAACTAATGATCTCTAAAGCCAATCCCCGACCTGCCTACGGATCGGCGGATGCTGTTTTATAATCATTCACATCAGCCAGCCTCAGACCTGGTTCATTGCAGCAAAGAAGACCGACCACCTTAAATCCGAATGCCTACAATGGCGCTTTACACGGCTCCATGATGTCGAAGGGCTACCCACGTCGTAAAAGAGTGCTACCGATGTTAATAATTGGCCGCCAATGCTGTACAATCATAATAAAGTCATGAGATGTTCAATTGAGTCTTTTATCAGAACATGTTACGTGTTTCGGTATTACACCCATCTTCAAACATCACGCTTCAGCTCCTTCCGAACCAACCAGGCTGAAAGTCGCGAGCTCTTTATGTTCTTATCTCGTGTTTTCTACTGAAATTCCCGTGCTTGTACTCTTGTTAACTTTACTATTACAAAGATCGCCTAAACTTAATTTTTTTTATTATTGGTCCTGTGCGCAACAAATAACTTACTTGGTCTTTCTGCTGCCACTGCTTGATCTGCTGCATTCCATTATTTAACAAAAACATAAAAAAACCTATTATTCATGCTGAGTGCAATGCATGTTTTGTATGGCGACTCCTGCTGTTGCTGCAGCTGCTGCTGCTTACTACAACTACATATAATTCAAGAGAAAGGGTTTGGTCAAATCTAAACTCGAAAAATGATAACCCAAACAAATAACTATATTCTGAAAGCGATTCTTTCTCATTCAATTAACAATACGCTAGAAGCTCTTTGAACAATCGCTTCGTTTGTAAATCTGCCTCCAGTGGCATTAAAGCAATATTACAAATTAATCAAACTCTTGAGACAGACTGAAATACTTCTTAATTGAATACATAGTGAAACAATTCCCTGACAATTACAAAAGAAATCAATGACAATAATCAATACTTAAACTAACAATGGTTTCCCCTTAAGAATTCAACTCCTATCATTATCAATATTACCGTCTGCTGCTACGCACATGCACAAACCCTTTTCTTTAAATTAATAAGCGCGCTGCAAATTATAAAAAATATCAACTCAATACCAAATCCTGTGTCGCTGCTGGCGGACACGGCAGTACGGCAGCTCGGCGACGACCCCTCGCCCAACACACGTGCGCACCACAGCAGGCGGGCTCCTACACTGGCCTCCTAACTGCCAGAAGTTAAACCGTGTGCTGCTAGGCGCGACAACAATATCTTAGATTCCAGAGCTTGTGTATGCGCGCTGTAGCCAACCTTTACATCCTAAGAGAGTGTTGCCAACTCTCGAGGCGTACAGCCTTGACAACTCAAAGAAAGCTGTATACGCTCTGCTTCAAGTCTGCTTGTGTCGCAGTTATAGTCATACGTCATTGGATACTTTCTTTGAGTTGTCAAGGCTGTACGCCTGGTTGATTAGGAATAAGTTGAAGCGTGATGTTTGAAGATGGGTGTAATCCCGAAACGCGTAACAAGTTCTGATAAAAGAGTAAATTGAACATCTCATGACTTTATTGCGATTGTACAGGATTGCTCATTATTAAGATAAAAATGTTCCCAGGCCTCGGACGGGATTTTAGGTCCTGTATATCATTGCTACCGATGAGCAACGCCACTGCTCTCGCCACTGTCGCCGCCTAGCGCCGACGCCTCGACGCCACAACTGAGCCAGTTCACACCAATACCGAGGGCGCCTTGAAGGGCCCACCGCCTCGGTTAACCGTCAACCCTCTCCGACAGTGGCGTCGCTGCCGACCGCTGACCCAGACGCCGGCAACAAGATGGAGACCAACTCGCTCATCATCCCTGCGGCGGCTTTCCTGCGAGGATAACGCGACTGCCTGCCTTCGTCGGTTACGCGAGGTTGCGTGAGAAAACATCATTCTCAGAAACGTCGCAAGACACGGCGCCGAACCATCTCAGGGCGGACGCAGCAGGCCGAAGACGGTCACCGTCGACCCGAACGACGCCCACGGACAGCTATCGCCGAAGGAGACATTGTAAGAGCGGCGTCATCTGTTGGTGCGCCTGTGCCCGTCCCCCACAGTACCGTGGGGACGCCGAACCATTTAATGGACTGTCGATAGCACATCACGAACCGCTACTCCATTTTCAGAGCACCTAATGTACAACACATCGGTGCCAACCTCAATGGTATGTGACAAAGAGGAGGTCGAGGTGCAGGACCTGATACGGGGTCGTGCGTCGCCAGGGCCGCTCCGGTAATGGTACCCTCCCATAAAACCCTGTGGGCGATGGGGACGACGTTCGACCGTGACGCCCATGACCTTCCGTTGACGCCACAGTTAGGTAAGCTAGGCTAGATAAGTGGATCAATATACCTGAAGTCTCTGTTATGCTCCAGGTCTTCCATGCAAGAACATTTGCATCAGGGAAAGCTTCAAGGCCACCATAGGCCCCAAACAACAGCCAGAGTCAACCATGTACTTCCTAGGCGTCGTTATTATCCTCACCGTTGGCGACGCATAGTGCATGTGTACATGGCTTTGAAAGCCATAGCCATTGACTTGGCTGGGCAATTCCATAAGCAGCAGCTTATTGGAGGTCCGAATGTGTTTCGAGGACTGAGATTGCTGTTCACGTGTGAAGTTTCTGCTGTGTTTGGAGATGGTACATGGTTGACTCTTGCTGTTAATTGGGATAACCATGGTGGCGTTGAGGTTTTCCCTGATGCAAATATTCTTGCGTGGAAGATCTGGAGTATAACAGAGACTTAGACTTGCTAAGGTGCCATACGGAACTTTGGTTCCAGATAAGCCTGTTGTATTGGCAACAAGAAGGAAGAAGAAGTTGAATGCTGATGAGTACTTCTTTATTTGGGCCAAAGTAGGCAATGGAAATCGTAAAATAAAAGTAGTTGGTGACTGTATGTTGTATTATAGTGTATTATAGACAATATATGTAAATTCCTTATCTCCCTTTCGTAATTCCTTATCTCTAAAAAAATAATAAAAAACTGATCCACTTACAGCGGTCCACGATCAGGTCTACCGAATAGCACCGATCAACACCAACATCAGTTCACAAGTGAAAAACTAATTTATGTGGGAAATTTTCTGGGTATCTGATATTGATTCGCCCTCCAAGAAGTTCACATGGCCTGCCTCCCAGATATAAACGTGTATACTGCCCACACTTCCATAAGTGACACCACGCCAGGGAGTGGTGGCCACCTACGTCTATGAAGGGATTCCTCTCAGCGATATGACCTTCAGTTAGGGGCTTGACGAACATGGCCATGAGGACATGCTTTCTTAATGTCTCGCTCCCTCAGGCTTTGACCAATGACAAAAGGCCCTATTTTATTCTAAGGACATAGACCCCCCCCCTTGTTTTTAGGGTGATACACCCTGCCTGCTAGGAAGTGATTTTAACTACGTTCTGCACCTGCAGCATCATGCCCGTCCGTGTGCTACATGCCAGAAACGATGTTTAGTGGTGCCGGGCCTCCTGCTCCACTATACCTGGGAAGTATGACATGACGACCATTCAGGACACACATATGTTACCAGCCATTTACACACGATATATGTCTCATGTCATCTTACATGTACAATATGGGACGCCGAACAATGGCCACTCGAATTTTCCGATCATTATGCTTACATCTGCCCAGTTCCCTTCCACCCCGATCTGTATGGTGCAGCTGTGTACCTTGGAATGTGGATGTTTCTCATCTGCACGGGTTTCTCGCCAGCAAATCACTGCAAGATGGGCAGCCTGCGAACGACGCCTTCCCAGCTACTGTTCTTCACTGAAGTGGTGGATCGAATGCGCCAAACTGGCAACCGAGACGGCGTTGATGAGATATGGGGACGATTTAGCCATACAGTAGAACCACAGCTTCTACTGTACGATTCCCTGAGATCTGGACGCTCAGCACCAGCTATATAGGGTGTATCATAGTTAATGGCGTAAACGCATAGAGTTGAAAGTACACAATACTAGAAGCAAAAAAGGCTCAGTAAACATATTGTCGAAAACGCGTACGGGCAATTTTGCACCTTCGATACTGTTAAACAAATCTTTTCTACTGCAAGTTATTTGCCTTTCATATTTTGGGAACTGGTAGTATGGACCAGAACAAGGAAAAAAGTCCAGTAAACATGTGCTGTAAAATACATTCCTTAAGAGCTATGAACACTTGTTCATCTTTGCTACTTTGTAACACAACTCTTCTAATGATCAAGTGCTCGCAACTTTCAAGGTATGCGTTTTAGAGCACATGGTTACTGGACGTTTTTTCTTATTTTGGTCCATACTACCACTTCCCAAAATATGGAAATCAAAGAACTTGCAGTAGAAGAGATTTGTTTCACAGTATTGAAGATGAAAAATTACTCGTAGCTCTTAAGGTACGCATTTTCGACCCTATGATTACTGAGTATTGCTTCTAGTATAGTGTACTTTGAACTGTATGCGTTTACGCCGTTAATTATGATACACACTGTAGATAATCAGTTGGAATGGCACAGAAATGAGGAGAGCATAATTTTATTGGGACGACGACAATTGAAAGAGATGGTGATATGGACACGACGCCACGACCAGCCGTGACTGGAAAATCCATGTATGCATCACATACTGTCCGATGAACGACAGCGTCATCGACAGCTCGTCAACACTCTGGCCACGCCACAGGATCTGCGGTGATTAATCAACCCCACATCGTTAATGCGTCCATCGAACACTACTGACTCATTTATGAGGAAGACACTGGTGAGCATGACTCCGTCTTCAATAAGTCACGCGCGCCCTCACACACATGAATGCGGCTACTTTGACAGAGGTGGGCAGAGGAGAGGAAGTCGACGACGCAATCGATAGGAGTGCGGTCAACAGATCCCTCGGCACCGATGGCTGTGTTTTGCCGAGCCTGCCACTGCCTCATGACATTGTGGTGGACGACTGTGTCTCCGGAACTGCATGTGTAACATCCAGTCATTGCTGAGGGCATCATTATTCCGATCCACATATCAGCCGGCAGTTCGACAGTCAAAAGCTAAATGTTATTACCTTTACATAAAGAAAAATATTATCTTGGAAATAACCTTCAAATCATTTACTCATGGCATGTTTGTTGCCCTATGCCAATATCACTTCCAGAACTCAAATTAACAATCAGATCATATGATTGAACCTTGAACTGTTGGTGTACTCATGTACCACCGCAATAAAGTAAAAACAGTGTATAGTAGAGGGAGTATGAATGAGAACAATGGCGTATTTAAGCTTACAAAATAATGACAAGTTTTATTAAACATGTAGTAACTACAACTTTCTGGAGAACCAGCTTAACAAATCTTGCACAAAAAGGACAAAGACACATCAAATGCTTTTTATTCCAGTCTTTCATCACGATATCAATTCTTTTGACGATGACCGGTTTCAGTCCGTAATGACCATCCTCAGATCTTTTCTACACCATGTCCTAAAGTGATTAGGACATGGTGTGAAAAACATCGTCAAAATAATGTTTTGGCAAGAAGCTTCTACCTAGATGGGAGCACAGACCGTCACTTAAAAAGTGATCTAATCTTTCAGGGCTGACCATTTCCGATTTCCGAAAGAAGGCCGCTAGGCTTTCCAGACAGTCGTGCCCATGAAAGCTATGTTTCTGCTATTCTCTAAAAGAACCTGGCGGCTTCCTGGCGTCAGGCGGGGGGAGAGGGGGTTACAGGCCACTATACATGTACACTGATCGCTCGCTATGTCTGTATAGTTCCAGTTTCTGAAGATGCATGGAGTTCTATGACCTTCCCACTGTTAGCACAAAAACTCGGTCATGACCAGTGTCTCTTAAACGGCTTCGAATATTTGCTTCTGTTGGAGAAAGTTATAGGTTTGGTTCCATATGTACATAAGACTTTTAAGTAAGAGTCATTTCTCCAATGTCGTATTGATCATGCAAAGAAATCCGGTACAACATCAAAGAGGTGTTTAAGCGTAATGAAATGTGTAACATATGAAATATCACATGGAATGTGGAGCAAAATAATCTGGCCACAATAAGAAAGTAAAACTTAGCCGTGGTTATTGTTAAAGTCGAATAAACTTACAATGAAAAATTATTTGTGTAAAAACACTTTAGGCCCGGAAAATACGTCGAGAAATTCACTACTAAAGAAAGACAATCATAGAAATTATTTTAGTTATATTTGTCTATTGAGAGAGGCAGCATTAGATCTATTTCGGTATTTTTCAAAAGCAATTATTTTTACTAACACCTGTGCGTCTATAAGCCGACAAACATATCCGGATGAGTGTTCCATTATCTTCCTACTGCAACATACAACTATTATTAGGTTCATAAGATGCATCAGCAGCCGTCATTCAATAATGAATTAACTTCCTTTATTACTTCTACGTGCACTGTCACACATAATTCATTCCCCCAATTTCTCGGTTTACATTATCTTTTTCTGAGACTATTTTCCTCCCACATGCAGATAACTATCATACAGACACTCTCTTTCTTTCTGAACGTAATGAGATCTTTGTGTTCTTACCCACAAACATACGTATTATATCTGAAATATGCGAGTGTCACTTTAGAGTTTAATCCAAAGGAGCACCCTAGTTCTTTTATTGATCTTTACAGAAGCACTCGCAGAAAAATTGCCATTCTGTATGTTGCAACATTTTGATTCTTAGTTCGTTGCCGCTTTTCCTCACATCGGCTGCTTTGTTGCCTTCCCGCATGACAGTAATCGCCTAGGTCATTTTCATGCACACCGTGTAAGCTTTTTAATTTTAATAAGCAGGATGGCGGTAGATGTATAACTTTGTGACATTTTCGTGCTTGTAAAATAGGTACTATTTAGTAGTACTGCTGCTCTGACACAATTAGTAACAACCGTAAGTGACGCTACAATGCCGATCTTACGTTAACATATCTTTATGTCTTCTCACTATGTAGGAGACGAGTGCGGAAACTGCAAGTGGCTGGAAAAGAAAGGAAAGTACCCCAAGAAAACCGGAAATAAAACAAAAAGTAATGGTTGCTGACTACAGAAAAAAACCCTCAATTTGGTCAGTGGTTAAGCCCATCGTACATGGTGATGGCAACAGTGTAAACTATGTTTGTTGTGCGGAGTGTAATCAGTCCTACTTGCACGCTAAAGGGTCGTCTGGTAAGTAGCATATTTAACGCCCTTCGTATGTGCAACATAAAACAAGTGGTATGTCTTGACCCAAAACGCCTTCCCAGATCTGACCAGGCAAGACTACTGACCAATGCGTGGATATGTGTGCAAATGACTTGG
Source organism: Schistocerca americana (assembly GCF_021461395.2). Lineage (NCBI taxonomy): Eukaryota > Metazoa > Arthropoda > Insecta > Orthoptera > Acrididae > Schistocerca > Schistocerca americana. Next base: position 685,102,966 of record NC_060123.1, on the reverse strand, counting down.
GATCTTATGATGTTATTGGAGGTGAATTTCGGGATCCGGCTCACAGATTAGTCGGCACTGCAGCGACTTGCGGTAGAGTATCCGCAGAACCTACTATGCCTCAACCCGCAACTGTTTCACAGCACATGTCAGAAAAAGAGAAAAATCTTTGAAAGGGAAGTATGAGTGAAGTAATTTAATACGTGAGCGGAGATGAGTGCTCTGGGCCTACAGATAAGTGGACATGTAGCGCAAGCAGAAATCACTGCGTGAGAGGAACAGTTTCTTTATTTTGCTAAATGGGACCTCAGAACGCGCTTCTTGTTTACGATCCAGTTTACAAACGAGCCTAAAACAGGCGAAATTATTAGAAAGGAATTATTGAAACGATTTATCTCACTTCGTATTCACGAGAATAATCTCAAAATTGTATCTTTTACGATTGGTCAATGTGCCAACATCATCGCTGCACTTAGTGGATATTCTAGGCAGAATTATTCCTGTCATATGTTGAACACAGTACATGCCATCCACTTGCCCATAACTTCATTTTTTTCTCACTGCAGTGAAAGAACTTGTGACATTTGCAAAAAAAAAAAAAAGACCTTGTTCATTGTCTTGATTGAACAATGGAACTGTCGAATTATGCTCGCTGAAAAACACGATTCACCACGCTTTAATCGGTCAAAAGGCAGTAATCGGTATTGCGTTAAAAGAGTAATGAGAAATAGAATAAAGGAATTGACTTCACGTTCAAGGACGAACTAATTTCTTTTATGACGGTGTGTATGCTGTTGTGTTTTTATATTAAGTTGATATAAGTTAGCAAGTAAATTATTTCTGGAACTGTAAAGCAGGAACTTGCGTTACAGCCCTTCAAGGAATCTTTAAAAGAACTGGAAACTGAGAAACCGCCTGCACTGCACCTCCTGTTGCCATGGAAGATGACGCTCCCCAAACACTTAAGTAGAGAACCTCATACGGAGAAGCTTCTAGAATAAATTTACGAAACCACTTGAAAAATTATGTAGAGGAAAAGTCACGACGGACTAGGTGGTTTCCAGTGGGCACCAGATCGTCATCTGAAAATGGTGTCAGCACCTCACGGGCGTGAATTCGTGGGACAGGTGAAACATACATCAATAATTTGGAGTGACCACACACTAACGAAGGCTCCCTCGTCAAACGCGAGTACCAAAGAAAAGATTTAGTTATATTCTCATTTAAACAACATCCAAGTACATGTGAACAGCTTGTCAGACTGTCCAGATAGACTCTGAGAGTGACTCTGGCGTAGTCCTGAAGTGCTGGAAATAATTTAAATATTTTTGAGAACCGAACATTTGGTTTTGTTTTCAGTAGTGCTTTTATGTTATGCTGATTTGCCAACACTATATTAAAAGTCTTCGTTTTACCAACATCAGCAAAAGTACAGAACTTCGCATTATGGGCAGACAATAGTTGAATAGGTACTTAAACCAGAACTGTAAACTCGTGGAAAATGTGTATTCTTATTGGAATGAAAACGGATACATTTTTTTGACTCTCCAGAAGATCGCCAGAAAAATTTTGTGACTATAGTCATCCAGCTTTACGTCAGAGAGAAATTTTAGTTTTACAGGCTTCATTCTAAGTGCAAGATCGTCACTTTTGCACCCAGACAATCTTGATGCTCTTTTTTTTTTCATAGCAACTTCAGTATCAGGGACAATGAATGAAGGAATATGTTGTAAGAATTTTTGCACACCGCGTGTGTTTTATTTTATCTCTAAATCTGTTGTCGATTATTGTATCTGTTTGTCTTGTAACTAACATTTATGTGTCTATTTATTGCAGCTAAATAAATGAAGCTGTTTGTTTTTGACTTAATTTTGCATTGTACACGTTATGTTGCCACTTTTATAGACTCCAGGTGATCATTCATTGAAGTTAGTGCAGTGAAAATTGTTTAACACGAAAATACTTAACTTTAATGATCTATTGACACGGAATAGTACTGTGGACCCGACGTAATACCATATTTAATTTTTCTTTAACATGAAATAAAGCGGTTCGACACGACAATAATCCGATTATCGGGGAGATTCAATACCTACCTCCTAGCAACACTCAGACGTATTGTTCTTATTTTTGTTGTTCGTTCTTCCGAACAGAACAAACGAGGCTGTTTTTGGGCAAGAGATTTTATTGAGCTAGTCAGTTTTCGAACTGGGTGCTGGATGAGTCGAAAATGATTAATTATGTGTCGAATCTAATTTACATGTATAATTGCTGGGAAATCAATAAGAATAGAGCCCATTATTGCGATTACTACTGAGATATTCAAAGTGTAAATAAACGTATCTAATCAGGTGTATTAACAAATGCATGTGTACTTTTTAGAAGCAAATAGCATTCCTAAAATTACTTCGAATACATTGTTGAGCGTTTCTTTCGCACGCATTGTGCAAAATGAAATTGTTTTAACAAAGAAAAATGTTTCGTCCCCATTAGTTTCGTGTTAAACGCTTTTTTTCGGTATATAGGGGAATACTTTATTGTCAGGAGGTAATTAAAAAAATGGTTCAAATAGCTCTGACAACTATGGGACTTAAGATCTGAGGTCATCAGTCCCATAGATTTAGAACTACTTAAACCTAACTAATCTAAGGACATCACACACATCCATGCCCGATGCAGGAACCTGCGACTGCAGCGGTATCGCGGTTCTAGAGTGAAGCGCCTAGAACCGCTCGGACACTTCAGCCATCCAGGAGGTAACAGCACGTCTAGAGTGGCAGAGCGGGACGTACAAACTGACAATTATTGAACTATATGAAAATAGAGGTAAATTAGTTGCAAATTACGGCGTGCACAAACTTTATTCAATACGTAAACGTGACTACCGATATTGGGATTTAGGTTATGACATGTTCGGTATGTCTGTCATCATTGTCGATGATGTGCCCCAGACGAACAGCGAAATTCTGCATGACCTTCTCAACAGCTGTTTCCATCTCAGCAACGGTTTTGTCTTTCATACAGCCCCGTAAAAGAGGAGTCACATGTGTTCAGATCAGGAGAATATGGCGGCCGATCGAGGCTCATGCCAGTGTCCTCTGGGTACCCCAGAGGCAGAATGCGGTCGGTAAAGTGCTCTTCCAGGACATCACTCTCCTGCTTCGAGGAGGTCGAGCTCCGTCTTGGATGAACGACATCTTGTCGAAATCAGGGCCACTTTGTATAATGGGGACGATATCATCTTCCAAAACTTTCCGTAACGTTCTGTAATCACCGTGCCATCAAGGAATATCGCACCGATTATTCCGTGACTGGACATTGCACACCACATAGCCACTCGTTGAGGGTGAAGAGATAATTTTGCATATTGACGAACTCATCCAAATGAAAGTTGGCTTCGCCGCTAAACCACGCGCATTTAATTTCCATCATGCCCCGCGCCCAACTGTGCGGTTTGAGCTTCCTAGCGCTCACGGTTCAGAAGTTATGACGCTTTTATTTCATGTAGTTCAATAATATTGTCACCCCGTGTATTTGTTATGCGGCCCAGCCCATCCAGTGCTGCGGGCTTGCAGTGCGGCCGCGTCATCTGTGGAGAGGAGGCGAGAGACCGCGGGTTGAGCACAGGTGGACCTGAAAGGCCGGCAGTGCTGTGCGGCGTGCCGCACTGGACGACTCTGCAGCCCAATAATGTGGAGGAAGGTCTACCACCACTGGCTCCCTACTGACGGCCATCCGCGTGGCCTGAAACACCACAGTCACAGCACGTTACACTGCAAGTCTTGCAAGTGCCAACAGCCGTCTCCGCTGGGATAACAATTTCAGACGATATTAAAAATTGTTGACTAGGTGTTTAAATGCATGCAAGCACTCGACAGCACACGACAAAGTTAAGACCTATAGTGCGTGCCCTTTCAATTACATATTGAAGTCCTGCATGGATCCGAGCGTTCGAGAACTCTGGCGGACAAGCCGACTAGGGTGGTGTCAGGAGTTTATTGCACGCGCCGTTTCCCCCGTGGGCCCCGGACGCGCCGTGGTACGGGGCGGCCAGGAGCTGCCCAACTTGCCTTCCGAGCGTGCGCCACTCCGGCCCTATCTGGAAGGTTCCAGATGGAGCATTACATCTATACTGGGTGTTGGAAATTCGCGTCACAAACTCTTAGGGCTTGTAGAGGGGAGTGATTACATAATGTTTTCAGTAGGAAACGTACCGTTTACGTTCTGCGACGGTTTCAGTTTAGATGTGTAACATTTTCGCTTGGGTAACTGAATCTGATGTCACGCAGTATAATTATTAGATAATAATTCGAAAATAAACGTAACCAAATATTTGTTTATCAGCTAAGCACTGATGTGTTATTTCTTTCGACACATTGAAATTAAACACATAATCAGTTTGTAGTTGCCCATAACTTCTTTATTACAAAAACATGCTCTTAATGAAATTAACAGTAACAACGATTATAATATAATGCACCTGTCCCACAGAACCATCAGCAGGACTCAGATTAAAACATTAATCCATTTAAGTCTGATAGAATTATTCATCCAATTTTCACTAATTAAAGCAATGTTCATAAAACCACCATTAATAAAATATATCTGACGTAACTGAATCACACAAACCTTTTAAACATGTTTCATGACTCACATAGAAAAAACGGTTCAAATGGCTCTCAGCACTTTGCGACTAAACTTCTGAGGTCATCAGTCGCCTAGAACGTAGAACTAATTACACCTAACTAACCTAAGGACATCACACACATCCATACCCGAGACAGGATTCGAACCTGCGACCGTAGTGGCCTCTCGGCTCCAGACTGTAGCGCCTAGGACCGCACGGCCACTGCGGCCGGCGACTTGCATAGAAACTGGCTTTCACATAACTCATATTAAATTCTCAACTGCTTCCAACAACTAAGACATCTTCCATAGACTGATATTAAGCAGATCCAACAAATTAAAAGTATTATCAGATTAACACACTCAACTAGGCTTCTCTTTAGTATTACTTACAGGTACGAGATTCACATTTCATCCCCAGAATATGATAAGAGCATATTAAATAGTCTTAAAATGGTGAAGTTTCAAGTTTACGTTGAATATTACTAATGGACGTGAGCAGACCGGAAGGTTCTAACAGATACAGGAGGTTCACAGACGAAAAGGTGAAGTAGATCTATACTCAACTTTGAGCTATAATTAAGCTTCCGGAAAACCACAATGCTCCACCGGAAGGATGGAGTTGCAGGGCACTAACAAGTAACCACAGACACCGATCCAGGTCCTTAAATTTCCCTCTTCCACCGTGATACCCCGATCCGAGTTTGCTCCCGTCGACCACTGCCAATTATCTGAAACATAAACACATCTGTGGCAGACGACATTCTGGAGCATTAGATACATAAAACATATCTGCCCAACTGGTTATAAATAAACCTTTTATTATACACAGCAGAAAATGAATCCAAACAGAACTAACCTACGTGACCACTTAACCAGTAATGGCTCTTAAAATTTGATTAACCAGTTCTCTAGAACAAACAAATAAAGTAATAACATAGAAAAAGGAAATAGGGAAAATTATTCCGGCCCGCTCTCGAACGGCAGGCACAGACTCACGCACTACTTGGTATGACCCATTAGCTACACATTAAGCACGACTTCATGTCTATTTGTTGTGCGTAGCTAGCACTCCCTTAAATGCCGTCAACGTATCAGGCGGCCAGACCAAATACAGTGACAAGTAACTGAAACAATCAAGATAGTTTCAGTGCACTCGGGTATTCAGTTAACATGAACAGCACGCACCAAGGAACAATTCGACGACTCCAGTTCACTCACTTTCAGTAACATGTAACAGACGCGAAGGAAATCCGTTCCTCAAATCTCAAGGAAAGCCCAATCACCGTCGGTAGTGGATCTGCATTCCGGCGACTAACCAAGCCGCAGCAGCTGCCACGCTCGTCCGTCGTACCGCCTCCGCCACTCGCCACTCTGCATACATCCACAGCGCCACACGTCGCTGTCGCTCACACAGCTGACACCCGAACTCCAGCCCCAGCAGAGCGCCCGCGCCGCAGTTAAATAGCCATCTGCCAAAGATGCTAAGAAGACAAGCAGGCATCGAAAATCGGCTCACAACGATCGGGATGACAATCGATGGAGACCGGCGCATGCAGCGCACCAGCTCAAGTACATTTGTTTCTGTTAGCACTTAAACGTTACGTGTTTACGTTATTCCAAAGCAAAAAATAACATGGTGTACTGTACTTAGAGAGCATAATGTTTAGCTCTTAAACGAAACACACGTACTTGAGTGATAAATGGACGTCTCATTAACTTTCCTTTCGAGTTGTTAACTAGTAATTATACTGCGTCATGCCTGCTTCAGATCCTCACGCAGAAGTAGATGAGATAAATATCTGAACTGAAACCGTTGTAGAACAGAAACGGTAGGTTTCCGTTCACGGTTTCTTATTCAAAATATTATGTACTCATTCTCTTCTACAAGACATAGAAGTTTGTAACGGGAATTCCGGAAAAGCCTGTATATGCAGAACATCGTGCCAGTCCCGTCAGCTACTGATGACGATGGCGCACACAGCTATCGTACGCTCGAGTGTTTTATTCGAAATGATGTGGCTTGTAAACCGAAAAGATTTTACTGAAGCACGTCACCGCGAAAGACACGGAGGACAGTGCGCACTTGTTGCGTGAACATTATTTGTGTACGCATTTCAGGAGTATCCGATCACCAGACAATGATGTAAGACATTACTACTAAGTTTCGTGTCAAATGATTTCAATATTAATCTTCAGTCTTCAGTCTTAACATTGATTTTATAACATTCATTTTATAACATGTGGAATGTTATTATTAGTGACAAAAAAAAAAACGGTGTGAAACTGTCGAGCACATTAGTAACATTCTTTGAATGGGAAGGAATTGCCTAAACCGTACCGCTTTTGACATTTTATTTGTTATAGCCTAAACAGTAAGTTGCAAAATTATTAAAACAATGCCGTCTTCAATTGCACGATGTTCTTAGTATCTGATTTAAATGATGGATATTCTGAGAAAAGTCACCACCACACTTAATTTTCTAAACGTTTGCAAGTGGAGCAAATTAGGACTATTGTACCACCGTTAAAATAAATTACGCGGCTGAGCTTAAACATGTAGTATGTGATAGACGAAGTTCAGGGAAATGTTTCATATTTCAGCTCTTACATCACTATTTGCAAGCAGTGTAATATAAAATATTCACTCCTTTCTCAACCTCTGCACACTTCGCATGAATCCGCATTTCATTTACTGCGTGTGATCAGTTCTCCCGTTTCGTCTTCCTCGCACATCTCGCTATACCATATACTTACGAGTGAGTCTCCACGGTGGCATCCCCGCAGAGTATAAAATGAGCATCATCTCTTCAAATGTAAGAATATGTTCTTCCAAGTAGTTTTCAACTGCGACCAAAATTTTTTATATCTCCCTTTTCACTTTTATTATTTTCAGCATACCACCTAATTGCTGACTTAGGTACATCTTATATCTGCATAAACTAATTTAATCCATGAATCCCATTTACAAACGCTATTACAGCTAAATGTAATTTATCTATGCTCCATTTACCCATAACGGATTTGGTTGCCATACTGAAATGCAAAGTAATTGCTTAACCGTTGCAGACCTGAATTTTGGCTGGAGAAACCGAGATTTTTCTTTGTATGTTAATGCTACTAGGTAGCTTTTAATGATTTTGAAGCAGGGTGTATACAAAGACATGTATCCTTTTCAAAACATACTTCATACACTTGGCTTCATTTCATGCACTAAAATAACTCATTACGAACCAACCACATCCTTGTATTCTATTGGTCAGGAGCTGCAGCAGACTGTTACATTTACTTGCTGATATTCTCAGAGTGATGCCCAACAGTTGGCAGCACTTGCCCATGATGAAATATTAACGAATGTGTACCTCAGGTCTCCATTGGGAATAAATACATCTGTTACAGCTAAGACACAGTGAAAGTTAAAGTACACAATTGTGGCCAGGGGATCTGAAAGGGTTAATTGAAAGCTTAGCATAAACAACGCATTAGAAAGTGTATCACATTAAGTCTAAACGTTATCTTGCATTAATAATGCTAAATGCGTATTTTGAAGGCCACTAAACGAGAGCAAGTATCTTGAAATCACAACGAATATTATTGGCAAAGTCAGCGTTTTCTCTTTGGCAGTTTTCTACACAAGAACCACAACGAAGACACTTCCATGAGTATCTGAAAACTAAGATTCTTTCATGCATATTCGCCCGTAAATAAAATACTATGATGACACTTGCCTTAAAACAGTAGTTCTCTTGGCCACGTACACAAAAAGTTAACTGAAAACTAGAGCAAAATCAGTGTAGCCTTCAGACGATCGGTTTATCAACACCCAAAACTCGTAGCTGACAATGTAGTTCCTACAAGCACGTTGTTAAAGTTGGCCAGAGGCAACAATTTTATAGTAGTGGTACTGATTAGCAGTCGGTAGAATAATATACGTAACTCTCCCCTACGCGTGTGCATTTGTGTGTGCGAGTGTTTGTTGTGTGTGTGAGAAAGAGAGGGAGAGAAAGAGAGAGAGAGAGAGAGAGAGAGAGAGAGAGAGAGAGAATGAGTGTATGTGTTTCATCTACCAAGAGGTAATAACTGTCAAAGTAGAAATATAGCTACATCATTTTCAGCACTATGTAATTATGGCGTGCAGTCGTGCCTAATCCATTTTTTCATTCCAAGGATCTGTTTTTAGCAGTGTCGGCTGGTAGCGGTCACGAAATGTTTTTGAATGTAAAGACCCGTCTATAAACAGACTGGTGAAAGGCATATAGTTCGACATGGTGCACCGTAAGGAATAATGTCTCGTTTGAATAACGATGTTTTCTTTGAAGTAAACTTCTGTGAATAGGCGAATTCGCGTTAAGTGATAGTGTGGTAGCTATGAGAAAAATATCAAAGTAAAGCGATGTGCAGAAGTGACTGCAGTATGAAAGCAGTAACACAGTAGCACAGCTAGAGTCCTCTAATCCTGGCATTAAAATCACACACCCTACGTGTGTGTGCGATTCCTATTTCCGTCCTAGAGCACCCTTTACTTTTCCCTCGCACGCAGTGGTTAAGCGTGTGCTATTTAAGCATCATGCGGACAAACTCTGCTGTTAAACAAACTGAACGTATTCCGTAAAGCGGACAGTCATTCATGCTCCCAGCTAGCGTATCCCATTAACATGAGCCTTCTTGTTACTGAAGCAGCAGCAATGTTCAGATCAAAAGGCAACTTGTAAAAGAATGCAGTCTAGAAATCGAGTGTGCAAAAGCTAACGGTACATTTTCTCCGACTGCAGTTTGTAGCTAACAGACTGAGAAGGCATAACTTGAAACGTCCCCTTAGAAAAATTTATGAATGGTTGTGCTGGTAAACCCCGTATGTTATTTGATTTTCAAACAGCTCAGCAAAACTGAACGTACTCAGACATATCTCTCTTTACTTATTCTGATCAACACTAAACTGACACACAATATTTTTAGCTCAACGCAATCTGAGTTTCAAAAATCCCTACAAAAAGAATGACACTGACTAACAATAACCTATACCTTTCATGAATCACCTCACAAAAATCTTCGTCACTCGAACTACTGCAATACAGCGAGCGTCAATACTGTCAGCTAAATAAAAGATTTTAACTACTGAAGGCACTAACTACTGATAGGCATAGTTAGCAAATGAAAGATTTTGATGGAGCACAAACAATGTATTTACCTTAATAGTGTTCAAAAGTCATTATATATATATATATATATATATATATATATATATATATATATATATATATATCAGCTCATGACATCCAGTCTTACAAATTTACTCTCTCTGATGGACACATCCACCACTGCTGGCAGCTCACCTCCAACTGCGCAACGCTACGCGCTGTTAACAGGCAACTGCCCAACACTACAATAGCGAATTCCAACAATGCAAACCAGCTATGGACTGCACACAGCACAGTCAGTGATTTTCATATAGAGTGCTACATGGCGTTACCAACATAAAAACCTAAACAGCCTACTTACAAACTATATCTTTAATGTAGAAACTACACAGCGAATGGAAGTGGATACTAAAAAGTATCTATTCCCATTCGCCAATATTTTGTGGGCAGAACGACTGTATCTGCAGGAAAGGTAATTAAACTTTTGAAGGATACCCGAAATAACATCAACGAAAACTTACGGCTTTAATTTTTTACGAGATTTAAACGAAGAATCTTGCGTATTTCACTGACAGTCTGCTAGCTGCGACCTTCTCGCACCAAAATCTATACACGGGAACATGCTTTCGGTGTGTTGCGGAAGGTGAGTTTCGTATTACTACGAGCTACCCCCCCCCCCCCCCCCACTCCTCTTTCCCCCTCTTCTAGTCGTCATGAGTGGTGCAGTAGATGCACGCCAGTTTATAAGCTTTGATACGACCTTTTAATATCTCTGGTTCTTCTGCAATAATCATTTTCCCTGAAGATCAAAAGGATTCGGACATCATTATCCAGTGCAGAACTGACCAGTAGATATGAACAGAGACGGAGTATAAAAGGAGGTGGGGCAAACTGTGTCATCAGTAGAGAAACGGTAACAGCAGAATTGTTCGACTAGGAGAGTTCAGTAACTTCGAACGTTGTCTGGTCAGTGGATGTCACGTGAGTAACAGTTCCACCAAGGACACTTCTGTGGCGGCGTACGCCTTCCCCAGCACGCCGGTCTGCACTAGGAAACATAGTATAGCAGGCGCTGAACTAGGCACGCATATGACAAGAGTAGACCAAGACACGCCCCCAGGTTACGCGCCGATAACGCCCCGTGGTCAGCGTGCATATAGGCCGCTACAGCCGACCGAGCTGTCTCAGTCTCTCAATCTCTCATCCTGGGAACGTCGCACTGTGCTCTAGGCTTCCACAGTGGTAGTCGTCGCCTCAAACCTTAGCTAGATGTGAGGGAACGTTAATCACCGAATATACACTACTGGCCATTAAAATTGCTACACCACGATGATGACGTGCTACAGACGCGAAATTGCATCGACGGGAAAAAGGTGCTGTGACATGCAAATGATTAGCTTCTCAGAGCATTCACACAAGGTTGGCGCCGGTGGCGACACCTACAACGTGCTGACATGAGGAAAGTTTCCAACCGATTTCTCATACACAAACAGCAGTTGACCGGCTTTGCCTGGTGAAACGTTGTTGCGATGCCTCGTGTACGGAGGAGAAATGCGTACCATCACGTTTCCGACAAAAGGTCAGATTGTAGCCTATCGCGATTGCGGTTTATCGTATCGCGACATTGCTGCTCGCGTTGGTCGAGATCCAATGACTGTTAGCAGAATATGGAATCGGTGGGTTCGGGAGGGTAATACGGAACGCCGTGCTGGATCCCAACGGCCTCGTATCACTATCAGCCGAGATCACACGCATCTTATCCGCGTGGCTGTAACGGACCGCGCAGCCACGTCTCGTTCCCTGAGTCAACAGATGGGGACGTTTGCAAGACAACAACCATCTGCACGAACAGTTCGACGACGTTTGCAGCAGCATGGACTATCAGCTCGGAGACTATGCCTGCGGTTACCCTTGACGCTGCATCACAGGCAGAAGCGCCTGCGATGGTGTACTCAACGACGAACCTGTGTGCACGAATGGCGAAACGTCATTTTTTCGGATGATTCCAGGTTCTGTTTACAGCATCATGATGGTCGCATCCGTGTTTGGTGACATCGCGGTGAACGCACATTGGAAGCTTGTATTCGTCATCGCCATACTGACGTATCACCCGGCGTGATGGTATGGGGTGCCATTGGTTACCTCTTGTTCGCATTGACACACTGAACAGTGGGCGTTACATTTCAGATTTGTTACGACCTGTGGCTCTACCCTTCATTCGATCCCTGCGAAACCCTACATTTCAGCAGGATAATGCACGACCGCATGTTGCAGGTCCTGTACGGGCCTTTCTGGATACAGGAAATGATCGACTGCTGCCCTGGCCAGCACATTCTCCGTATCTCTCACCAATTGAAAACGTCTGGTCAATGGTGACCGAGCAACTGGCTCGTCACAATATGCCAGTCACTACTCTTGATGAACTGTGCTATCGTGTTGATGCTGCATGGGCAGGTGTACCTGTACACGCCATCCAAGCGCTGTTTGACTCAATTCCCAGGCGAATCTAGGCCGTTATTAAGGCCAGAGTTGGTTGTTCTGGCTACTGATTTCTCAGGATCTATGCACCCAAATTGCGTGTAAATGTACTCACATGTCAGTTCTAGCATAATATATTTGTTCGTTGAATACCTGTTTATTAATTGCATTTCTTCTTGGTGTAGCAATTTTAATTGCCAGTAGTGTAGTTGTGATATGAACATGGATAGGATTCAAGAGCTAGTACATGTTATTTGACTGCTCTTGACCACAGTACTTCATATTGGACGTTATTGAAGTTAAATACTCAATTGGTTTCTGTAACAAAGTGTATTTTAACCACGTGTGCATTTTGTGTTGTAGTCATAGCACTCTCTCCTCATCCAGCCAGGAACCACAAAACATTACTATAGGCCACAGCCACACCTACTGGCGACGAGTCCGATTATCGAGTTTTTGTTTGCTTTTCAGAAATGGCTGTGAACACTATGGGACTTATTTCTGAGGTCATCAGTCCCCTAGAACTTAGAAGTACTTAAACCTAACTAACCTAAGAAAATCACACACATCCATGCCCGAGGCAGGATTCGAAACCTCCGACCGTAGCGGTAGCTCGGTTCCAGACTGTAACGCCTAGAACCGCTCGGCCACTCCGGCCGGCTGTTTGCTTTTCATGTCTTCTATACAGTGATTCTATTTGCTCTTATTGTTGTATGTATTACAGGAGGGCAACTCTATTTCTCTATTCAGAGGCTTTGCACATCACTTTTCTATTTGTCTTGTCATATTTTCCTGAAATTTTTTAGCGTTCGAATGGCTACCACGCCCCCTCCACTCCCTGCCCCTGCGCCTCAACTGCAGATTCCTCCTGCTCCGGAACTAAACCAGATGTTTCAGTTTCAGACCCAGCAAATTGCCACATTGCTGTCTACTGTTCAGCAATTGCTTGCCTCACAAGATGCACCGGCGACCCAACCTACCAACCAACTGATCGAACAAGTGCCACCATACAACATTCCACCATTTCGGCACTAAAGCAGTTCCAGGCCCTCTGTCAAGGCCGAAGAATTCAAGGTAATGTGAAATCTCATTATTTCCTGTCCGTTGGTGGAACCCCTGCGTTTTGCTTAGTTAAAAGACTCTTCCCACGTACTGTCCTATGACGAAGTAGTAGATGCGTTATGTCAGTATTAAGAACAGTTGATTCCGGCCGTGGCAGCCAGATTTCAGTTCTTTCGCCATAAGGACAGGCCGAAACAGACATACCGTCAGTGATATATCGATTTACAGGTTCTCACTAGGAAGTGTAAATTCAAATGTCGTCTCGAAAATAGTGACTTTTTCAGACAGAACTAAGAGTGCTTAGATATTGTGATAAACAGTCAGCTTCCAATCCGTGACCTGCCTCTTCCTTGCAGTGTATCTGAACTGTAGTCTGTGCTAGACAAATTGACATGCTACATTCGTTTCATTTCGAACGCTTCACAGATCGCGGCCCCACTGCATCGCTTGCATCGGAAACATGTGCCTTTCTTGTGGACCAACGACTGTCACGACGGGATTTCAGAACCTCAGAAATGCCTTGCTCAGTGACAGATGTCTGGCACATTTTGATCCTCCCAAGCCAGTGATTTTGCAACTAGATGCTTCCTCTTACGGAATTAGTGCTGTGCTTTCACAAAGAATTGGTACACAAGACAGACCCATTGCATTTTCCTCCAAGTTGTTAATTCAGACTCAGTGCAATTATTGACAAACTGAAACAGAAACTCTCTCTATTGTGTATATTGTGACAAAATTCCATCACTATCTGTTTGGTCGTAAGTTCAATTTAATGACAAATCAGAAGGCTTTGCAATCCTTGTTTCATCCGTCGATGCCGGCTCCTTCACATATTGCTCAAAAATTGCAACGTTGGGCTTTGGTTCTATCCCAGTATCGGTACGAAATTGTGTACAGACGTACGGCAAAGCATGGCAATGCTGACGACCTTTCTCGCCTTCCGATTGGCTCTGCCTCTGATTCTGACTCCTCTGACGCATCTTGTTGGCAAATCGATGCGCAGAACTCTTGAATAGCTGCAGTCTTTTCCATTGAATTAAAGCGAAATTGCACAGGCCACGAAAGCGGACTCTGATATCAAGATTTTGTTTCATTACATTCGCACGCCTTGGCGTTGCTCTTTGAACAGCATTCAGAACTCAATCGTGCTCCGATTCTTTGCTCCTCTGCATAACCTTCCAGTGCGACAAGGTGTATCTTAGTACAGTCTGACAGTGGCCACCAAGAGCTGTTGCAGGACGATTGATTCACGGATCCAGTTACATGGCTCCTTCTGTGTATAGCGATTTTACGACTATGACGAGTGGGGCCTGAACATGGCATCGATGTAATGCCGAAACTGGTAGCACATAGAAGTTCATAAAATAAAATAAATTTTTATAATACATACGGCTGTTGGTAAATTATTGCATCAAGAATTTCCACATTGTTGCAAAAGGATGTGTTACAACTGCTTCACCAAGGACATTGGAGAATTGTTTGCACTAAACAGTTAGCTCGCCGGCACTGTACTTGGCAAGGCATAGACGCTCACATTGAACGGATGACGTCACAGAGAATATCAGCTTGGCCCCGTGGGAACGAGTACACATAGGCTTTGCAGGACCATTTTGGAACACTAGTTGGCTCATAGTGGTAGACTGTTTCAGCAAGTTCCCATTTACGTGAACTCTACCGCATCAAGGGGGAGGCGTGTTTATAGCGATAAGAAGTGCAATAGTATCGAAGGAAATTGATGGAGATCCGAAATGTGAAATGATTTGGGTGAAGGTCACGGTTAAAGCAGGCTCAGACATGGTAATTGGATGTCTCTATAGGCCTCCTGGTTCAGCAGCTGTTGTGGCTGAGCACCTGAAGGATAATTTGGAAAATATTTCGAGTAGATTTCCCCACCATGTTATAGTTCTGGGTGGAGATTTTAATTTGCCGGATATAGACTGGGAGACTCAGACGTTCATAACAGGTGGCAGGGACAAAGAATCCAGTGAAATTTTTTTAAGTGCTTTATCTGAAAACTACCTTGAGCAGTTAAACAGAGAACCGACTCGTGGCGATAACATATTAGACCTTCTGGTGACAAACAGACCCGAACTATTTGAAAAAGTTAACGCAGAACAGGGAATCAGCGATCATAAAGCGGTTACGGCATCGATGATTTCAGCCGTAAATAGGAATATTAAAAAGGGTAGGAAAATTTTTCTGTTTAGAAAAAGTGACAAAAGCAGATTTCAGCGTACCTGTTGGCTCAACACAAAAGTTTTGTCTCAAGTACAGATAGTGTTGAGGATCAGTGGACAAAGTTCAAAACCGTCGTACATAATGCGTTAGATGAGTATGTGCCAAGCAAGATCGTAAGAGATGGAAAAGAGCCACCGTGGTACAACAACCGAGTTAGAAAACTGCTGCGGAAGCAAAGGGAACTTCACAGCAAACATAAACATAGCCAAAGCCTTGCAGACAAACAAAAATTACGCGAAGCGAAATGTAGTGTGAGAAGGGCTATGCGAGAGGCGTTCAATGAATTCGAAAGTAAAGTTCTATGTACTGACTTGGCAGAAAATCCTAAGAAATTTTGGTCTTATGTCAAAGCGGTAGGTGAATCAAAACAAAATGTCCAGACACTCTGTGACCAAAATGGTACTGAAACAGAGGATGACAGACTAAAGGCCGAAATACTAAATGTCTTTTTCCAAAGTTGTTTCACAGAGGAAGATTGCACTGTAGTTCCTTCTCTAGATTGTCGCACAGATGACAAAATGGTAGATATCGAAATAGACGACAGAGGGATAGAGAAACAATTAAAATCGCTCAAAACAGGAAAGGCCTCTGGACCTGATGGGATACCAGTTCAATTTTACACGGAGTACGCGAAGGAACTTGCCCCCCTTCTTGCAGCCGTGTACCGTAGGTCTCTAGAAGAGCGTAGCGTTCCAAAGGATTGGAAAAGGGCACAGGTCATCCCCGTTTTCAAGAAGGGACGTCGAGCAGATGTGCAGAACTATAGACCTATATCTCTAACGTCGATCAGTTGTAGAATTTTGGAACACGTATTGTGTTCGAGTATAATGACTTTTCTGGAGACTAGAAATCTACTCTGTAGGAATCAGCATGGGTTTCGAAAAACACGGTCATGTGAAACCCAGCTCGCGCTATTCGTCCACGAGACTCAGAGGGCCATAGACACCGGTTCACAGGTAGATGCCGTGTTTCTTGACTTCCGCAAGGCGTTCGATACAGTTCCCCACAGTCGTTTAATGAGCAAAGTAAGAGCATATGGACTATCAGACCAATTGTGTGATTGGATTGAGGAGTTCCGAGATAACAGGACGCAGCATGTCATTCTCAATGGAGAGAAGTCTTCCGAAGTAAGAGTGATTTCAGGTGTGCCGCGGGGGAGTGTCATAGGACCGTTGGTGTTCACAATATACATAAATGACCTTGTGGATGACATCGGAAGTTCACTGAGGCTTTTTGCAGATGATGCTGTGGTGTATCGAGAAGTTGTAACAATGGAAAATTGTACTGAAATGCAGGAGGATCTGCAGCGAATTGACGTATGGTGCAGGGAATGGCAATTGAATCTCAATGTAGACAAGTGTAATGTGCTGCGAATACACAGAAAGATAGATCCTTTATCATTTAGCTACAAAATAGCAGGTCAGCAACTGGAAGCACTTAATACCATAAATTATCTGGGAGTACGCATTAGGAGTGATTTAAAATGGAATGATCATATAATGTTGATCGTCGGTAAAGCAGATGCCAGACTGAGATTCATTGGAAGAATCCTAAGGAAATGCAATCCGAAAACAAAGGAAGTAGGTTACAGTACGCTTGTTCGCCCACTGCTTGATTACTGCTCAGCAGTGTGGGATCCGTACCAGATAGGGTTGATAGAAGATATAGAGAAGATCCAACGGAGAGCAGCGCGCTTCGTTACACGATCATTTAGTAATCGCGAAAGCGTTACGGAGATGATAGATAAACTCCAGTGGAAGACTCTGCAGGAGAGACGCTCAGTAGCTCGGTACGGGCTTTTGTCAAAGTTTCAAGAACATACCTTCACCGAAGAGTCAAGCAGTATATTGCTCCCTCCTACGTATATCTCGCGAAGAGACCATGAGGATAAAATCAGAGAGATTAGAGCCCACACAGAGGCATACCGACAATCCTTCTTTCCACGAACAATACGAGACTGGAATAGAAGGGAGAACCGATAGAGGTACTCAAGGTACCCTCCGCCACACACCGTCAGGTGGCTTGCGGAGTATGGATGTAGATGTAGATGTAGATTCATGAGTTGTTCTAAATTTTTTGAGTTGGATGATTGCCTGAAGTCATTGTTACGGATAACGGACCTCAGTTCGCGGCCCACGATTTTGAACAGTTTTGTGAACGAAATGGCATTCACCATCCAACAAGTACAGTAGAGCGTCGATTATCCGAACGTCGGTCAACCGAACGACCGCTTAACCGAACTGTCTACTTGCTCGCACCTGTTACTCTCCCACCCTACCGTCCATAATCCCCCTCACTCCCTAACCAAGTTGTCCACTGTAGTCGCCGCACTGGGCCACCGCTGGCGGAACATTGCTGCTAATGGGGCCTTCACAAGGTGCTGCTGACGGGCCAAGCCGCCAGTCGCTTTGTTTCAACAATCAGCACACTTCTGTCGGCTTGGCACTGGCAGTAGAAGTAGCGGCAGTATCAAAGCTGTTTACAGCAACAGCTGCGCCAGCTTAGAGTTGGGGCGTGCCGCTCCGCGCAGTTTGAAAGATTGCGCGCCCCCAAGAAGAGCTCCTCACGGTGCAAACAGTCATCTTCTGTTCTCTGTTACGATCACTTGTGTGCTGCTGCGTAAAAAAGTGAACTTGACGATACAAAATGCTTAAACGTAAACGTGTTGTCCTTTCTATGAGGGACAAGTACGAGATTATTACTATATATTCCTTCTAAAGTTGCCTTTGTATGTTACTTTGTAATACTGAAAGAGATACCTGTTTTTATGAAAAATTTACTGTACAGCACTTCTTTTTGGCAAATATACATGTACAGTTCGATTATCCGAACAAACCAGTTTTCCGAACCCCCATGTCCCCCAATCACTACCGATAATCGACGCGTTACTGTACTTCATATCACTTCCAGTCCAACGGAGAAGCAGAACACTTCGTCGGCACTTTTAAACAACAGATGGCCAAGCTTCGCACCGCACAACGGCAACAGGAGCAGCAGCTGCTTCTCGCCTTCCGTCTTTCCAACCCACGCGACGGACTGTCGCCGGCGGAACTCCTGCATGGCCATTGCCATCGGACGCCGCTTCACTTGCTCCACCACCCGCAGCATCCGCTGCCGCCGACGGTCCGCTTGTATCGCCTTGCACCGCGTGATCTTGTTTTTCACAGGGTTTATGGCAGACGTCAGCGCAGGGAGCGAAGCGAGATCCAGAAACGCACTGGCACACATACGTATCTAATTGCAGGTTCCGATGGTTTGCAGCGCCGTCACTAGAATCAAAATCGCATTTGTCGTTTTCCCCATTATTCTGCTGATTTTCCTCCGCCAGATTCACGGCCTCACGGGAAGCTGCGGCCTTCGCAGTCGCCGGCTGGTAGCGTCACGGCACCCCAGGACGAGCCACTGTACGTCGCGCCCTCGCCTCGACCGCCGCCGCTCTCCGACCCGATGGACCTGGGCGCGTGTGTTTTTCGTGGTAAAGACGTGGTCCCTTTATTGTGCTTGACAAAATCCTAACTGCGGAACGAAAAGAACACATTTTACAACGTTGCGTACTGCGTACAGTAGATGAGCAGTTCGGAGACGATAAGGACAATGCACACTCTCATAAAGCACCATTTGCGAAGCAATGGTCTACAGACAACAGTATTCCTGAAACGGACTGGTCTGCCCAGAGTCCCGATCAGTAGCCATCGTAACACCTGTCGAATGACGCCAGCGTTCAACATCATTTGCCTTTACTCATATCGGCTCTTGACGAAAATTAGCCTACGTTTCCCCACAGACAGCCACGCACCTCACTTAAATTGATGTCACGGAAATGAATCCGCCATAAAGGCGAAAGGTGGACACCACTTTAATGAACGTCCACTAGTAGTTGTCCGGATACTTTTGATCGGAGGATGTATGTGGCAGACAGTAACAGGTTTCCCGATTCCTCTTACAAGATAAACTCTCGTAATTTTAACAATAACCCTCTCCGTAATGCACGTCGCTGAACTGCGCGATCGATAAATATAAAGACACGTGAGTCACCCAATTATCATGTTCTCCCTGTCGACCTAAATGATGGTGTCCACAGGCAATGCAAGCCAGTAGGTCTGGCATCACTTTGGTTGCAGGAGACGCCGGGATGGGACATAGTACGGCTTCCACCAACTTTTGGGGTCCCACTCTTTCAGGGTTTTCTCCCTTATGATTCATCCCACCCGAGGCTAATCACAAGGCATCGATACGTAAGGTAGTTAGAGGAGGAAAAGGAATGGTAGTTGAGGAAAGGCTAAGGAATGGGATATGCAGTATACAAGACGGGTCGTTGTGAGGCACACCTTGTGTAGCTCCTCTGCTGGGGCCTGCCAGGCTGACTTAGACCTATTGAAACGTCCCCTTAGAAAAATTATACATTACTGTGCTTAAAATGACACACAATATTTTTTTTAGCGAAACGCAATCTGACTTTCAATAATCCCTACAAAAGAATAGCCCTGACTAACATTAACCTATACGTTTCTCAAATCACTTACCACACCAAAAATCTTCGTTACTCGAACTACTGCAATAGAGCGAGCGCCACTACTGTCAGCTAAATAAAAGATTCTAAATACTGAAGGCACTAACTACTGATCGGCATAGCAAATTAAAGATTTTGATAGAGAACAAACAATGTATTTACCTCAATAGTGTTCAAAAGTCATAATGTATATAGCAGTTCATGATATCCAGTGTTACAAATTTCAAAATTCCGCCATCTCTCTCCCCACATCCACCACTGCTGGCGGCTCATCTCCAACTGCACAACGCTATGCGCTGTTCACATCCAGCTGCCCAACACTACAATGGCAGACAACAATGCAAACTAGCCACAGACTGCACACAGCACAGCCAGTGATTTTCATACAGACCGCTACGTAACGTTGCCCATAAGAAAACATAAACAGCCCACTTACATAGCCCCCATGCTCCCCACAAAAAATTTTACAAACTGTTTTGGTGACTGGCCAGCGGCATGAGTCATTGCCTGTTGTTTCTTTGTTGGCGCGCGTCGTTATTGGGATTTGAAGACCTAACTTCTACAAATTCACTCTGACGAGAGTGCCGTGCTCTGTTTGAATCCCGCCAGTTCTGATGGAATTCAGGTCTGTCGTTTTGTAGGTAGTTTACATAGTTTCTTGTTTGTCGGTCATGTGGTGGAGAATTTCTCCCGGAAATGTAACTGTGCGCTGAACTGTTGCGTCTTAAGTTATTCTGTCTCCCTTGATAATAATTGTTTTTGTTCCCATATTGTCTGTTTCTATGGTAATCTCTGTCATATTCATTGTTACGGAAATGCGATCTTTCTCTGTAACTATTATTACTCTGCCAGTGGTTGTCATATGGGTGGTGTCTGTTTTGGTCACGATTTGCGTTGTAAGAATAGACTTGTCGTGTCCAGTTATTGTTTCTGTCATCACGGAATTGTGACGGATGTGACCTGTAGTGATTGTTTTCCTGTTTTCGCATCCCGCGACTGTCTGAGTCAATTTCTAATTCTTGTAAGAGTCCCTGAAAAGCTTCAATGTCGTCTTTGCAACGTCCTGCCAAAATAATATTTCTTAAATGTTCAGGCAGTTTCATTAAACAAATGCGGATGAGTTCTGAAGGGCTGTATGGGTTTGACAGGTATTGATTCTTGTGCAACATGTCTTCAAAATATTTGACAAAACTGGAAAATTCAGATTGTTCAAAGTGTTTCATCATCATGATGCCATTTTTTACTTGGTCTTGCGTAGCTTGAGACCAATATGCTGAGAGGAAGGCATGATAAACTTCTCCTTCACTGTGACAATCGTGAATGACCGATCGCATTCTTACAGCTGGTTCATTCTCTAAGTAGCCACACATAAATTCTAATCTGTGCTCTAATGACCAGTTGGGAGGAAAACAATGAGAGAATTGATGGAGCCATACTTGTGGATGAATGTCGTTGCCAGAATTCTTAAATGTTTTGAATTTACGTGTAGTAATGAACAGCTTATAGTCAAAATCATCATGTCGGCGAGTCGCATATCGGTCATTGTTACGTCGTTTCGGCGGTTCCATCTCAAAATTCGGTGTACCTTGCCAATTTCTTTGATAATTTCCGAAGTGCCCGGAGTTATTATTTTGTGGCTGTTCCGTATTTCTATGTCCCTCTTCCCATATTGGAGCGCGAGCGGCCTCTGAAATACGAAATTCTTGTATTACCTGTGTCAGCTGATCTTGTACTTCCCGGATTTCTCTTTCGTGTTGCGTATTAATTTGATTCTGATTTTGTTTGAATTTCCTAACTTGTTCGCACTCTTCTGTGTCATTAAAGACTACCGGTTTTGTGTCATTCAGATTATCATCTACCTTCGTAGATAAATTATTTAGCTGATACGAAAGTTCAGCTACTTTCTCTGATAATGAACTAATTTCCTCCATGTGTCTTTCTACTGTGTCCTTTAAGTTTTCCTGAGTTTTTACAAGTTGCGTAACCGAATCGGTAGATGCAACTGAGTCAATTTTAGCTTGCAAGGTCTCATGATTTTCATGAACAATAATTTGCAGTTCTTTTATGGCTACTTCGTGATTCTGTAATGCATTTTCATGCCACGAAAAAATAGGTTGAAAATGCTCACAAATTTGTGTTTTTTCGTCGTTACAGACTTTCTGACATTTCCATTCGATTTTATGTAACTCAGTAGTTAAATCTTCACGTGTTTGTTCAAGCGTGGTGTGAAGATTTTGTTCCATTGCGTCTAACTGTTGCTGTATTTGTCTCTGGTGTTGTTCCATTGCGTCTAACTTTTGAAGCTTTTGGTGTGTTTGTCTCTGATTTTGTTCCATTGTGTCTAACTTTTGAAGCTTTTGTCCCATTTGTTGCATTAATTGTAATAACAATGCACTGGTGTCTGAAACATGTTCTTCAGTGCTTTTCGGCAGTGAATTTGCACCGGCAACATTCACATTTTGACAAGCGGAAAATGTGTCTTGACTCATTTGAGAAAACGGTGAGAACCCAAAACCTGAGTCTACAGTATTTGCAATAACGTGTCCTGTCATTTCGGAATCCTGAGGCGAGCTGTTGCCGACCGATCGATCGATAATGCTTCCCTGTTCACTAATTGTTTCACTGTCTACACCATTATTTGCCGCCCGCTCCATTTCCCTATGCACAATTACCAAATTACTACTTTGAATGTCTGTTAATTCATTACACAGTGGTGCTGATAAGCTACGCTCGCCGTCACTATTATTTCTCAGTTTGCTTTGGAGCTTAGTGTTACGTTTTTCACACGCCATTATTGTCACAATATTTCACACGATAACACAGAAAAGCGCAATTTGAAGAGCAAAAATAAGAGAACACATTAACATAGAACTGAAAAAAAATATCTAGTTAATTGCAAGCGCAGCTGCGAAATACTTGGTGCAAATTTACATGCGTGGCACACCTGTTTTACTGTACAACAATGAAAGACTGCAACTACAAAGGAGATTCTCACTACAATTACGCGCTAGCAATAAACAAAATCTACACTAACCACACAAACTACAAGAAAAAATCAGAAGATTCCAGTGAGGTATCCTCGGCTAAGGGTCGACACATGAAACGTCCCCTCAGAAAAATTATACATGACTGTGCTTAAACTGACACACAATATCTTTTTTAGCGCAACGCAATCTGACTTTCAATAATCCCTACAAAAGAATGGCCCTGAGTAACATTAAGCTATACGTTTCACAAATCACTTACCTCACCAAAAATCTTCGTTACTCGAACTACTGCAATAGGCGCCACTACTGCCAGCTAAATAAAAGATTCAAACTACGGAAGGCACTAACTACTGATAGGCATAGTTAGCAAATGAAAGATTTTGATAGAGAACAAACAATGTATTTACCTCAATAGTGTTCAAAAGTCATAATGTATATAGCAGTTCATGATATCCAGAGTTGCAAATTTCAAAACTCCGCCATCTCTCTCCCCACATCCACCACTGCTGGCGGCTCACCTCCAACTGCACAACGCTATGCGCTGTTCACATCCAGCTGCCCAACACTAAAATGGCAGACAACAATGCAAACTAGCCACAGACTGCACACAGCACAGCCAGTGATTTTCATACAGAGTGCTACGTAACGTTGCCAATAAGAAAACATAAACAGCCTACTTACATTATCAGTAGCTACACTACCTCCCACGTAGCTCTCAGCTCAGAATCAATGATGAATACAAAAATAAGGACTATATCCCACGGCTTGAAGGCTGGTCAGAGACAATCTGTTTTAAAAACAGATTTGCACCACGGAGTTGTCGTGAGAAACGAGATCTCTCTCATCTATGTACTGCAGATGGCTTTGCTTAATCTATCTTACAGTGACATAAGGTTAACTAATTACTGAAATGATATCCAGTGGAATTAGATAACCGTATATTTATTTTCCGAAACCGACACACACGAAAAAAATGAAATGTGGAGAACGTCTTCGTTCCGAAATCACAATAAATACGTGTGATCTCAAACTCTCTCACTTACAACTAATGTTCGAATGACGGGTACAAAGGTGACGGGAAAATCAGTCAGTGTAAAAGAGTCATTACTTCCAGAGAAAGAGACTGAGTCGACTTTTAATTATGTGGCAAAAATAACTACGTTACCCATTGAATCAAGGAGAGGTTACACATCAACCAGAGTTCATATGTACACCAGGCAAGATAACGAGAAAGTCACTGATAACTCTGAGTCCCTAATCGCGAAAGAACTGTAATGAAAAATTGAAAATCATGACCACGGCTGTGAATCGACTCAGTATTCGTCGCAGGGTTCCTAGCTTCACACGACACTGACCTCAATTAAGTACTAACACCGCCGCGTGATTGGTCACCATTGAGGCCGCCGCCTGCGATCTCGAACGAACAACAACAGCTCCTCATCGATATCAGAAACTCTCTAAGTTCCTTCTCCATCCTCCCCTCCGGAAAAGAACGCTTTCTGTACCTCTCTGCGAAACCCAGTGTCCTCTGTATGCTCTCTGAAACCGAACGTTCTCTGTCCTCTTCGTTTCTCCAGCTTTCTCGTCTCAACAAAAATAATTCCACCAGAAACTCGCATAAGACAACTAGGACTCGTGGGAAACACACAGAACACAGCATGTTGTTCTCACCGGAGAGACGTCTACAGACGTTAAAGTAACCTCTGCCGTGCCACAGGGGAGTGTTATGGGACCATTGTTTTTCACAATATATATAAATGACCTCGTAGATAGTGTTGGAAGTTCCATGCGGCTTTTCACGGATGATGCTGTAGTATACAGAGAAGTTGTAGTATTACAAAATTGCAGCGCAATGCACGAAGATCTGCAGCGGATAGGCACTGGTGCAGGGAGAGGGAACTGACACTTAACATAGACAAATGTAATGTATTGCGGATACATAGAAAGAAAGATCCTTTATTGTATGATTATATGATGGCGGAACGAACACTGGTAGCAGTTACTCCTGTAAAATATCTGTGAGTATGCGTGCGGAACGATTTGAAGTGGAATGATCATATAAAATTAATTGTTGTTAAGGCGGGTGCCAGGTTGAGATTCATTGGGAGAGGCCTTAGAAAACGTAGTCCATCAACAAAGGAGGTGGCTTACAAAACACTTGTTCGACCTATACTTGAGTATTGCTCATCAGTGTGGGATCCGTACCAGATCGGGTTGACAGAGGAGATAGAGAAGATCCAAAGAAGAGCGGCGCGTTTCCTTACAGGGTTATTTGGTAAGCGTGATAGCGTTACGGAGATGTTTAGCAAACTCAAGTGGCAGACTCTGCAAGAGAGGCGCTCTGCATCGCGGTGTAGCTTGCTGTCAACGTTCGAGAGAGTGTGTTTCTGGATGAGGTATCGAATATATTGCTTCCCCCTACTTATATCTCCCGAGGAGATCACGAATGTAAAATTAGAGAGATTCGGGCGCGCACGGAGGCTTTCCGGCAGTCGTTCTTCCCGCGAACCATACGCGATTGGAACAGGAAAAGGAGGTAATGATAGTGGCACGTAAAGTGCCCTCCGCCGCATACCGTTGGGTAGCTTGCGGAGTATAAATGTAGATGTAGATGTAGATGTAGAAAAGTGAAATTTTTTCACACAGCTGCGCTCCTCTTGTCTCATGTCCCAGAAAGATCCGCGGCAATTATTGGTACCCAATGTAATCTCTTGTTATGGCGTTAGCGTACGAGACATGAGAAAGTGCTCATTTCTTCCCCTATCGTCCTGAGTATTTTTCCGAAAATGTCTTAACTTTTCCCATCGTTTTGGTAAACACCGTTGCCATCATCACGTGTGCGGGGGTCGTAATTTTCTACTTAATCAGCAAACTGACGACTTTTCACTGCCGTCAGTATGTCGCCTGGGAGTGTGAAAGTGTAATTAGTTTCTGAGATGCCATCTTGCGCTGGAACCAGGGTGTCTGAGAGGGGAATGTCTCCACTGTCAATCAGACAAGTATAGTCCACAGCGCATACCGCCTGGAACGAACCTTGACAAACCCGTGTCGGGCTTGGGAAGCGATCGCGTCAGACAGCGGCTATGCTGAATACTTGAGTCTTCATTGCCTGGAAGAGGACAACGGGGCAACCTTACTGTAAGGGGCGCAACTCGTGTGTGATA
Source organism: Schistocerca americana (assembly GCF_021461395.2). NCBI lineage: Eukaryota > Metazoa > Arthropoda > Insecta > Orthoptera > Acrididae > Schistocerca > Schistocerca americana. The sequence goes on along the minus strand of NC_060123.1, from coordinate 685,076,784 downwards.
TTCGATCACCTAAACATTATTTCGTACGAATGAAAATCTATTATTTGATTTCTATCTGACTTGCTTGTTCCTAGATCTGTCAAGAGGAGTATAAAAGCATCTATCTAAATCGTATTAAAATAAGCAAATTACGAGGGTAGCTACAATTGTTTCCGCTCTGCTCGCTTTGAAATTATCGGTGGAAAACCAATCTTAGCTGACTTTTAATTACAGCAGACGGAAGTCACGGTCAATACGCAAGTAGTGAGACACACAACAGCGGCTTCACATGTACCTTTTATTAATATACCTCTTTGTCGTGTGCAGTCAGGTTGGATTTTCACATTTGTTGCATAAGGAAGGAAGTGAGGATTGCGGTCCCAGATCGTCATTTAATAACGTTGCCCTAAACAAAACCACAGGCACACTTCCAAAATGAAAGTTTTGCTCTGAACTGACGGATTAAAACCCCGGCAGATTAAAACTTTGCGACTGACCGAGATTCGAACTCGGGACCTTTACCTTTCTCGGGAAAGTGCTCTAACGACTGCGGTAACCAAGCACGACTCGAGACCATTCCCCACACCGTTACTCCCGCCACCACCTCGTATGCAATCTTCCAAATTTCACAGAAGCTTTCGTCTCCCAGAAATTTCCTCTTAAGTCTTGGTCCGGCAAACAGTTTCAATCTGCCAGAAAGTTTCAGTGGCCCACTTCTTTCCAAGAGATTATTATATTCGCAGAGATTTAACAAGTGGTAACAACCAATGGACAGTTTAGAAAAGCGAAAAAGAAATGAGAGGGCTCTGACAAATCTCTGCGTGTGGGTTCACATCTCCAGTTTAGGTCTCAAGATGCCCTCTACAAAACTCTCGAGTTTTGTCGGTTTATATTCGTTACACCCTGTATACAATGAATTTGTTGACGAACTCTTTTCCTGTTAATGACGACAATATTAGTTTCTGTTTGCTCACTTCCTTGGCTGGCATAGTTTTAATATTTTCTTCAGAGACATTCAGAAAGTTCCGCGCGGGGTAGCCGAGCGGTCTTAGGCGTCTTGTCACGGTCCGTGCTACTGCCCCCCCACCCCCCCCGGCGGAGGTTCGAGTCCTCCCTCGTGCATGGGTGTGTGTGTTGTCCTTAGCGTAAGTTAATTTAAGTTAGATTTAGTAGGGTGTAAGCTTATAAACCGATGACCTCAGCAGTTTGGGAACATAAGACCTTACCACAAATTTACAAATTTCAGATAGTGCTCTTGGGCTACATTTACAAACGTGTGCAGTAACCTTGTCGTCGTATTCAGCCTCTCATTGGGAAGCTCCAAGGTATTCAAAGCGGTAATATTAATTTTGAAATGTGAACGTATTATATTGCTGTGTTTATCAATGACACCATCAGTAGCGAATACCATGGTCTGTGGCCATGTTTGATCTCCCCTTGCAAAGTACCATCTGTTTCAGAACATGCTGTTAAAAAAAAAATTAAAAAAAAAAAGAAAATAAAAACTCTAGTAAATATTGAACTCTAGTACCTACTGAAATTTATGGGGGGAATTTATCAGGCACTTCGGTAAAAAGTGATGTAAGACAAAGGGTTTTACTTTTACAGCTGAACTCTGTTTTTAAAAAATTTAAGACTTGGAATTTGGAGACAAAAATTCGCAAAATGAAACGGATAACTCTAGGAAGGAATTCGAATGTAACTAACACTAACTATCCTCCTTTTGCAGTTGATTTTTTTTAATTACTCTAGAAGATTTAAGAGAGGGAGCTACTCGATTGAGTCTTAGAGAAGAAATAGAACTATAATTTTTTTAAATCGAAAAATAAAAAATGCATTGAAAAACATGGAGTACACAAATATTGTGAGCTACATAGATTTACAGTTGATGTAAGCATCAGTAAAATGAGCTTACAAGGCTTAACGAAAATTGTCTACTAACCCTTTCCACCCTGAACACCTTTTTTTTTTTTTTTTTTTTTTGAAAATGGTGAATAAAATTGAATTCTTTGTATACTTGGGCATAGTAGACACTGGGAAAAATAATAAAAAAACTCTTACATAAAAAGTGTAGCGGGAAATCAACCAGCACAATCATGAAGGGTCAGGTTTTACTTCACCAAAATTATTATCTGACTTCCTGCTATTTGCTTGATATTATAAGTTACCTGAGGAACAGTTATGAGTAAAAAATTATTCTTTCATTACTTTTATTAGTTATTATACAAAATGTTACATAGATTGCAAATCATATTCTGTGGCAAAAAAATTAATAATATTTTTTTAAATTTATTTTATAACACAAAGTCATGGTTCAGACTGCTTCACTTTTCGTGAAATAATTTGAAACAATCCTTTCCTTTTGCAGGACATAACTACTGATTGAATTTTATGCACTTTGTCTTTGCTGTGGAACTGCAGCGCTCATACTGACATGTTCGTGGTGACAAAATATCATCCACTGTCGGCCAGTGATCATACCCATCATATTGCTTGTCCAAACCTGGTTTCGGGTGGGGTTTGTAAATTTTTGTCTTTGTGGAGGTACTTAACGTATATTCTAACGGTGTTTCAAACTCTTCAGCTCTCCTCTTTCTGTCTGGACATGATAGAAGAGCCTCAGCTAGAGACATTCTAAATTTCAACAGATACATAAAGTTCTTTTTGGCAGTCTGGTTTTCACGACAGTGCTCTCTGTAGAGAAACCAGCAGGTGACCACTGAACTGAAAGGTCTATGAAAAGCAGCAAGCACTTGAGTGTCAATTTTCTGGTTCTGAACCACTTTCGGTAACACTCAACCTGCTGGTCATAATTGTCTACGCCACCCATATTGGCATTGTACTGCTGTATTACAAAAGGGCAATCTACAGCAAGATAGTGACCCTCCTGTTTACACCACCTTTGAACTTTTCATTTTGGCTCAATGCCAGCACAAATGGGTGCTATTACCACCCTCTGACTGTCCTGCCACTCAGTAATTACTACAGGTTCATCTGCTCTAAGATATGAACGATACTCTCCTCTTTTCATTCTACCCTCTTTCAAATTAACATTCTTAATTCTTTTTACCATTATTGCGCCAGCAGCCTCAATTCCTTTCTCCTCACGCTTTGCTAAGAGAGGAATTGTGGTAAAGTACCTAAGAAAATAAACAAAACTTCATTGTGTGAGAGTCTGTGTTAGTCGTAAAATAACAGAAGGGCCTAATCCTAATGACTTATCACCCAGAGGTGTAGTAGACCCCTGATAAATCTCAAAATCCAACACTATACCTGATGCTGAGTCCATGATAAAGTTTTTAAGACCTACAGGCCTTGGTTTCCTTTAACATATTGCTTCAGTTTGCAACGCCCAGTAAAAGGGATCATTTGCTCATCAATATGTAGTAGTTAAGCTACGAGGCAAACTGTGACATCTTCTTCTTACTGTGTCGATCACTGGCTGAACTTTTCACAGTCTATTAGTTTTAGCCTCTTCAGGTGGTTTTATAGTATCAACAAAGTGCACATTATTCCTGTGTGCAAGGCTACCTGTCTCTAAACAATAGTGTCACTAATAGCTGATAAAGAAATAGATTTCTTCCAGTACATGGGTAACCTAGGATACCTTATGCACCCTATCATTAAATTTATCCCAAAAAACACCTTCAGTTCATGAGCTGTAGTCCCTAGGGATTTCACTGTCTTTGCAACACTATACATATTTGTATATTTCGCTGCCTCTTCAAAAAAGTTATCACTGAAATATTCACAGAAATATTCAGCAGGCGTTCCAATTGGTGAAGGACTCTAGAATTAAAAAGAAGATATTTTAGTAAGAAAATGGGAATGATACACGAAATAGGGAACTCAGATCGCACCTCTTTGTCATTGACCTCAACAGCACTGTAATTAATGTATGCTGGATGAAACTTCTGAACAAAATTTGATCTTCGAAAAAGCAGTGGTCTGACACCTTCTGTGACTCTGTGTGAACTCCTGCGCTCTTCAGGAACTTCAGGAACTTCTTCGGCACTAAAATCATCATCAGACGAGTCGTCTGCCTGCTGAATATTTGAAGGAGAAGGAATTTGACGAAATGCCTTTCAAATCCGAATCCTCTAATAGAGAACGGATTTGAATGTCTGATAAACCTGCATACAATAACGGGAATGTGCATAAAAACTTTCCCGTTCAAAACTGTATGAAAAGCAGTAATATAGGGAGGCCAATGACACAATCAACAACACCCACTAGAGGATGAAGTTACACAGTCAACACCTAACCCACACAATCGTGATAGTACAAATTCAACGCACAATTACTGTGCAAAGATATGAAGTTACTAATAATTATCAATATAACAACGTTGTATACACTATTGCAAATAACCATATCCAGCAAATCGCCGAAACAATTCAATTTAACTTCATTATGAGCTACTAACCAGGTGCCGGCATAATGCTCACTTCTCGATCAACTTAAACAACATGTGCTGCAATCAACTGGCGTCTAATGGCAACATAAACATGAGAAGCGCGTAGCGCACAAGTTGCACGAGCGTTGCAGGTCGGTTGGAAGCAAGGCAAGAGATTCAGTTTGTCGCAAGAAAATAAAAACCGAACCCGCACGATCGTGTGGGTTCGGGTGGAAACGGCTAAAGAAATGCATTTCTGGAAAACACATTTAAAGCACTCGTAAGACCGGAATGTATATATGAACGTGAATACTTAGCAACAAATCATAATGGGAATAAAGATACCTGAAAGACAAGCCACAAAAATGTACTTGCAGGTCACACACACCAGGAGATGGAGAAAGAGAAGTAATGAGGAAATCTACAAAAAACATACGGAGAGTTTCAGAGGTAGGGATGTAATTCAAAAGCGAAGGTTAATGTTCTTCGTCTATCAATACGAAATGAATTTACACTACTGGCCATTAAAATTGCTACACCACGAAGATGACGTGCTACAGACGCGACATTTAACCGACAGGAAGAAGATGCTGTGATATTCAAATGATTAGCTTTTCAGAGCATTCACAAGAGGTTGGCCCGGTGGCGACACCTACAACGTGTTGACATGAGGAAATTTTCCAACCGATTTCTCTTACACAAACAGCAGTTGACCGGCGTTGCCTGGTGAAACGTTGTTGTGATGCCTCGTGTAAGGAGGAGAAATGCTTACCATCATGTTTACGATTTTGATAAAGGTCGGATTGTAGCGCATCGCGATTGCGGTTTGTCATATCGCGACATTGCTGCTCGCGTTGGTCGAGATCCAATGACTGTTAGCAGAAAATGGAATCGGTGGGTTCAGGAGGGTAATACGGAATGCCGTGCTGCATCCCAACGGCCTCGTATCTCCAGCAGTCGAGATGACAGGCATCTTATCCGCATGGCTGTAACGGATCGCGCAGCCACGTTTCGATACCTGAGTCAACAGATGGGGACGTTTGCAAGACAACAACCATCTGCACGAACAGTTCGACGACGTTTGCAGCAGCATGGACTATCAGCTCGGAGAATATGGCTGCGGTTACCCTTGACGCTGCATCACAGACAGGAGCGCCTGCGATGGTGTACTCAACGACGAACCTGGGTGCACGAATGGCAAAGCGTCATTTTTTCGGATGAATCCAGGTTCTGTTTACAACATCATGATGGTCGCATCCGTGCTTGGCGACATCGCGGTGAACGCACATTGGAAGCGTGTATTCGTCATCCCCATGCTGGCGTATCACCCGACGTGATGGTATGGGGTGCCATTGGTTACACGTCTCGGTCATCTTTCGTTCGCATTGACGGCACTTTGAACAGTGGACGCTAAATTTCAGATGTGTTACGACCCGTGGCTCTACCCTTCATTGGATCCCTGCGAAACGCTACATTTCAGCAGGATAATGCACGACCGCATGTTGCAGGTCCTGTACGGGCCTTTCTGGATATGAAAATGTTCGACTGCTGCCCTGGCCAGCACATTCTCCAGATCTCTTTCCAATTGAAAACGCCATCCAAGCTCTGTTTGACTCAATGCCTAGGCGTATCAAGGCCGTTATTACGGCCAGAGGTGGTTGTTCTGGGTACTGATTTCAGAGGATCTATGCACCCAAATTGCGTGAAAATGTAATCACATGTCAGTTTTAGTATAATATAGTTGTCCAATGAATACCCGTTAATCATCTGCATTTCTTCTTGGTGTAGCAATTTTAATGGTCAGTAGTGTAAAAGTGGCTAACATAAGAATCTTTCTTCTGTTTCTGGTAAAGTCAGCTGTACCTTATTTGCTAATAAAAAAGAATTAGGAACAATGAATACCATTGAAAAAGAAACAACGTAAAAAAACATTTAGGTACTACATAGGCATTCAAGGTAGGAAAATCGAGAGTTCAGGAAGACCATGGGAAGAACAAGGACAGGAGTAAACGAAAAATAAGAAACAACAAATAAAGGAGTGGAATCGTCGTTGTTATATGATCCCAGCTGGTTAGTATGACAATAATAAAAAAAGTTTTCGTACGTATTTTGTGTTGCACCTTCTAAATGTTGCGAGAAACACTTGCGCAGTAGCGTCTGTATACCTTCTGTGACCCCTCTGCCCAGACCTATAGGGGATATTTGTCGGTTCCGCCTCGAGTAGGCTCTTTCTACGGCGCAGTCGAACCTTGGGCGGGCAAAGAACGGGGAAGAACTCGAGTAAACTTGGCCAATGACTTGATCTGCAGGTCCGGCAAACGAACCGTCCGCTTCCTGTGCCGGCCGGCGGCCGGGGGCGCCCCGGTAATTGACACAACGGATGGCGCCACCTCGCGGAAATGGGCCAATTACGGCGGCCGGCGGGCCGGCTCGGCCAATCAGGCGGATGGATCGCGCCGCCACAGCCCGGCACGCGGCCGGTCGGGGATTCCCCCGAATTCCTCTCTGTGCCGCCTCGCCACACCTGCTTCCCTCGATGTACGACGAGCCGGGCGGTTCACGTACCAACGTGTGGCTCTCTCAGAAGATAATGCTGTGCGAGTAGATCATTCATCGAGAAATTAACAGCAGGCACATTAAATTTACAACCAGTGACAAGTTTATTCACTAATATGTCGGATTTGTGGAGATATGTGTACGTTGTAATCAATGACGTACATAAAACTGGTACAGTCCCAGAAGATTTTAACAGATGTATCAGATCCGGTGCAAGCCTAACTGCCTGCCCTGTAAAACTGCCGCCCCACCATAACGCTTTAAAAAAAAAGTTAGTGTAATGTAAAAGTGTCCATTTTTGGTATGTGTGGAAACTTGACTTGAAAAGTTAGTCATATGATTGAAACAAATGTAGCTCTTAAAATAATTTTAATAAACCATGCGAATTCACCATAAATTGCTTTTTACATTTGAGTACGCTTATATATTCTGCAGAAAACAAATATAATTACAACACAATTCAACATTTACGTGTTAATTTGTTATTAACAATAAAGCCTACAATAACAATTTATTTTACGCTGAACAAAATAAACGACAACACTGTAAAGAACTAAGCAATTGAACGTTTTATAAAATCTGACAAATAGAAACTTCCTGGTTTTCGCTTGTGGAAATCTTTTCGCTCGATCCGACTATTTTCAGTCCTCTGAAAGTGCGTTCTCAGTGGATATTGTCGCAAGTTCACTGAAACAAGTTTGGCTCATCTTTGATCTATGTTTTTATAAATTTTATCTTTGACAAATTTCTCTCTCCGCTCGCATCTGTGTTAGAAGAATTATTAGGGGAATGTTAACATTGGGGCAAAACTTATGTCCTGCTATAAACTTGAAAGTCTCTATTGGATCCACCCCGGGTTCCACGAACATTGGCCGCGAACTTTTCTTTGAACTCCAGCGCATCGACGTTGCTTGACTCGTTGTCTTGCAAAACCGCAACGATACTTCAACACTGTTCCTTCAGGCTACCAGGACGCTCATTCTTCAGCTTGCCAATGTCGCAAAGAAAACCAAAACGATCGCAATGATAATTCAGCTGAGTGAATCTCTCATCTAAAGACGCGGTGAACACGTCGTAAAGATAATAGTAGAGTCCGATCTTGTAACGTTTCATTGGATCCTCTATTGTCTCATCCCTTCCTTCTTAGGTAAAGCGTCTTGGCTTCTTGCTTTGTTGCCGGGAAACACACGGTAAAGTTAGCTCTTCTAGCTCCAAAACTGTGGCCAATTCTTTGGAATCCGTCAATAAAGACTCTAAGTTTTCTTTCGTTCTGCAGGTTTCAAAATATGTTTTCGTGCTCTCAAACATTTCCAGGGCCCCAGAAACCTTTATGTCAGTGCTTTGGAGGAGTTTATTTACTACAGTGATGTGAAGCGGTACGTCGTACCAGACTGATTGGCAAGCGCTGCGGCTTCGTGAGCGGTCAGGCCATCGGATTCTTCTGATACGCGAACAAGCGCGTCATAAATTCCTCCAGTTTGAAAACTCAGGGGAGTAAGTGCTTCGGTGCGGCTTTCACACTTAGTATAGCTCACGGCTTCTGCGTCAGGTTACGTAGACATTTCTTCAGGATATCTTAAAGCCGAACGGAGAAAGAGAAGAAATCGCACAAGCTCTTCACTATCGAAAACATGGAAACAGTATAATGGGCAGACATTGTGGAATCGTTTACAATAAGATTCAGTGAGTGACTGCTGCATGATACACAGAACGCTCTCTTGATCAAATCTAAAATTCTTTACTGGAGACCATGATGCTTCATTTTTGCGCCAATGACCTCTCATATTATAGAGTGGGATTTTTTTATCTTGCTGCGTCAAGGTGGAGCTTGAGGAATCGGGCACTGAAAGAAATCCCACGAAATTCCCGCGAATTTGGATATCATATGCACCTTCGTGTCGTGCCTCTGGACGAAGCACACCACAACTGTCATCTGCTCAACTTTTGAAACACCTGATTTGCAGTTCATAGTAATATTGTAATACTTCGCAGATTCCATCACTAGTAAGATGTTGTTGGATATAGATGATCCAATATGACCAATTATTTCGTCCCGTGTTTCTTTTCCAAGACAATGGAGATCCTTATTGTACCCTTGTGTTGTTCTGTGCAGGTGCCCAGTCATCACAGACTCGAACATTCAGAATTAATTCGGGAAGTTTCCGATGTTACAATGAAACAGTGTACCTGTACTTCCTCTCAAAGGCAGACATTCTTACCAAGGAAAGTTGTTAGCACTATTAAATGCGCAAGAACGTTTTTCCAATGTTCGCCCTCAGTCTTTGATGATGGGTGTCGACAGTTCGTGAATTTTTCAATCCTTCAAAAAACACTATCAAGTTTTTTGTGCGATTTCAAATACTCCGTAAACTTCCCACGACTTTCGACATAAGAAGCAAGCTGCCTCCAGTCGCTTATACAGTTCTTCACAAGTTTTACTGTAAATGACGAAAAAAATTGCAACAAAAACAGAGGACGCCATCCTTGCTGTTTGAATACACCAACCGACGTCTGTCTGCTTCTTCTAGGTTCTTCAACGAATATCTGTGATCCACAGGGTTTGAGATGCTGGTTTTTCGCGTTTTTAGAACGTTCTTCCGCTTCTGTAAGGTGCTCGGGAGGACCTCGTGTGACCAAAGTCACTCGAACGCAGTAATTTCTGGCCATCTTCCGTGAGCTGAGTCAACTATATCTTGAAGTTTAAGCTCGCTTTCAGTCCCATCTGCGGTGGTGTCTACCGCAGCTGATGCCCCTCTGGTATTTTTCGAGTCCGGTCGCCTAATTTCAGCTCCGCCTGATGTGTCGTTCTCGGAGCTTCCCTCATAAATCAGGTCTTCAGTATGGTGGTGGCGTGTTGAACATATTGTGGATGTTCCACTGTCAGCATTGCTGTTGTCTTCGGTGGTCACAGAGATGTTCTTGTCAGCTTTGTGATGATGTCCTGAGACTAAAGACGTAGCTTGAGTAGTTGAACTAGTTGTGGCTCTGCATCCATCTTTCCACCTTCGCCGCTGCTACGTCGTTCTCTCTTTGACTTGAAATATTTTTGTAGTGCATCATTTTGCTTCTTATCATCCTCTTCCTTAAGCGCCCGTCGTTTCCTACATTCACTGCCACACAGTCTTTTTCTCACGTCGGACATGTACGAGCCGCGCGGGGGAGCCGTGCGATCCAGGGCGCCTTGTCACGGTTCGCGCGGCTCGCCCCGTCGGAGGTTCGCGTCCTCCCTCGGGCATGTGTGTGTGTGTGTGTGTGTGTGTGTGTGTGTGTGTGTGTGTGTGTGTGTGTTGTCCTTAGCGTAAGTTAATGTAAATAGTGTGTAAGCATAGGGACTGAGGACTTCAGCAGTTTGATCCCATAGAACCTATATCACTACTACTACTACTACATGTCTCGATCCGGCCTATAAGAAACGATTACGTGAAACTAATTGTTGATATCGGTGCTTTTATAAAAATATTTATCTTCATTTAGCTTTCCTCGTCTACGCTTTTCCCATTTCTTAAGCTAAGAAATTAAGGAAAAGTAGCAAGGAAGCGGCCTTGGTCGAAATAATGCTAGCTATTTGGGTGGAATTTTAAAATAAAATTGTTGTGTCAACAAGTTATTTTGTTGACTGTATCAACTCGCTCCTTTTATAAATTTTGAGTTGTTACATCATTAATAATTCACGATATGAAGCTGTATAATATTCCGATGTGATTTACTAATATTTGAGTTTAAGGAACTTTATTCCAGACAAACTGATTTCTGAAAACTGACAGAAACTAATCTACATGAAATTACGAAAGCTTAATTAGTAATCCAGAAGGAAAATTATAACTAACATTCGGGTGGACAAAGTCACATAGACTATATTCTTTGTAATATATTACGTATATGCATATATACATATGTAATACATAAAGGGGAAGCATTGTTACCAAAAATCTCGAAAAGTTCTTGGCCTATTTACTTTTAATTTTACAAAACATTCTAATGAATACTCGAACTGACGTAGGCTATATGTTTGCTGTAATATAATACATATGTACATATACAGGGTGGACCATTTTAATCCTCAGTGGGACATAAATCGGGACCGAGATGAGATTCAGCAAAATGTTTTAGATAACATCTCTTGTAGGTGGCGAAGAGGGTCACACATTGCTACGAATGGCCGTTATCTTGAACGTGATTTTCAAAGTGATTTGGAGACTAAAGTGCTTTTTGTTTTTAATGATTACCCTGATTCTTGATTTAAGATTTGAAAGCAGCGCCACATTTTACATATAAAATGATACATTATTCAAGGTCATGGCAAGGCTCAATCGATGTCAAATAAGGAAATATATTTTTATTTCTAGTAGTGATTAACTCGGAACAGAGGAGGGTACAGCAAAAATACAATGTTAGCTGCAGATTGGTAGGGCATAAGTGGTTCACGTAAAGTTATCAATAACCATGATTTTAAAGGTATTTATCCATGGTCATGCGAAGGTTGAGTTTTGTGTCATGAAAACCCCTATTTGTAACCTCATATTTGGAATGAGAAAACCCAGATTTGAACTGTACATTTTGTAAGTAGGCCGTTTAGGTTTTTATGTTGGTAACGCCAAGTAGCGCTCTGTTGAAAATCACTGACTGTGCTGTGTGCAGTCTGTGGCTGGTTTGCATTGTTGGAATATCTGCTGTTGTAGTGTTGGGCAGTTGGATGTGAACAGCGCGTAGCTTTGCGCAGTTGGAGGTGAGCCGCCAGCAGTGGAGGATGTGGGGAGAGAGATGGCAGAATTTTGAGAGCGGGCGATATGGACGTGTGTCCGCAAGAAAGAGTAAATTTGTAATACTGGGTATCATGAACTGATATGTATATATAAGCAAATATATTTTCATTTCTAGTAGTGATTAACTCGGAACAGAGGAAGGTACAGCAAAAATACAATGTTAGCTGGAGATTGGTAGGGCATTGAACATTATTAAGGTAAATACATTGTTTTTCTCTATCAAAATCTGTCATTTGGTAACTATGCCTATCAATAGTTAGCGCCTTCAGTAGTTAGAATCTTTTATTCAGCTGGCAGTATTGGCGCACGGTGTATTGCAGTAGTTCAAGTAACGAAGATTTTTGTGAGGTAAGTGATTCATGAAAGGTATAGGTTATTGTTAGTCAGGGCCATTCTTTTGTTGGGATTATTGAAAGTCAGTTTGCGTTGCGCTAAAAATATTGTGTGTGAGTTTAGTGTTGATCAGAATAAGTAAAGAGAGATATGTCTGGGTACGTTCAGTTCAGCTCAGCTGTTTGAGAATCAAATACCGTAAGAGGTTTATCAGCACAGGAATTAATTAATTTTTCTAAGGGGACGTTACATAATATGTTACATAATATCGTCCGCTATCCAAATTCTGCCATCTCTCTCCCCACATTCTCCACTGCTGGTGGCTCACCTCCAACTATGCAACGCTACGCGCTGTTCACATCCAACTGCCCAACACTACAACAGCAAATATTCCAACAATGCAAACCAGCCACAGATTGCACACAGCACAGTCAGTGATTTTCATACAGCACTTTACGTGGCGTTACCAACATAAAAACCTAAACAGCCTACTTACAATTTTAGTTAACGCATTTATTAGAAAAACTAAATAAATCACAGCGTATAAATATTATTTTGGCATTTAAAAGGCAAGAAAAACATAAATAAAACGTAGATCATTGATTTAAAGTCGTTTGATGAGTCCCGTCGCCTCTCATTCCTCGGGATGCCTCCCAGTTTGCATCTAACACTGTATTTTGCTGTACTCTTTCTGTGCTGCAAGTATAAATGATATGTCGTGTGGCTAGAGCCTCCCGTCGGGTAGACCGTTCGCCTGGTGCAGGTCTTTCGATTTGACGTCACTTCGGCGACCTGCGCGTCGATGGGGATGAAATGATGATAATTAGGACAACACAGCACCCAGTTCCTGAGCGGAGAAAATCTTCGACCCAACCGGGAATCAAACCCGGGCCCTTTGGATTGACGAGCTGTCACGCTGACCACTCAGCTACCGGAGGCGGACGCTGCAAGTTAATCCCTACTATAATTAAAGACATGTTTATTTGACCTTCATTGAACTAGCCATACCTTGAATAATATATCATTTTACGCGTAAAATTAGTCGTTCTTTTCAAATCTTGAAGCAATGAAGCAAATATTAGGGTTCTCATTTTACAAAATCGTTTTAACCTCCACATTAGCATGAAAATCACGTCCAAGGTCACGGTCATTAGTAGCAATGTGTGACTCTGTTTGCCACCTACAACTTGTTCTAGAACATTTTGTGGTACCTCATATCCATTACGAGTTATTCCCATTATGGATTAAAATGCCTACCCTATACATGTAACATATAAAGAGGGAAGGGTTGTTACCAAAAATCTGAGAAAGATCTCAAATGATTTACTTCATATTTTTACACGACACTGCACTGAACATTCTGGCGGAAATGTACATAGAGAGAGGGGAGGAGGAAACAGAGAAGGGGAGGAGTTTACGCACAGAGAGTAACGATGTTACCGAAAAATTAAGAGAACACCCCAATTCACTTGCACCTAAGTTCCCCAATCACACTGAAATCATCGGCGGAGACTTCAATCATCCAACAATTAACAGGAAAAATAACAGTTTTCTTAGTTGGCGTGATAAGACATCCTGTGAAACTTTACTAAATGCTTTCACTGAAAATTACCTAGAAAAGGTAACTGGGATTACCATTCATGATGGAAATGTAGTGGATGTTTGAGGATGTTCACATCGAAACTGGCATCAGTCACCATAGCGCTGTCGTGACAACAGTGATCACCAAAGGACAAAGGACAACCGAAACAAGAAGAAAGATATGTATGTTCAGTAAACTAGATCAAAATCAGTAGTGTCATATCTCAGTGAGAAACTTGAAAATTTCAGCACAGGGCAGGGGCATGTAGAGGAACTCTGGCTCAAGTTTAAAAGAATAGTTGACCATACTCTGGATAGATATGTACCCAGTAGAACAGATCATAATGGGAGGGAACCTCCATAGTATACAGCCACTTTAAAGAAACTTCTAAAGGACAGAGATTACTGCATAACAGGTGTAAAACAAAGCGAAGGGATAGAGATAGAGAGATGCTGAATGCGACGGGTTTGGCTGTCAACAGAGTAATGCGTGATGCCTTCTATGATGAGCGTAGCAGAATATTTGGAAGTGGTCTTTCACAAACCCAAAGAAACTCTAGCCATATGTAAAGGCCGTTAGTGGCATCAAAGCTAGTATCCAGTCCCTAGTGAATGAGACAGGAACTGAAATTGACGGTAGCAAAGCAAAACCTGAAATACATATCTCCGTTTCAAATGTTCCCTTACAGAGAAAAATCTAGGAAAATTGCTCCAATTTAAGCAAATGGGATGACGTTCTTCCCATTTTTCATAACTTTTTGCTTTAAAATTCCGAAATTAAGAAAGTAATAGAAGATAAATAGAAAAATATTAAAGCGCTGTACTGCGGTCGCAGATTAGAAAGAACTTACATCGGACCTGTGTCATCCTTATAATCCGTTTGATCTTTCGTGTCTGACTGTTCAATAAATGGTAAATTGCATGTACAGTACTAATTTTTCTGTACATGAAAAACGCTTACCTATTACACCTAAATAAATTACATAATCCTAGGTTACAACAAACTGTGACGCACCTCTTTCTTCAGCGGTTACAGAAAGCAATGCAAGTACGTCTGACAATTCTTGACTACCTCGGTCAACTGCCGAAATGAATTCTGCATTTTTAGTAGTGAAGAACGATAGAACAGCTGCAATGGTTTTTCCAGAAATAGACAACAATTGATAAAAATAACTTTCATACTCAGCTGCCACATAAACACAACAATGGCTAGTCTCATCTCTCTCTCTTCTCCTCCAACAGAGGCGGCAAACCTGCCGCCACTGTGTTGCCGCCCGCCAGGTGCGCCGCCCCTTACGGTATTACGTTTCGCACGTTACTTGTGCTGGCACTGACAAGTATCGTAATAATGATTCAAAAGAAGACTAAAGCACGTAACTGTGACGATCACAAGAATTTTAGCATTCGGTCTCACGTTTTCAAAGTATTAACAAGAATAATACGTAGAAGCTTTAAGAACAACTTTAAAGCCACTTTAGCTGAAGACCAATTTGGCTTCTGAGAAGATAGAGGCATAAGAGAAGAATAATACCTAGAAGCTTTAAGAACAACATTAAAGCCACTTTGGCTGAAGACCAATTTGGTTTCTGAGATGATAGAGGCACAAGAGAAGCTACTTCGTGCCTTCGCAGTATAATTGAAGAGAGCTTTCTGGTCAACGGAAAAATACATATAGCTTTCCAAGACCTCACGGAAGCATCAGTGTCTGTCAATGGAACAAACTAATAGTTATTCTAGAAATAGTTAAGCTTGACTGTAGAGACAGAAATATTCAAAGAACAACGCAAAGGGCAAATAGAAATACTAAGGAGGCTACAATAATTAAAGGCGTTAGACACAGAAGCAAACTGTCTCTATACTTTCTGAACATCTACATAGAACCTACGCTAAACGAGACCAAAGAATACTGCACAGTTATTATAATAAATGATGATGGAATACGGATCCTTAGCTTTGCAGATGACACGGCTGTGATAGCTATATGTCAAAGAAATCTCGGTACAACCTTACGAGTTATGGCCAGGATGTGTAAAAATTGAAAAATAACAGAAAAAGGCAGAAATATTCGCTAAATCCAAGGAATCAGAAGAAATAAACATCAAAATTAGTCTAAATAAAATAAAACAAAGAAGATCTTACCAATATTTAGGAAAAAGCAAGGTAATTGAGGACGGAATAAGCAAGGAATACAGAAAACAAAGAATTAATGAAGCAAAACATAACTGATTTCCTGAAGTCCTACGTGATGAGGTTTCCTTTCACAGAAAGAAGACAGCGTACACGATTAATCCATACTAGTATTCTATAACTCGGCAGCAGTGGAAGAGTGCTAAATATGCACATTACAGGACATCTTTGATGACACAGCCCCTCAGCTCGCTGTTCAGATAGTATCAGAGCTTAGTTTTTGTTCTGTGTGTAAAACTAACAGTGAGACTGTTTAAGTACCACGACTTGCAGCATTCAAACTGAATAGAATGTGAACAATTTTACCGTCGTTTTCTAAAGTACATCTACGTCCCTGCATCCGGAGTTTCAATACATTTGTTCCTCGCTTCAGTATACTTTCCCTGATTAATCTCCACCTCTCCTTTCAACCACATTTCGCGCTTACGTAGTGTGGGCACCAACACTTAACTGCACATAGAGGTAAGAGCACGGGCATTTTCTTGTCGTACTATGAACTGAACGGAGTGAACATAAAGGTTTCATTGTGTTTCAGTGAACCCACCGACAGGCGTACTTCAGATCGCGCCACCCATCCAGATTTAGGTTTTGCATGACATCCCTAAGCCACTTGAAGCGAATTCTGGGAGGGTTTAGGTGAAAGGACACTGCCTACTTCCATCCCAATCACTTCCCATTCCGCCTTTAATGAATCCGTCACTGATGAAATGTTAAAACCATGTATCATTTCCTACCTATCTCTCTTGAAGTATCTAAAGGTTGACCATCATGTTGTGTACAGTGCTAATCCGACGGCGTCAAGCTCTCAGTTAAACTATTTCATGTGTTCCACAGGACACAATCAAGACAAACGTTACGATATACCTGTAGAATGTTTTAACTGATGAGGAAAGTACACACTTGTTACAGGTGAATGGTATCAGTAAGCATTTTCCACATATTTGTAAAAATATTGTATATATACAGGGTGGTCAGAAATAGCCTGAAAATCTTTTACGGGTCTTGCAAGTTAGGTTGTGCTGAGGACTAATTGTTAAGAGAGGATTTCGATATGTTGCACCGTTTTCGATTTAGTTAGCATTGACGTTAGCCATTCAGGTCACTGGTCGCGCAAATTCAAGCACTTGCTCGCATTAAAATGAGCTAATGGGCAGACATCTGTGAGTCGATGAGTTACAACTTGTTAAATGCTTTTTACCACTTAAAATTTGCCTTTTTCGCAAGTGATAAATTTAAGCTAGGTGAGCAAGAGATCGTTTGTTCGGTTAGAGAATACTAGGCGAAGAGAAGGTGCA
Source organism: Schistocerca americana (assembly GCF_021461395.2). Taxonomy (NCBI): domain Eukaryota; kingdom Metazoa; phylum Arthropoda; class Insecta; order Orthoptera; family Acrididae; genus Schistocerca; species Schistocerca americana. The sequence goes on along the minus strand of NC_060123.1, from coordinate 685,059,694 downwards.
CGCGCAACGATCTGTTGTGGTAACTTCAATGACAATTAAATCAGATACGGCGCAACGTATGGATTTTTTTTTAACATTTATATCTCAGAACAACCTACAGCCTGCCCTGCAACACCCTTACAGGCTTCTCAGATTGTTTTTGATCAGCCTGTATTCCTATATACACATCTATGTTCCGCATCTCTTCCTAAACCATTGGCTCGATTTCGGCCAACTTGGGTAATCGCATACTATGTGAGGGCAAGACCCAACTACCTGACAAAGTGGTCGCAGCGGTAGCAGGTTTGAAAACGGGGTGACAAAGGAACGTAACTCAGAGACTCCTGGAGAAATTTCAAGCAAGTGATGTACATACGTGACTCATTATTTGTATATATATATATATATATATATATATATATATATATATATATATATATATATGTGTGTGTGTGTGTGTGTGTGTGTGTGTGTGTCAATGCAGCAGGGTGATGTCAACAACCGCCGATATTTCGACAGGAGCACACCCTGTCATTTTCAAGGCATAATTGCAATAAGTAAGTACTGTGAAAGGGGATTTAAAATCTCAGTTTCCAGAGAAATTCCGGGAATATAGCACTCGCACACACACCAAATTCTAGCGTCGTCATAAACGAATAATGTCCAAAGTCGATAGCTGAGTGGTCAGCGCAGCCGACTGCTGTGCAAAGGGTCCCGGGTTCGATTCCCGGCCGGCTAGGTGATTTTTCTCCGCTCAGGGGTTGGGTGTTGTCTCCATTATCACATCATATCATTATATCATCATCATATCATCGACACTCAAGTCGCTGAAATGGCGTCTGCTCAAAAGACGCACCAGGCGACTGGTCTACCCGACAGGAAGCCCTAGACACAGAAGTAATCGATAGCGACATTAATGATCAACGGGTGAGGTAGGATTAACTCTGTCCCTCTGTTTTTTGACAAGGCAGAGAGCAGGATTCCATGCAGAATTTAAACAAAAACCACCATTCCAACAGCTTCCTTAATGACACAGTCGCAGTAGCTGCAAGTGCAACCCAGAGTCTCCAAGTTTCTTTCTTGGGGACATCGTCCCGTTTCACGCGCTGTCGACCGTGTTACTATTGATTTGACAGTGTTAGTTGCAGGGGGAGGGGGGGGGGCGGATGCCCTTTCTTCCGGCACCTCGAACTCCCCGGGACGGAAGTAGTGTCTCTCAGCTGTCTGTGTCTAACGTAAGCCATGGAATAAATGGTTCAAATGGCTCTGAGCACTATGGGACTTAACTGCTGAGGTCATCAGTCCCCCAGAACTTAAAACTACTTAAACCTAACTAATCTAAGAACATCACACATATCCATGCCCGAGGCAGGATTCGAACCTGCGACCGTAGCGGTCGCGCGGTTCCAGACTGTAGCGCTTAGAACCGCTCGGCTACACCGGACGGCGACGTTGAATAGTCCGAAAATTTTAAAATGTCTGTGAGTCGTGTAACTGAGGCTCAGCGTGGGGACCAGCCTGTTATTGACCGCGCAGGCTGTGGGAAACCGCCTAAAAGCCACATCCAGGCTGGCCGGCATACCGGCCCCTGTCCGCCGGGCGGCTTCGATCCGGGACCGTCGCGCGTACCCGAGTCCAGGAAGCAGCGCATTAGCGCTCTCGGATACCCTGGCGAGTCACCAGAGTCCTGATAATTTGACCACTGTATGACATGCCAGAACTGCTAGAAATACAGTAGGCACCAGGCTTGGGCAAACCAAGATCATCGTTTATGGAACTCAAAAGGATGGTGGTCGGAAAACAAACTTCACATCATGTTTCCGCAAAATAAGACCAGTCCTGTTCGAAATCCTCCCTGCATAAGGCAAAAAAGGCCGTAGATTTAGGTACCACCTCGGTACCTAAATCACTCACCCGGTGCACGGTTGGTCTATAATGCAATGCACGTCTCTGTATTTCACTGTAACCATTCTGACGATAGGCGACTTCGAGATGGACTGCCTCAGGTGACACAGTTTCAGGGTGCGAGATAAAATGTGCCTTGCGAAGCAAGGTACGAAGTACCTCTTCACGTTGAGCCGAAAGGTGACAAACTGTCAGCTTGCAGACACAGGGTGGAGCACGAAACACCGCACCCAGTACAGACTGTTCGTCAATTACCCACCAGTTGTTGCCCGCCACAGGAAGATGCAAAAACAAGTAGATAAAAATGTAATAAATAGATAGTAAAGAAACACTGACAATACAAAATGTAGTCGCGACAGCTACGAGGCAACTGATGACAACTGGCGTGCGACAATGCGCCGTCTAGTATTCGGGGCCGCTTTTTCTTGGGCCACCCTGTACAAGTCAGCTTGAGCAGGCTTCCTAGAAATGGCCTGTCCCAACGTCCCGAGATGACACCTAAATCTACGCAGTTTTGCTTTACGCAGGAAGTATTTCGGACAGGATTGGGCATATTATGCGGGAATATGAAGTGTGTTTCTCGAGAACCATCTTTTTTGGTCAGGGTCCTTTTAGGTTCCGTAAAGGGTGACATTCGTTTGCGTAAGTCGGGTGTCTTCCGTATTCCTTGCAGTTGTGGCGTGTCATATATTGGTCAGACTGGCAGGACGATTGAGGACCGGTGTACTGAGCATAATCGTCACACACACTTAACGGCAGCCGAGAAAATCCGCAGAACATTGTCTCGGCACTGGTCATCCTGCGGAATATAACAACATGGAATTTCTGGCATGCACTTCCAGCAATTGGGACATGTCATTAAGGAAGATATTGATATGAAATTAACAAGTAACACTATAAATAGATATGGTGGTGAAAGGGTGCTGTAGCCACCTTTCATTAGGCCGGTAGCCCATTTTCACTAGCATTTCTCTTTCTTTTCCTAGTTTTTCTTTTCTCATAACTCATAGTGGTGTGATTGAATGAATGTGGTTGTGTGTCACGTTGCTAGACGGTGGCGTAGTCTGCTGCAGAAAGTCTGCGATAGTCGTACAGATTCAGCAGCAATTGTACAGAATAGCCAACTCTCGTAGTGGTCAAGTAGGCAAAGAGGTTTGCGCTACTTGTGAGAAATCCACCTACGTTAGGTTGGTGGCGGAAATGGCATCCTTGGGTTTTCCGGGTCATGCGGAGCGTGGAAGTGGCTGAAGAAGAAGCGGGAGGCAGTCTGCCGCCGATACGGGAAGCGTCCACAGCTGTGCTCCAGTCGAAGAAGGGTGAGTTAGACTGACCGCGTGGCGCGTTGTTACTTGGCGAGGGGAGAGCTGTTAGCTGTTGGTCTCGCTTTTCAGCTCTGAAAGATTGCTTTGCCTTGTCGCAGCAAGGAATGCCAGAACTTTGGCAGATTTTCCTTTTAGTAAATTTCTATAGCAGACTTGGATCCACCGGAAGAGCGCCACACAAAGGTGTCGATAAGAAGTGAGCACTCGCTTCTGTATGAATGTCTGTTTGCCTTCAGCTGTGCCTATATAAGCTTTCATTTTTCTAAATATTAATAGCTTTGCCTTCTCGTACATTTGCCTTGCTTTATGTACCTTTCGTCCGTGGGGAGCCGACCACGTGGTTGAACATTAAAGTTGTTGGGCTACCGTCATCACTAACTGTCCGGTCTCATGTTTGTTTTAAAGAATGTTGACTGTTCATGATTGTGTGATGAGATATTGTTGCAACTTGGCCGCCATACCTAAAACTGCGTCTCCACAAACCACGTGGGTACGCGGGTGTACTGCGAAACGTGTACCGTTTCACGAGTTATTGCGATCAGTTATCAGGCAACAGCAGTTGTATGAATGATTCACACCAATGATTTTAGGTGTAGATTATAACGGTGTATGTTTCGATGCTTTTCTTTAATGTTTCAGGAATTAATGTTATCAGGAATTGTATACATGCCTCACATCCATATCTTAGGAATAAATGATTTTATACACAATTATCTCTTGCATTCCGAGGTTTCGTTTTTGCACCTAAGCCACTCACCTCGTAGCTTTCCTATTAGCACATCCAACGCGTTTTCTTACGCACAGGTCCAGTGATTAGTTCCCCCTTTTATTTTAAAATGCTTTATACTAAGTGTTCTTTTCAGGTGTGTTGCTGGGAGCTGATCTTCTGCACAGTGTTCATGCATGTACTATTTTATTTTAAATGGTTGCTTCTCGTGGACAGTGCACGGAAAATACTATTAATTATATCGTATACCCCATGAACGATATCACGACGTACGTATTTTCATGAGTTTTTGGTCTGTGATCAAATTAATTTATTTTCCGACTCGGCCAAACCTTTGATTAGTTCTATGGTTAGAATCGGTGGCGACCCTAATCTTCTCACGTTAATGTCGCAATCAATAAGGATTTCCATTCCCACTCTTAAGGTAATAACCAGTAGAAACAGGTTAGTTACAGTGGTTGTTGTTTAAATTCTGCATCGACTCCTGCTCTCTCCGTTGTCAAAAGTATGACTGAAGATGTTTTTAAAAATGTCGAGAATCGGATATATCGATATTTAAAGAAAATATCGTTATCGGCTGTCGATATAACGAAAAATAGTCGAAATTCCATATATCGGTTTGAGATGTCATGTCACGGACTGCGCGGCACCCCATCCCATTCCCTCCCTCCCGCCCACCCCTCCCCTTTCCCCGCCGCCGGAGATTCGAATCCTTCCTCGGGCTTGGGTGTGTGTGTTGTTCTTAGCATAAGCTAGTTTAAGTAGTGTGTAAGTCTAGGGACCGATGACCTCAGCAGTTTGGTCCCTTAGGAATTCACACACATTTGAAATTTTTTTCTCGATATATCGAAGGAAGAAACAACGGGGTACTGGCCTATAAAAACATCGGCTGCACGTTGTAAATATACTGCAGGTTTTAGAGATATATATTTCAGTACTGATCTATTATTAGATATTCTCAACATCAACAACATAGCAACCTGCCTTCCACCCTTAGAACAAGAACTGAAAGGAAACCGATGCGCACTCACGCTTGGCTATAGTCACTCGCAACTGCAGGTAAGTGGCACAATGAAAAGATTTCGATGCGCCCATCGGTCTGTTTCCTCACATATCGGATTTGTCCACGAAACTTCAGATGGGCTTCCCTGCGTATACACTTCTGCCATTGAGAGCGACCTAGCAGCTGTAGTATCAAAACTGGGTAGTGAAGCTAAACGTTGCAGTTTCTATCGGCAGCACGAAGCGCCGATTACGTCAGCATTTCCCCTCACACGTCTCTGCCCGCCACAAAGACCCATTTTGTGATTAAGACTCCCGAGCGAGGTGGCGCAGTGGTTGTCACACTGGAGTTGCATTCGGGAGGACGACGGTCCAAACCCGCGTCCGGCCATTCTGATTTAGGCTTCACGTGATATCCCTTAATCGCTTTAAGTAAATGCCGGGATGGTTCCTGTGAAAGGGCACGGCCAATTTCGTGCTCTACTTCGACGGGACCGATAACCTCGCTGTTTGGTCCCCTCCCCCGATTCAGTCAGTGATTCAGATTTCTGTTCATAACTTTCAGCAACAGTTTTTGAAGACTCGGAAGAAATGGCATACTAACTTTATGTGCTATTTCTTCACATCGGAAATCTTGTTATTCCATTCATACCGCCAGGTCCCCCCCCCCCCCCCCCAGCCCCCCGCCCCTCCAGCAGAGCAATCGGACTCCTTCTTTCCTGCTACATGTACCTGCTTCACACAGTCAAAGAGAAAGATTGGACGGGATGAAAGCTCAAAAAGTAGTAAGACTCCTTCACATAGTTTAAGTAAAATTATGTTATACTACAATATCAGAAGAACAATTCCAAATAATTATCGAGAATTATGAAAAAATATAATATAAAATAAAAATATCAGCACTCGACACAGCTGTTTTGATGTCGATATATCAGTGCTAAATAACTCCCATAAATATCGACATTTATTAAATAGAATATCGATACGTCCGTATATCGATATTTAATCAACAGCGCTAGTCAAGAAACAGAGAAACAGTGTTATTCTACTTCACCCGTTCACCCGTTATTACTAATTTCACTATCGATTCCTTCGGACGTCGGTCATTTTTGGTGTGTGTGTTGGCGTAAGCGTTCAGTGTGTGTGTGTGTGTGTGTGTGTGTGTGTGCGCGCGCGCGCGCGCGAAGTTTCTCCGTAAATTCCTTGCGCACCGCGTACTTGCTGCTGTTATGCCTTGAAAATGGCGGGGTGAGCTCCAGTCGAAATATCGGCCGTTGTCGACGACGTCACTCTTCTCCATTGCGGTAAGTTATTTGAATATGTTACATATGAAAAAGGTGGCCGAAGCCGTGGGAAAAAATGCTAGTTTTAAAATAATGCTGCTGCTTCTCAGACACTGTATTTCAGGAGATGAATCTTTATAGTGTGATATAAGTGTAAATATCACTTCTTTCGGCAATAAAGTCATATTCACAAGCGAGGAGCGCAGATATTTTGCTTTAGAGCTATGCGTGATAATATCTGTTACCCTCGTAACCACGTAAATTCTTTACAACAGATTTCATGCGCGTGGGTTGCATGTGTTTTGGTCGTTAGTGTTGCTGATTCTCGATCGCGGAGTCCAGGGTTCGACTGCCGGTCGGGACGGGAAATTTCTACGGTCCGGAATGTGTGTGTGTGTGTGTGTGTGTGTGTGTGTGTGTGTGTGTATGTGTGTGTGTGTGTGTGTGTGTGTGTGTGTTGTGCTAATCACCATTTCATCATTGACGTCCAAGTTGCCGCACTGGCCACGTCTAAAATAATTGCATCAGGTAGCTGGTCTCCCCAGACGTGAACTCCTAGCTAAATACGCTGTAGGCACATTTCATTTTTTTTATCAATGAATACACTAATTTGAGGAATAAATCCTTCATTGTGCAGCGGAGTGTGCCCTGTTTTGAAAGCCCATGGCTGATGAGGAATGTGCCTAGCTTGGACGCTGGCCAGGTGCACAATTTTTATCTGGCAGAGAGTTTCAGGATGTTAGAAAGGAAAGAAGAGTCAATCAGAACGTCCCGTCAGCATTCAGATCACTGCGCACAAATAACTAAGTCGGACAGCGAAAGGGCGATGAAGGTAGCAAGCCTTGAAATCACCAACCCAGCATTTGCCTTAAACGGTTGAGGAAAACGTAAATCTGGATGGTATTTGAATCACAGCCCACCTTAATGGGATTCCATTATTTTATCGTTTCACAAAGTCTCTTGCTCTATCGAAAGTCGGTGACTTTTTTACAAAATTTTATTTAAAACCATATTACGCAGCTGCATGTATCCATGGTGGTCTAGCGGGTAGAGTGGTAGACTCTGGCTCTGGATACCTCGGGTTAAGTCCCGGTAAGAAACGGGGTCGTCTTCTCCTTGCAGACCGCCAATAGCACAGTCACGGGCTACCGCCGCAGACATCATCTTTTACCTTGCACTACTTCATGATGAACATACCCGACCACTCCAATATGAACCCTTACCTAGAAGAGTGGTGTATGTGCGCGAATTGAACACAGAGCAACAAGGAGACTCTTTTTTTCTATATATAATTAACAAACAACGTAACGATACCGACTGATCGCTGTGTCATACTCAGCAGAAAGATGTCCTGGATGTGTAGGGGCACGCTGTCAGCGCACCGCTTTCCTGGACGTAGTCAGTTTTCGTCACGGGAGCCTCTTCTTCTCCGTCAAGTAGCTTCTCAATTGGCCTCACAAGAGATGAGTGCAAGCCGCTGGCCAACAGCGCTCGGCAGACCAAGAAGGTGATCCACTCAAATGCCAGCCAAGGCCGACAGCGCTAACTTTGGTGATCTGACTGGAACCGGCGTTGCCACTGCTGCAAGGCCGTTGGCTGCTTAAGGTTGCCCAATATAGACAGTTGAGTTAGACTTAATGTTTCTTTTCTCTTTGTGTTGTTGAGGTCTTCAGTCCAGATACTGCTTTGATGCAGCTCTCCATGTGCAAGCTTCTTCATCTCCCAGTACCTACTGCAACCTACATCCTTCTGAATCTGTTTAGTGTATTCATCTCTTGGTCTCCCTCTACGAGTTTTAGCCTCCACGCTGCCCTCCAATGCTAAATTTGTGATCCCTTGACGCCTCAGAACATGTCCTACCAACCGGTCCCTTCTTCTTGTCAGGTTGTGCCACAAACTCCTCTTCTCCCCAATTCTATTCAATACCTCCTCATTAGTTCTGTGATCTACCCATCCAATCTTCAGCATTCTTCTGTAGCACCACATTTCGAAAGCTTCTTTCTCTTCTTGTCCAAACTATTTATCGTCCATGTTCCACTTCCATACATGGCTACACTCCATACAAATACTTTCAGAAACGACTTCTTGACGAATCTATACTCGATGTTAACAAATTTCTCTTCTTCAGAAAAGCGCTCCTTGCCATTGCCAGTCTACATTTCATATCCTCTCTACTTCGACCATCATCAGTTATTTTGCGCCCCAAATAGCAAACCTCTTTTACTGCTTTAAGTGTCTCATTTCCTAATCTAATCCCCTCAGCATCGACCAACTTAATTCGATTACATTCCATTATCCTCGTTTTGCTTTTGTTGATGGTCATCTTATATCCTCCTTCCAAGACACTGTCCATTCCGTTCAACTGCCAAGTCCTTTGCTGTCTCCGACAGAATTACAATGTCATCGCGAACCTCGAAGATTTTATTTCTTCTCCATGGATTTTAATAAATACTCCGAATTTTTCTTTTGTTTCCTTTACTGCTTGCTCAATGTACAGATTGAATAACATTGGGGAGAGGCTACAAACCTGCCTCACTCCCTTCCCAACCACTGCTTCCCTTTCATGCCCCTCGACTCTTATAACTGCCATCTTGTTTCTGTACAAATTGTAAATAGCCTTTCGCTCCCTGTATTTTACCCCCGCCACCTTTTGAATTTGAAAGAGAGCATTCCAGTCAGCATTGTCAAAAGTTTTCTCTAAGTCTACAAATGCTAGAAACGTAGGTTTGCCTTTGCTTAATCTATATTCTAAGGTAAGTCGTAGGGTCAGTATTGCCTCATGTATTCCAATATTTCTACGGAATCCAAACTTATCTTCCCAGAGGTCGGCTTCTACCAGTTTTTCCATTCGTCTGTGAAGAATTCGTGTTAGTATTTTGCAACTGATAGTTCGGTAATTTTCACATCTGTCAACACCTGCTTTCTTTGGGATTTGAATTATTATATTCTTCTTGAAGTCTGAGGGTACTTCGGCTGTCTCATACATCTTGCTCATCAGGTGGTAGAATTTTGTCAGGACTGGCTTTGCCAAGGCCGTCACTAGTTCTAATGGAATGTTGTCGACTCCCGGGGCCTTGTTTCGACTCAAATCTTTCAGTGCTCTGTCAAATTCTTCACGCAGTATCGTATCCCACATTTCATCTGCATCTACATCCTCTTCCATTTCCATAATATTGTCCTCAAGTACATCGCCCTTGTATAGACCCTCTGTATACTCCTTCCACCTTTCTGCTTTCCCTTCTCTGCTCAGAACTGGGTTTCCACCAGAGCTCTTGATATTCGTGCAAGTGGTTGTCGTTTCTTCAAAGGTCTCTTTAATTTTCCTGTAGGCAGCATCTATCTTACCCCTAGTGAGATAAGCCTCTACATCCTTTTCCCTTAATTATTTCAAAAACTTTGTTTTGGCATTCAGTTTCCGTCAGTATGTTGAACAAAGAGCTTCGAACTAACTATTACGAATAATGTTAATTGATAGTGTACTGCATTTGACTGTAACAACCAAAAAACGGGCGGCCGAAAGTGCCATGATCACATAAGGTAAACCGTAGGATAGACAGGTGCCAGGGTGAGACTGAATGGAAAAATTTTAAATAAATGTAATTCACTCACGAATGAAGTGACGTACCAAACGCTTTTACAGACGATTCTTCACTATTGTTCGTCAGTCTTGGAACTCTTGCCAAGCAGGATTAACAGGAGTGTTGGAGGAGATCCGACGAACAATTGCACGTTCCGTCACGTGGACGCTTAGACAGCGAGAGATGGTTGGGCTCCGCCGCGGCGGCGCGCCACGGCTCCTCTGATGACAGCGCTCCAGTCTGGTAGCAGGAGACGTCACCACGCACGCCAGAGGAATTCCCTCAGCCTGCGCTCAGGAGAATGAGAGGTTGCAGGAAAAGATTTTCTGGGTGCATCCATTCATTACTGATCTTTACGTAAACAGGTTATTTCTCACACTCTACAATGATATAGGAAATTACAGTGTTGTAAGTAGGCTGTTTAGGTTTTTATGTTGGTAACGCCACGTAGCGCTCTCTATTAAAATCGTTGACTGCGCTGTGTGCAGTCTGTGGCTGGTTGGACTCGTTGCTGGAAGTTATTCGTCAGTGTAATGTTGGACAGTTGGATGTGAGCAGCCCATGTCGTTGGGCAGTTGGAGGTGAGCCACCATCAGTGGTGGATGTAGGGAGAGAGACGCCAGAGTTCTGAGATGTTAATATGACGGGACGATCTGGACGTGTGTCCGTCAGAAAAAGAAATATGTTGAACTGGATGTCACACACACACATACACACACACACACACACACACACACACACACACACACACACACATATAAGACTATTAAGGTAAATACATTGGTTGTTCTCTATCCAAAACTTTCATTCATTAACTACATGCCTATCAGCAGTTAGTGCCTTCAGTAGTTAGAATCTTTTATTTAGCTGGCAGTATTGGCGCTCGCTGTATTGCAGTAGTTCGAGTAACGCAGATTTTTGTGACGTAAGAGATTCATGAAAGGTATAGGTTATTGTTAGTCAGGGCTATTCAAATATTGTATGTCAGTTTAGAAATGATCAGAATAAGTAAAGAGAAAACAGTCACAGTACGTTCAGTTTCACTCTGATGTTTGAAAATCAAGTAACATAGAAGTTTTACCAGCACAGTCATTCTTTACTTTCGAAGGGGAAGTTTCAGCGTTAAATTTTGAGGTTAGTGAGAATGCCATTAGGTTCATTTGACGAGCTAGCGGAGATCTCCCGAGATGAACTGAAGGAAAGGACTCAGTTTTATGACACGTAACTTCGTCTCAATAAAAGACTATTGTGACCTTTCTAACCAGTACGTAACTATTTGTTGCCTGCAGCGATATTTACAGTTTTACTTGCAACTATAAAGTATTCATACAAAGTGTTTCACAGTTCATCTCACACACTTGTAGAGGTTGTAGAGGGGACTTGGTCGATCAAGTTTTATATAGGGACCCGTGTCCGGAAATGTCATCCAACGTCGCTACAGAGCGTCAACGTTATAGGCACCGGCGCCTGTAAATGTATGTATTTTTACACGGTGGTTCCTTGATGATGTTACAAACTTTCAACGACAGTAGAGAAGGATAGGCTATCAACTTGAGTGAAGGGTCCCTGGTTCGGAAATGAACGAGACGAAAGTTACAAGCGAAAACAGTTCTGATACCTCTAACAGTGCAGTACATGTACCGGTACTGTTATTGCTAAGGATGCAGGGTAGGCAACTTTCAGAGGTGGTAGTATGGACCAAAAGAAGGGAAATTGTCCAATAAACATGGCCTCTAAAATTCGTACATTAAGAGTTAAGAGCAGTTGTTCAGGAGAGATGTGTTTTGCCCTAGCGAATATGAAGAAGTGCTCATAGCTTCTCAGGTATGGAATTTAGAGCCATGTTTACTACACAGTTTTTCTTCTCTTGGTCCATACTACCACCTCTGAAAGTTGCCTATCCTGTATCCTTGTGGCAATAGTACCGCTACATGTATTCCACTGTCAGAAGTTTGAGAATAATTTTCGCTTCTAACTCTCTACTGGCTCGTTTCCGATACAGGGACTCCTATCGAAACTGATAAATTTATGTCTACATCATTCTTGAACGTTTGTAACATTATCACAGAATGATCCTGGAGAAATACATTCATTTACAGGTGCTGACGCCTATAACTTTGACGCTCTGTAGCATTGTAGGACGACGTTTCCGGACATGGGTTCCTATGTAAAACGTGGTCTACGAAGTACCTTCTACAACCTCTAGAAATGTGTAACATGAATTGTTAAACACACTGTAGAACTGACTTTTTTTTAATTTGAGAAGTACGTAATTATAACCTAAAATTCAATTTCCAAATATTTTGGACAAAAAGTAGGAAACTTGCCTCATTTGTTAACATATATTATTTCTTAGAAATATTCTGCCACATCTCATGTGTCGGACCTAATTAGCATCACTTGCTGCAGTGGACGTAGCAGCGCTACTTCGGTCTGGAAGTACGTTTTGAGGAGTAATCCGTATCCTGTTTAGTAAAGTGCTTTGTCTCTTGTGTAAAGCTCTTGTGAGTGAGCTGGAACATCAGGAACGGCTGCGAGGAAATTTCGAATCGATTATTTCCACATTCTCCAGCTACCCAATATCTGAAAAGTACGTTGATATATGTTCGTGAAGTGGAAGGGCTCTTTCTTCAAAATGGGCTTCAGCTATAACGCTCGTGATCCCCGACACTTTCGAATGAGTTTCAAGTGGAAATGATGATCCGATGAAATGATGCAGGGGGATATTCTGTAACTGAAGCTGATAGAACCTTGTGAATCCCCACTTTCAAGATATCTACAAAAAAGTGAACTGAAACGAATGAATACAGAGAACTGGATAATAAGCAATCAATGATAAATTTGTAAATACAGAATGCGTAATTGTATATAAAATTAATTGTAACTGGACGTTCATACCTTAGTGTTGGAGACAATCTTTCTCATTTGAAAAACACTTTTTCCGTTTCATATTTCTTTTCTGAAGCTAAAGAAGACTGGATTACAATAGATTCTTCAGTGAGACTCATTCTAAAATACTTCAAGAATTTCACAGGACCATCAGTGAGCCTATTAAATATTGTGCGAAATTATCCCTCTTTATCTCCAGGTCTGAATAGAGGATGAACCCAGCAACGACGTTTCTTTCTTTCCCGCTCTCGTTTTCTCTTCAACAAACCTAAATAAGTGGTGAGGGCCACAACAACCTTGTCATCTATTTGTTCCATTGGTGACTGAGCACAGCTGGCACACGGTATAGTATGTGGGAATGCGCGTGACGCGACACGGCGGGAGCACAGTCGGGGCGCTGTCGGAAACCTGCCCTAGCCAGACCACTCAGGTGTGCGAAGAAAACTGCGCATGTGTGAGTGGCAGGCAGACCTGCGCCTGTCGGGCCTGCTGGTGTCCTGGGTTCGGACCGCCAAGAAGACGCCATGCGTTCCACTGTCAGCGTCACCGGGCTGGCGGAGCCGCCGGCGAAACCTTTTGACAACAGGTCTGCTGGGGCCTCAGCCACACTCAGGCACGTCTGTATCCCCATCGACAGGTACGGCCAAACTTTCAGGAAACATTCCTCACACACAAACAAAGAAAAGATGTTATGTGGACATGTGTCCGGAAACGCTTAATTTCCATGTTAGAGCTCATTTCAGTTTCGTCGGTATGTACTGTACTTCCTCGATTCACCGCCAGTTGGCCCAATTGAAGGAAGGTAATGTTGACTTCGGTGCTTGCGTTGACATGCGTATCATTGCTCTACAGTAGTAGCATCAAGCACATCAGTACGTAGCATCAACAGGGTAGTGTTCATCAAGAACGTGGTTTTGCAGTCAGTGCAATGTTTACAAATGCGGATTTGGCAGATGCCCATTTGATGTATGGATTAGCACGAGGCAATAGCCGTGGCGCTGTACGTTTGTATCGAGACAGATTTCCAGAACGAAGGTGTCTCGACAAGAAGACGTTCGAAGTAATTGATTGGCGTCGTAGGGAGCACGGAAGATTCCAGCCTATGACTCGCGACTGGAGAAGACCTAGAACGAGGCAATTCGTCGTGCAGTTGACGATAACCCTAACATCAGCGTCAGAGAAGTTGCTGCTGTACAAGGTAACGTTGACCATGTCACTGTATGGAGAGTGCTACGGGAGAACCAGTTGTTTCCGTACGATGTACAGCGTGTGCAGGCACTATCAGCTGCTGATTGGCCTCCACGGGTACACTTCTGCGAATGGTTCATCCAACAATGTGTCAGTCCTCATTTCAGTGCAAATGTTCTCTTTACGGATGAGGCTTCATTCCGACGTGATCAAATTCTAAATTTTCACAATCGTGTGGGCTGACGAGAATCCGTACGCAATTGTGCAATCACGTCATCAACACAGATTTTCTGTGAACGTTTGGGCAGGCATTGTTGGTGATGTCTTGATTGGGCCCCATGTTCTTCCACCTACGCTCAATGGAGCACGTTATCATGATTTCATACGGGATACTCTACCTGTGCTGCTAGAACATGTGCCTTTACAAGTACGACCCAACATGTGGTTCATGAACGATGGAGCTCCTGCACATTTCAGTCGAAATGTTCGTACGCTTCTCAACAACAGATTCGGTGACCGATGGATTGGTAGAGTCGGACCAATTCCATGGCCTCCACGCTCTCCTGACCTCAACCTCTTGACTTTCATTTATGGGGGCATTTGCAAGCTCTTGTCTACGCAACCCCGGTACCAAATGTAGAGACTCTTCGTGCTCGTATTGTAGACGGCTGTGATACAATACGCCATTCTCCAGGGCTGCATCAGCGCATCAGGGATTCCATGCGACGGAGGGTGGATGCATGTATCCTCGCTAACGGAGGACATTTTGAACATTTCCTCTAACAAAGTGCTGGAAGTCACGCTGGTACGTTCTGTTGCTGTGTGTTTCCATTCCATGATTAATGTGATTTGAAGAGAAGTAATAAAATGAGCTCTAATATCGAAAGTAAGCGTTTTCGGACACGTGTCCACATAACATATTTTCTTTCTTTGTGGGTGAGGAGTGTTTTCCGAAAGTTTGGCCGCACCTTTTTGTAACACCCTGTATATAAATGTTCCGCTACTTAGCTGGCGTTTTTTGGCGGAGGCTCTTCGCCCTTCCCTCCTCAACCGAATGGCGCGCGAGAAGACTGATTGGCGGTAAGCCTCTGTATTAGCTCCAATACCTCGAATATGCTCATCGTGGTCATTTCGCGAGATGTATGTTGGAGGAATTAATATGTTGTCCGTCTCTGTCCGGAAAGATCTCTCTCAAAATTTCATTAGTAGACATCTCTATGATGCACAACGCCTCTCTTGTACTGTCTGGCTTTGCAGTTTGTTGAACATACCTGAAAAAGTTTCACACCGACCAAACGATCACGTGACGAAAAGTGCCGCTCTTCATAGGATCTCCTCAGCCTCCACTATCACAAATATTTGGCAAACGTCCCAGATAGGTCAACAATACTCAAGAATCGATCGAACATATTCCTTGATTCCTTAAGATTCTTCCTATGAATCTCACTCTGGCATCTGCTTTTCCTTATACGAGGGTGAGTCAAATGAAAACTTTAAAATTTTTTTAAATGTAACTTATTGTGCACAAGTGGTACAAAGCTGTATCACTTTTCAGTATCCCCCACACTCAATGCAAGTCCTCCAGCACCTACAAAGTGCATAAATTCCTTTAGAAAAAAGTTCTTTTGGTAGTCCGCACAACCACTCATGCACCAAGTGGCGTACCTCTTCATCAGAACGGAACTTCTTCCTCCCATTGCGTCTTTGAGTGGTCCAAACATATGGAAATCACTTGGGGCAAGGTCTGGTGAGTATGGTGGATGAGGAAGACACTCAAAATGCAGGTCTGTGACTGTTGCAACTGCTGTACGGGCAGTGTGGGGCCTTGCATTGTCATGTTGCAAAAGGACACCTGCTTACAGCAATCACGTCGCTTTGATTTGATTGCAGGCCGCAGATGATTTTTTTAGGAGATCTGAGTATGATGCACTGGTGACAGTGTTCTCTCTAGGCATGTAATGCTCCAAACTGACGCCTTTTTGTCCGAAAAGAGAGTCAGCGTGACCTTCCCTGCTGATGGTTCTGTTCGAAACTTCTTTCGTTGTGGTGATGACGAATGGCGCCATTTCTTGCTCGCTCTCTTCGTTTCCGCTTGGTGGAAGTGAACCCAGGTTTCGTCCACAGTAACGATTCTTGCAAGGAAGCCATTACCTTCTCGTTAAAAGCGTCGAAGAAGTTCTTCACAAGCATCAACACGTAGTTCTCTCATTTCGGGAATCAGCTGCCGTGGCACCCATTTTGCAGACACTTTGTGAAACTGGAGCACATCCTGCTCCATGTGGTGTGCTGACCCATGACTAATCTGTAAACATGCTGCAATGTCATTCAGTGTTACTCGGCGGTTTTCCTTCATTATGGCTTAAACTGCTGCAATGTTCTGTGGGGTCACAACTAGTTGTGCCTGACCTGGACGAGGAGCATCTTCCACTGAAATCACACCATTTGCGAACTTCCTACTCCATTCGTAGACTTGCTGCTGTGACAAATATGCATCACCGTACTAAACCTTCATTCATCAATGAATTTCAATAGGTTTCTCATCTTCACTACTCAAAAACCGAATAACAGAACGCTGTTCTTCCATGGTGCAAGTCGCGTAAAGCCATCTTTATACCGATACTGCGACGGTATGTGTGAATCTGCACTATTCTGCCACCTGCAGGCCATTCTGCACGCTGTTCGTATCAAGCTTACCAACTTACAGGATAACGGCGTGAAATTTCTGTTTGTTATTACAAATGTAAGGTTTTCATTTGACTCAGCCTCGTATTCGGTTTTTGTGGTCACTGTACTTAAGGTTACTCCGGATAGTTACTGCTGCATATTTCACTGTTGGTAGTGTTTCTAGTAATTTATCATCGGCAGTGGAACTTACAAGCACTTAGCGCTGTGTTTAAAAACGGATATGGATAAAATGTCTAAAGTTGTTTTCATACAGTGAGGATGAAGTCTATGAGAAGGAAACCCATAAAATGACACCCATTCCCTCGCTCCCAACTCACTCGCGTTGATCCACCAAATCACTCAATCTCACATGCCTCAGTACAAAGGAAAAGGGTGTAAAGTGTTATTTCTCGTATTAAAACGGAAGTAAAACCACAGAAGAGCTAAAAGCAAATCACAGGGAATTTGACTGGCTGACCACTAACGAAAGACGTGGGTCACCCGGTCACCCTGTGAACACATTAAGAACATCCACCAAAAAATTTTTGAAACAAGTTTGACACATCACAAAATATTATAACTCTAACCACATTCGTATCAGTGTCACTTAAAACAGAGGTCGCAGCTGTCCGCAAATCTGCCGCTGCTTATGGTCCGAAAATAAAACACAGTCTAGTAAAATGTGGCTCGCAGTTATCTGTATGTCACAAGCGCCACACATTGGAGTATCCTCTTGCCGGAGCGAGAAGCTTCGCATCAGAGGACTATAACCTATGTGAAGACAAGTAAGCAGTACCTCATCCCGTCTTCGTGGTCGAATGGAAGTACGCCACGGCGGCGTATTGGGCTGTGCTACACGCAGCCTGTTTTTGGTTACTTCCAGCCACCCACTTTCCCATGGACGCATTTGTATCTCAACAGCGTCGTGATAGCATGCAGGGGGATGGAACACTGAAATAACAGCATCGCTACACGCCTCCTTGTCTGCTACGGCCGGCCAGAGTGGCCGAGCGGTTCTAGGCGCTTCCGACTGGAACCGTCTGACCGCTACGGTCGCAGGTTCGAATCCTGCCTCGGGCAAGAAAGTGTGGGATGTCCTCAGGTTAGTTAGGTTTAAGTAGTTCTAAGTTCTAGGGGACATGACTTCCGCTGTTGTCCCATTGTACTCAGAGCCATTTGAACCATTTTTGTCTGCTACTTCCGCCATTTCGTTCCTCGCAACACTCATGTGCGCTTGAACCCAGCAGTAAGACACCTCCTTCCCCAGCCTTGGGCGTCCTGGATGTTATGGACAGCTTTATCTGCTGGGTACAAGCAGTGTAGAGAGTGAAGAGCACTCAAATAGTCGGAACACCCAAAGAATTTAACCTCCGAAGCACGGATCATTTGCTCCAGTGTCCGAAAAATCGCATACACTTCTGCTTCGAAGATCGTGAAGCCTGGACGCAGTCGGACCTTGAGGTCACGATCGTGGAAAACAACAGGGCAACCAAAAGAGCTCTCTTGTTTCGACCCTTCCTTAAAGAGAACTGTAGTGTTGTGGTGCTCAGCTAAAATGGTAGAAAATAAAGTATTAAAAAGGTTTGCAACAGTGCAATCTCTCCTGTCTTGCACTAAATCCAAAATTACCTTGGGCCTGTGCAGTAACAGTTGTGGCAGGTGGTTATAACCCTGGTCGTTCGTTTTCGACACCAAGTGATCACAGTACACGCTGCACGTGGATCCCAAGCGGCATATTTGCTCGTGGACAGTTGGAGAAAAGGCGTTCCAAACGTGGACGAGCAACAGTGTGGTATGCAGGTGAAATCTGATCTGCGAACATACAGTACATGCCCTACTCACCATGACGAGCTGCCGCCGGATGGTGAGGGGCGGTTGTCCAGCCTTAGCACAGAGACCTTATGGGGCTGGTGCTGTAAGAACCTATCGTCAGCATGGTGGATAGCATCAATAGCCTTCAGGTATGAAGGCGTTTGCTGACCCATACACTGTGCATTCACAATTTCTTTTCCTAAGTATGCACCATATTTACTTAAGGATCGACTGCCACAGCCTGCACCATTCGCCAGCCCTTCTGGATATCGATACTGTCTTCTGGAGTTGCTACTTTGTTATAGACAACAGCATCGCCTTCAGACTGTCTTAAAAAGCTTCCGACGGTTTATGCCAGATCATTTACATACATCGCAAGCAGGAATGTCCCAGTCAGGCGCAAGGAGCAGCAGGGTGCATTCTGTCCCACAGGTAGTGTCTGCCGTCTGTGCCGGCAGAGCTCGAATGCTGTCGGGTCCTTATGGAGGTGCTCGCCAAACTCGAGCGCCACTTGCTGCACGAGAGGTGTCGTGTATTACAGAGGAGATTACTGTTGTGCGTGCCGTTTGAGAGGAGTTGGCCAACGTATTCGTCCCTGCCGCACTCGAATCGTGGAATCACCACGACGAGATAATCAAAGAAATTGTTTTCCAATGTGGTTTATCGACTATTGTTAATCCTCATTCGTCAATGAAACAGATAAGTGAGCCGACTTATGGCAGTACCAAAGCTACTCTCCGCCGCACATCGTAAGGTGGCGTACGTGGTCCACGTGTAGACGTAGAAGATGGTTTGTTTCGTATAGCCTAATAGTGAAGTAACTGCCTATCTTTGTATTTAAAATGAAAGTGTTTAATTTTACGGAATGGTCACCAAATGGTACATTCCATCTGCCGTATCAGAAATCAAAGTTTACCGTGCCACACGTCAACAGAAAGCTGAGATTTCCTACGTTTATATTGCATATTGTTTGTTGCACTATCATTGTTGATAAGTGGTTTCTCACTAGTCACATTTTTCCACCTGAGACGGAACTCACTCATGTTAGGAAAGCTGTTGGGTCACACCCTAATAGGCATGGCCTGAATATATACCATTCATATAGTATCCACGATTGTTATTCGATCTGGCACATTGCTCACCCTAAGACGTGTTTCAATTGTTGTTGTGTAATCTTCGTCAGTGGCCAAAAACATATAAAACTGCAAAAAGGCATCAGAGTTTAATGCCACGTCGATGATAATGTCATTAGAAACATTGTGAGATAGAAGCTTTTTGGCCAGCAGAGTCACTGGATCTGTCCACACTTGAGAACGTTTGGAGCTTTATGGGCAGGGTCCTCGAACCTGCTTTGAATTTTGACTGTTAACGCGACAATCGGACACAATTTGGCATGATATCCCAATGGAGGATATCCAAAAACTCTGTCAGTCAATAGTATGCCGAAAAACTTCTCGCATAAGGGCCAGAGGTTGACTTGCTCAATTTGTTAGCTGCTTCTCTTGAATAAGTTATCCAATTGCTCTGAAATCGTAATCGTTTGTTTATCTGTCTACATAACATCTACCGATTTCAGTCCCAGTCGCAGAATTCCTTTGTGGTGTGGCGTTTCTTTTCCTTTTCTTCTTTTTTTACTATGTGTTCATAACATACTTTATACTTATCGATTTTGTATGTCACATTTAAAGCAATATCAAAAATTATCTAATTCCGCCTTTAAGTTGGACGTTGCCGCTGAAGCATTCGCAGTATTTCAGCTACAGCATTTGCTCGTCATTACTCCATTTAGCAAGCGTCTTCTCGGGAAGATGAAGTGCAGGTGTTGGTTCAAACCGTTCCGAACAGTTAGCTGTAGAATCGGACACAACGTCAGTGATCCTCAACGAAAATCGTGATCTGATATCCAATCAAGTTTCTGCTTTCAGCTATCAGAAATAGCAAATTGCTCTCCGGTGACGACATTAGCTAATAATGACAAACTATGCTCTACATTGGAAAGAGATTCGTTTCACGTGCAATCGATTGCAGCCTTGTTCTGCAGGTTTTAAAGTTCCACTGTACATATAACATTTCGTTGTATCCAATGGCCGTGCAGCGGAAAGCAATTAGTTTAAGGTAAATAGCGAAAGAGTTAATTACGGCAAAGCAAATTTGCTACTTGAGTTCACAATAAAATGAATCCAGCAGACAGGTACAAGATAAGGTAATATGAGAAAGATGAATATTATTTGGAAATGTCGATACTAGAGTCGAATACGTGTGTAATCCGTTTGTTCTGTAACAATATGACTAGAGCTTTTATTAATTACCAGCTACACGTTTAGTTTCTGTGTACAGTGTAGAAATTTTTCAGCACGCCTAGCAGACTTAACGCTGAAGAAAAACGGAAAAATATCTCATGAAACAAAATCAACGGTTGTCAGTGTTGTTTTTATCTGAAGGTAGTAACATTTGTAAAACGAACACATATTAATTGTATTCACCGTATAGTATTCACAATTACTACTCCATAAACTAATTACTAAGTGAATTTATACACTAACCTCAAAACCACCAACTTTTCACCGGGAATGACACATGAAAGACCAATTTATATCCCTTGAAGTGCTATGTGAAAACCTTAAAATTATTCACATGATTTTTGTTTATAATGAAGCAATGTACAGTATATCCCGCTACAAACTTTTTTGTTATTAATTTGATACTAATGACAGGTTTAACTGTCAAACTTCAAATGTAATTCGTGTAGTATATATGCGACATGGCTTGATATTCTATGGCAAAAAGCGCGTAAATCAGCTACGTTTTATCTACAACAAGTAATTTTATTGTGCAGAACGTAATGTGGCAAAACAGATTGATTAATTCGTTTTATATCTACATCTACATGGATACTCTGCAAATTACATTTAACTGCCTGGCAGAGGGTTCATCGAACCACCTTTACAATTCTCCATTATTCCAATCTCGTATAGCGTGAGTTTCCCTTATTTTATCACGGTGATCGTTTCTTCCTATGTAGGTCGGTGTCAATAAAATATTTTCGCATTCGGAGGAGAAAGTTGGTGACTGGAATTTCGTGAGAAGTTTCCACCGCAATGAGAAACGCCTTTGTTTTAATTATGTCCACCACAAATCCTTTATCATTTCAGTGACACTCTTTCCCCTATTTCGTAATAATACAAAACGTGCTGACTTTCTTTGAAGTTTTTCGATGTAATCTGTCAATCCTATCTGGTAAGGATCCCACACGGTGCAGCAGTATTCTAAACCAGGACGGACAAGCGTAGTGTAGGCACTCTCCTTAGTAAATCTGGTAGATTTTCTAAGTGTCCTGCCAATAAAACGCAGTCTTTGGTTAGCCTTACCCGCAACATTTTCTGTTTGTTCCTTTCAATTTAAGTTGTTCGTAATTGTAATTGCTAGGTATTTAGTTGAATTTACGGACTTTAGATTTTACTGATTTATCGTGTAACCGAAGCTTAACGGATTCCTTTTAGCACTCATGTGGGTGACATCACACTTTCCTTTATTTAGGCTCAACTGTCAATTTTCGCACCATACAGATTCTTTTTTTAAGATTGCTATGCAATTTGTTTTGATATTCGGATGACCTTATCAGTCGATAAACGACAGGATCATCTGCCAACAACCTAAGACGGCTGCTCACATTGTCTCCCAAATCGTTTATATAGATAATGAACAGCGAAGGGCCTACAACACTATCTTAGGGAACACCAGAGATCACTTGTGTTTTACTCGATGGCTTTCCGTCAGTTACTACGAACTGTGACCTCGCTGACAGGAAATCATGAATCCAGACACGTAAATGAGACGATATTCCATAAGCACGCAGTTTCCGCTTGTGTGGTAAAGTGTCAAAAACCTTTCCAAAACCCTGAAATGATGTTTTCTAAATCTATGTTGACTGTGTGTCAATAGACCGTTTTCTTCGAGGTAATTCATAACGTTCAAACACAATATATGTTCCAAAATCCTGTTGCATATCGACGTTAATGGTATGGGGCTGTAATTTAGTGGATTACTCCTACTACCTTCCTTGAATATTGCTGTGAGCTATGCAACTTTTAGTCTTTGGGTACGGATCTTTCGTCGAGCGAACGGCTGTATATGAGTGTTAAGTATGGAGCTATTGGATCAGCATACTCTGAAAGGAACGTAAGTGGTATATAGTCTGAACCAGAAGACTTGCTTTTGTTAAGTGGTTTGAGTTGCTTCTCTACTCCAAGTATATCTACTGCTACGTTACTCATGTTGGTAGCTGTTCTTGATTCGAGTTCTGGAATATTTAATTCGTCTTCTTTTGTGGAGGCATTTCGGAAGGCTGCTTTGGCACCACTGTCTTTGACAGTATGTCCTCTGTTATCGCGCAGAGAAGACATTGATTGTGTCTTGCAGCTAGTATACTTTGGTGGCATTTCTGAAAATGCGACCATGCCCATAACACAATGTATAGATATTTTAGAGCGACTTCAACATATGAAACTAAAGGTGTTGTACAAAATATGGCCGGCCGGAGTGGCCGACCGGTTCTAGGTGCTACAGTCTGAAACCGCGTGACCGCTACTGTCGCAGGTTCGAATCCTGCCTCGGGCATGGATGTGTGTGATGTCCTTAGGTTAGTTAGGTTTAAGTAGTTCTAAGCTCTAGGGGACTGAAGACCTCAGATGTTAAGTCCCATACTGCTCAGAGCCATTTGAACCATTTTTTTTACAAAATATGTAAACATCGAGAGAAATGGCTGCTTGAATATAAATGTAGAAAGTTGAAAGTCCCAGTCGTGATCAGACTAGTATTCTGTGCAGTTGTGAGCGCATTATGTTGGACCTAAGCAAATTTGCACTTGGACAAATGGTTGGTTCTCTTATAGGTGAGTGGGTCCTTAACCATGGTAGGGAAAGTGATCAGTGCTGGAAGATGCACATTATCGAAGATTTACACTACATGCAGGGAAAACTGGAAGACGTCGTCCGCTAAGTCACAATGCGAATGAAAAAGTGTCTTGAGTGATAGTGACACACGGTTACTGAAGATAACTGTGGCGGGAAATAAGAGGATGTCAGCTGCAAAATTCGCTGCAGGACTGAATGTCGCAGTCGCGAACCCTATCACAACCAAAACAACACGAGGGTAGTTCTATAAGTTGGGGACTTCAGAGAGAGCTGAACTTCCAAAACAAACTACCAGTCACAATTTTTTGAAGGTGTTGAGCCATAGTCACGTAATACTTTTTAAAACAGTAAACAACCATTTGACTGTGTATTACTATATTTATCTTCTGTACTATCTGTGTTTCGCCTTTTGTGCTGTTATCAAGTACAACGCTAAAAATGTTAGACCATTTTTATGTCATATCTGTTAAGGCAGTCAAAAGCCTTAGCAGATATGTCGTAATAATGGTCTAACAGCATTTATCATTGTACTTGACAGTGGTATGAAAGGAGAAATTTGGATGTACAGAAGATAAAATAGTAATATACAGTCAAATGGCGGTTTGCTCTTTCAAAAAACAAATCATCATTAATGCAAGTGCCCTTAACAGAAAATCTGGACTACGAAACATTGGTATATCGTGGTACTCCATGGGCCTCCTCGTTGCTCTGCAAGACTACATTACTGTGAAGAATTGTGTAACGATTTTCACTAATCCAATCCAGAAGTATAACAAAGCCGATTGATATCAAATTAATTGATTACTTCACAAAATTGATCAGTTAATTGCCCACTCACCCTCTGGGAATACCCCATCCCACAGTCTCTCCTCCTTCCCCTCTAAGAAATTTGCAGTCCTTCCCAATCCTCCCCTATCCCCCTCCCATCCTCTCAGCCCCTGGAAAAAAATTGGTGAGAAAAATAGCTCAGTCTGTGATGTGCTGTTGGACGGGAGGGATCTCGCGACACGAAATTGAAATCAATCTAAATTAAATTGCAGAGGATGTATTATTTATTTATAAAATTCAGTTTGTATATTTATCATTTAAGCAGTTTGTGGGAGACAGTGCTGTGGGTCTCTTTACTTGGAGGGAAAAGATCACCGTTCTCTGTGTAAGTAGGCTGTTTAGGTTTTTGTAGGCTGTTTAGGTTTTTTTTATTGGTAACGCCAACTCTGTATGAAAATCACTGGCTGTGCTGTGTGCAGTCTGTGGCTGCTTTGCATTGTTGTAATACTCGCCATTGTAGTGTTAGGCAGCTGGCTGTGAACAGCGCGTAGCGTTGCGCAGTTGGAGGTGAGCCGCCAGCAGTGGTGGATGTGGGGAGAGAGATGGCGGAGTTTTGAAATTTGTCATGAACTGCTATATTTATATATGATGATATCAAGGTAAATACATTGTTTGTTCTCTATTAATATCTTTCATTTGCTAACTATCCCTATCAGTAGTTAGTGCCTTCCATAGTTTGAATCTTTTATTTAGCTGGCAGTAGTGGTGCTCGCTGTATTGCAGTAGCTTGAGCAGCGAAGATTTTTGTGAGGTAAGTGATTTGTGAAAGGTATAGTTTAATGTTAGTCAGGGCCATTCTTTTGTAGGGAATTTTGAAAGTCAGATTGCGTTGCGCTAACAAAATATTGTGTGTCAGTTTAAGGACAGTCGTGTAAAATTGTTCAAAAGGGGACGTTTCATATGTCGACCCTTAGCCGAGGATACCTCACTGGAATCTTCTGATTTTTTCTTGTAGTTTGTGTAATTAGTGTAGATTTTGTTTATTGCTAGCGCGTAATTATAGAGAGAATTTCCTTTGTAGTTGTAGTTTTTCATTGTTGTACAGTAAAACAGTTGTGGCATGCATGTAGATTTGCAGCAAGTTTTTCGGAGCTGCGCTTGCAATTAACTAAATATTATTTTCAGTGCTATGTTAATGTGTTCTCTTATTTTTGCTCTTCAAATTGTGCTTTTCTGTGTTGTCGTGTGAAATATTGTGACAATAATGGCGTGTGAAAAACGTAATACTAGGCTCCAAAGTAAACTGAGAAATGACAGTGAAGACGAAAGCAGTGTGATAGCGCCGCAGAGTAATGAATTAACAGACATTCAAAGTAGTAATTTGGTAACTGTGCGTAGGGAAATGGAGCAGGCGGCAAACAATGGCGTGGACAGTGAAACAATTAGTGAAGAGGGACGCATTATCGATCGATCGGTCGGCAACAGCTTGCCTCAGGAATCCGAAATGACAGGACACAATCTTGCAAATACTGTAGATTCAGGTTTTGCGTCCTCACCCTTTTCTCAAATAAGTCAAGACACATTTTCTGCTATTCAAACTGCGAATATTGCCGGTTCAAATGTGTTGCCGAATAGCACTGAGGAATATGTTTCAGACACCAGTGCATTGTTATTACAATTAATGCAACAAATGGGACAAAAGCTTAAAAAGTTAGACACAATGGAACAACACCAGAGACAAACACAGCAACAGTTAGACACAGTGGAACAAAATCTTAAAAAGTTAGACACAATGGAACAAAATCAGAGACAAACACAGCAACAGCTTCAAAAGTTAGACTCATTGGAACAAACTCTTGAACAAACGCGTGAAGATTTAACTACTGAGTTACATAACATTGAATCGAAATGTCAAAAAGTCTGTAATGACGTAAAAACTCAAATTTGTGAGCATTTTCAATCTATTTCTTCGTGGCATGAAAATGCATTACAGAATCACGAAGCAGCCATAAAAGAACTGCAAATTATTGTTCATGAAAATCATGAGACCTTGCAAGCTAAATTTGACTCAGTTGCATCTACCGATTCGGTTACGCAACTTGCAAAAACTCAGGAAAACCTTAAGGACACAGTAGATACTCTGAAACTTGGTTCAGAAAAACACACTGAATAAATAAGTACACTATCGGAGAAAGTAGCCGAACTTTCGGATCAGGTCACTAACTTATCTACAAAGGTAGATGATGATCTGAATGACACAAGACCCGTAGCCTTCACTGACACAGAAGAGTATGAACAAATAAGAAAATTCAAACATAATCAGAATCAAATTAATACACAACACCAAAGAGAAATCCGGGAAGTACAAGATCAGCTGACACAGGTAATCCAAGAATTACGTATTTCAGAGGACACTCGCGCTCCAACACGGGAAGAGGGGCTTAGAAACACGGAAAAGCCGCAAAATAATAACACAGGGCATTTCGGAAGTTATGAAAGAAATTGGCAATGTGCACCGAATTTTGAGATGGAACGGCCGACTCGACCTAACAATGACCGATATGCGACTCGCCGACATGATGATTTTGACTATAAGCTGTTCATTACTACACGTAAATTCAAAACATTTAAGAATTCTGGCAACGACATTCATCCACAAGCATGGCTCCATCAATTCTCGCATTGTTTTCCTCCCAACTGGTCGTTAGAACACAGATTAGAATTTATGTGTGGCTACTTGGAGAATGAACCAGCTGTAAGAATGCGATCGGTAATTCACGATTGCCACAGTGAAGGAGAGTTTTACCATGCCTTCCTCTCAGCATATTGGTCTCAAGCCACAGAAGACCGAGTAAAACATAGCATCATAATGATGAAACATTTCGAGCAATCTGAATTCTCCAGTCTTGTGAAATATTTTGAAGACATGTTGCACAAGAATCAGTACCTGACAAACCCATACAGCCCCTCAGAACTCATCCGCATTTGCTTAATCAAATTGCCTGAACATTTACGACATATTATTTTGGCAGGACGTTGCAAAGACGACATTGAAGCTTTTCAGGGACTCCTACAAGAATTAGAAATTGACACAGACAGCCGCGGGATGCGAAAACAGGAAAACAATCGCTATAGGTCACATCCGTCGCAATTCCGCGATGAAAGAAATAATAACTGGACACGACAAGGCTATTCTCACAACACAAATCGTGACCAAAACAGACACCACCCATATGACAACCACTGGCAGAGTAATAATAGTTACAGAGAAAGATCGTGTTTCCGTAGTAATGACTATCACAGAGACAATCAGAGAAACAGACAATATGGGAACCAAAACAATTATTATCAAGGGTGGCAGAATAACTTCAGACGCCGACAAACAAGAAACTATGTAAACTACCGACAAAACGACAGACGTGAATTTCATCAGAACTGGCGCGATTCTAACAGAGCTGGGCCCTCTCGGCAAGGCGAATTTGTAGAAGTTAGGTCTCCTAATCCCAATAACAACGCGCGCCAACAAAGAGACAGACAATGACTCGCGCCGCAGGCACCCACGTGCGCCGGCTGGCTCAGCGAAAAATAACATAGACGCTAACATTAAGAAAAATTCCAGTATTCTTTAACGACGTATACCGCATGATAATTGCGTTGAAGTTGAAACTCTGCGTACTAGGAAGAGTAAAGGTTTACACCACATTTCACATGTAAAACCGTTTATTGAAAGATAATCTACTTTTTAACTTTGTCTTTGCCATAAAACTTTTCACTCCACATTTCTAGTATGCTTGTCAGACTTAGAATCTGTTAACATGCAACAATGTTTGAAGTTAAATATCCAGTCAAGAACCAAGAGAACTTATTTCAACAGAAATGACGAATGCATTGTTATAGTGAACAGACGTCACAGTGTTATTGTGTGTGTACATTCTTGCTTGTTAGTTGCACGATTATGGAACGACTATAAGGCTTACATACTTAGAACATTTACCAGTACTGCTAATGAGATTTTAATGCAACATTTTAGTTTACTTGAAAATATATTCTGGATTTAAAGTACTTTCAGTGAGATACCAGATGGCACAGTGGTTAGTTTATGTGACAGCTACACGATTTTATCACGACACTACTAATGAGTGACAATTTACAATGTTGCTTTTGCAGTGTTTCTGTTTTATATCTGCACAGTTTTCTGTTTTATTCTGGAAAGTAAAACAGGTTTTAGTAGTAACTTTTGTGGTATAGCTACAATGAGACAGCCTTTTTCATGGCACAACAATACGTTACTGTACAGTACTTTCTTCATCACGCCAATAAGCATAATAACTACGATATCTATACGCAAAGCATTTCACTTTTGTTTATCATGAGGTAAGTACATTGACTTCTGCAGAACTTAGCTTTCGGAGGACGATAACTACGACACTTCCACAGAGATTATGTCACAAGACGCACAGTTTAGCGCTACAGTACACGTATTTGAGTGATTAATTTTATACTTAAAACATTTATTTTTAAAGATTTTTGAATTACAAAGAAAGTTTTCCGTGATACATTTCATTCCATTGCTGTAATCTGTAACACCTGAGGGTATAATTACAATAATCCTCAGGGGGGTACACGCTTACTTTGTGTACCATGTGTTTGGCAAGCACAAAGAGCCCTAGCTAATATGGTATTTGCTTATACAACTTTACACTTCGGTACCATATTTCTCTAACACACAAATTACACAGCTATCTGATCATTTAACTGAGAGATAAACATTTTTTTACTACATCAGTGTCACATGTTTACGCAATACACAGTTGGGTAACTTCACACTTATGAAACTGTATTTTGTCTGTACTTTGTAAACTGTTCATATTTTTTCGGAATCATTGTGATACTATGAGAGCTTTGAATGATGTATTTGGTAAGGGAGCATGATTTTAAAGTACGTTTGAGGTAGATGACACTATTGAAATGAGCATAGAATTTTTTTTAGGTTTTGAAATTATTGCAGAAAGCTACGACGTTTTTGAGATTAGACTGAGGTGTTATGATGTTATTATTACGACGACGATGTGTACTATGCTGTTGAGATATGTTTGTGATCAATAAGATGAGGCTACCGTATATGAGGAATAAGAAGTATGTTGGAAACCAAGAATCGTGCTTTAAGAGCTATGAAATGTGCGTAAATGCGTGACTGTATCACAATGCTGACGAATATTTTATTTGGAAACTTATATTTATAGAATTTTCTTTCTACAGATTTGCAACGCTAATTCTTGACCTGTGAAATATTTTTTTGTGGGACTGTCACTGTAGTGGAAACTGCTGTCGTAATTCTACTAACTTATGAAATGTCACATGACTATTGAATGATATTTTTATGCTTTGGTTTGCGTAATTGCTTATTTCATTTGATACCTGTTTTCCAGCTGTGTTACAGCATTAGTTTTATAAAATAAACTTAGATGCATTTGCTAATGTGAACACTTTCTGTCAACAGATCTATTAAATGATAATTTTGTAATCAACATTCTTTAAAAAAAGGAGCACTGGAAAGGAAAGAACAATAAGAAGGGACTAGTAACAGTAACTGGACACATAATTTTCTTTTCAAGTTCATGGTAATATTTTTTTATAATAAGTTGTTGTGGTGTACCACTTTAATTTACATAGACATTAAGATGTGAATATACACTTCCCTTATCTGCATTGTTGTTTTTATTGTAATATCTTTTCTGCTTGAGCTTTGTCATGTATAGATATAAGTTTTATACTTTTTTATATTTTTTATATTTGCTGCTGCTCTTTGCCAGGCATAGTGCTACTGAATTTTAAATTGTGTTACTCTGTTAAGCTAGTTTTACTACTGACTTATTTTCTTGCTACTGTACATTGGCTCATATTAGTTGTAATGTTGCATTGCTTGGTAATTTATATTTACTGTAGCTTGCTTTGCAATTTTCCATTTTTTTTGCATTGCTGTTTGTGTTAATTTGTTATGTGCTGCTGCATTGCCTCGTCCCTTAGTTTAGTATCTGAGCTCAGTAGATTTAAGTTAGCTTAAGAGGAGACTATATAAGAAACTAACTATTATAAATTTATAAGAAATGCATTGAGAAGCTATCAGAAAATGGTCTGGCAAAATAAAAAGGATACTGTACAGTGGAGAAAAACTATTATTGACAGAGGATGTGAACAGAATACAGAAAGCAGAGAGAAAAACTATTTTTGACAGAGGATGTGAACAAAATACAGAAGGCAGGCTTAGATAGGACTTTTGGGAATAATGATGAATGAAGGGAGATCTCCAAGAAGCAAAGAAAGTTTTGTTTGCAAAATACTGCAATGAAACAAACCCTGTCCTTTCCTTTTGTGTTATCCCACTATGTGTTTGGGTACCCTTGTGTATATATGTTCTTCCTGTCTTTATATGTTTACCTCATCAGACTTTTGTTGTAGAATTTCTCTCATACTCAGCTACATGAACTATGATGAGGAATACTGTTATCCTCAAATACAATTTGCATTAATAATGTTATTTACTTTGTAAAGATGTTAGACATTATTAATTCTGTTTTGTTTTAATGCTCATGTGTAAAGTTGATGTTTCAAAAGTTATTCTGATCTTTTATGTATTTACTTATGTCATAATTCCGGTAACACTAATGAATATGTTTATTTCTATTCTTTTGTAAAGCCCCTATTACTACAAATGTTATCTGTATTATTATGTTTTTAATGATGTGTTTTGTACCTTTGTTATTGTATTCTTAAGTTATAAAATTGTAATTGTCACCAGTTCATGATATTATTAACTTGTTAGTTACATTTCACTGCACACGTTTCTGTTGGTCATAGTATATGGACAATATGTGAGAAGTAGGGACTGATAGTGTTTGCACGTGTGTTAATGATTCAGCAAGGGACTGGATAACAGCATTGCTGGTTCTAAGGACAATTTCAAAAACTTTGTGAGTGCACAAGTGGTGGTTTATGGACTTGCTATATTGTCCGCAAGACTCTTCAGTGGTGATTGTGCACCTGCACAGTCACAACAGATGGCTGCTGGCCATCTCTTCAAGGACTACGGTGGGTCTACATCTTTGATGATCCATCAATACCATTATTTCTACAAGGACTGCAGTGGGTCTGCACCTCTGGTGGCCCACCAATACCGTAATCTCTACCAGGACTACAGTGGGTCTGCTCTGTGATGACCTACCTACCAATATTCTTCAAAACTTCGAATGACTCTGCTGTGGGTTTGCTCTGTTGTGACCCATTACTTGTCTGCATGTCGAGAGTCAGCACTGTCTTTCCGTTGGAAGGACAACACTACTTCTTCAAGACTGCATGGAAATCCACCACTTCCATGTGCATTTTCTTCTACTGCTCAGACTTTGAGAAAAACACTACTATTTTACCGTAATGAACGATCAGGACTGTCTTTGTGGACTGTGAGAAAATTTGAGCTTTTGACCAACATTGTATCAATAAGTGTGTGCATTCTGTGAGAAAATTTGAGCTTTTGACCAACATTGTATCAATAAGTGTGTGCATTCTGTGAGAAAATT
This sequence comes from Schistocerca americana, assembly GCF_021461395.2. Classification (NCBI taxonomy): domain Eukaryota; kingdom Metazoa; phylum Arthropoda; class Insecta; order Orthoptera; family Acrididae; genus Schistocerca; species Schistocerca americana. Next base: position 685,028,090 of record NC_060123.1, on the reverse strand, counting down.
TGAGCTTTTGACCAACATTGTATCAATAAGTGTGTGCATTTGATTTCTTTGTTATTGTAATTATGAAAAATTTTTTCAAATCTGTATTGGCCACTGCCCAAGCCAATTTGTAATATTTTTTTGTGGGGAGCATGGGGGCTATGTAAGTAGGCTGTTTAGGTTTTTGTAGGCTGTTTAGGTTTTTTTATTGGTAACGCCACCTCTGTATGAAAATCACTGGCTGTGCTGTGTGCAGTCGGTGGCTGCTTTGCATTGTTGTAATACTCGCCATTGTAGTGTTAGGCAGCTGGCTGTGAACAGCGCGTAGCGTTGCGCAGTTGGAGGTGAGCCGCCAGCAGTGGTGGATGTGGGGAGAGAGATGGCAGAGTTTTGAAATTTGTCATGAACTGCTATATTTATATATGATGATATCAAGGTAAATACATTGTTTGTTCTCTATTAATATCTTTCATTTGCTAACTATCCCTATCAGTAGTTAGTGCCTTCCATAGTTTGAATCTTTTATTTAGCTGGCAGTAGTGGCGCTCGCTGTATTGCAGTAGCTTGAGCAGCGAAGATTTTTGTGAGGTAAGTGATTTGTGAAAGGTATAGTTTAATGTTAGTCAGGGCCATTCTTTTGTAGGGAATTTTGAAAGGCAGATTGCGTTGCGCTAACAAAATATTGTGTGTCAGTTTAAGGACAGTCGTGTAAAATTGTTCAAAAGGGGGCGTTTCATCTGGTGTTTCTTTAATTTTGGAAGGTGCAAGTGTTGTAACAATATTTCGAAATAACATTTCGACATGTCAAAAAGTAGTTAATTACCAAATAAATCACTTTTTTCTGATAACGTGTGAAACACCACACCCTGACTTGTGATTGTGATGTCATGGGCGAAAAATTGGTGGAAAACGCACTCTGTGTTCATATTCATGTGTGGGGGCTGACTGGCCTAGTTGAAATTTCTGGCACCAGAGGGCGCTTGAAATTGTGATTTCATGGGTAAAAAAAAATGGGGGTAACTGATGGCAGTGTGGCATCTGGTCAGTTGAGTGTCCAATCAGAGACATAAGTCGAACAATGTCAATGGAAGGACCATGAGACATCAACAGCAGCAGGCGCAGCAACCAAGATCGTCCAGCACCACCCAGCGGAATAGGAATAAGCGCAAAAGAAAGTACTAATTACATTTGTCTCTGCTGTCGCTTCTTCTTCTGTGTCCAGTTCCATTACTTCAACCTACATGGAAAGTTTCTTCTTCTTCATTGTTCAACAGTATATTGGCAACTACAGAGGTGATCTCCACCTTGTCACTACCTGTAGTGACCTCCAACTTGTCTGGACCTGTGCAGGGGGGCGACCTCTAGCACGTGCGATCCTGTAGTGCGTCTGGTCAGCATGTTTGAGCAGGAGATGGAGCTGCTATTGTCTGTGCCACTCATTGATGAAGACACTCAGCCTGTCCTTGACCACAGAGGTTCAACAGCAGTTTCAAGCAGCTCCAACACACGCACCATCCTTTGAACT